>NC_047533.1:69046369-69366069 GCF_012275295.1 Melopsittacus undulatus
CCAGCGAGCATCTCATTGTCATATCCATCACAGATGCAAAACATATGCTACAAAGCTAAAACATCTTATCACTTCTGTCTGCTGAATTTTACATTTGCTAATGACTGATACAGAAACAGGTGCTGTTGTAAAGCCATGGGAAAGCATTGAGTTTGCCATGACTATGGCAGTAACACAAAGTTGTCCACAAGAGGGGAAGACTTCAAATTAAAACATGTGTAATTCATTTCCTTTGCAGACTATTCTCTAGTGAGATTTGTACAGACCTCCATGTGTTAGCAATCTATTTGCAATGTTTTGCAATTGGTTCAAAAGCAGGTTTTGCTCTGTGGAGTGACAGCAGCAGCAGTGATTAAATGAAACTCGAATGCAAGGTCCTACTGAGCTTCCCCTGCCAGGGAGCAGCCAAGCCACTGTACTTGGGGACTTCAGGGAGCTTTGGTGGTTTTTTGCTTGTTTTCCTTGCCAATTTGTGATTTGTTCTCTTTGACTTACTTTTCCTTTCCTTAAGACTGACACTATCTATGACAAGCTAATTATAATACATTCATTTCTGAATACTTTTAGAGAGATGTCCTAGAATGTCAAATAATGTTGTAATAGAGATGAGAAAACAGCAGGTGCTTGACATCTAATTTAGTTATAGCTGCCAGCTGAAATAAGAGAATGAACATACAACATGCACCATGCATATATATTTATTAAATCACTAAGTACCTGTGTAGCAGAGAACTTGAAATAACCTAACCAGTATATTTCACTGTTGTTCTGTATCTCTAATCTACCATATATTTACAGAGAAGGAGGAATTCACACCTACTTTCTCTGCAACACTTAATCTGCAGCAATTCATCAGAAGTGAAACTAGGACTCAGTATCAGGATATTCACATCATGGGATCTTATAGGAGGGAGTCATTCCTAACAAAAACATGAATTAGAATGCAAATTCATCCAGATTTCCTCTGAACCCTAGATCTCAAGTACTGTGCTGTGAAAATTCTTCTCTGTTCACCAATCAAGCTCACAAGACAGTGGCAAAATTAGTGAGTCTGGGGAAAATAGAGGAAGCTGCAATAGCTGGTTTTACCCAGCAAGAGACATGTCATAACTCTTTTTAGCTACTTCAAGTAATTATTGCATTATTTAATCATTTTTATGCTTTCATAAGCCAGCTCTCACATAATCACTACACACAAGTCATTGTATTGCCTTTCCCTCTAAACAGGTATGCAGAAGAGAAACGTAAGGTATAAAACCCTCCCAGAGTTTTGACTCTCAAAGCAAGTTTTTGTCTGGGGTCTTAGCTTCCTTTGAAGCTGATACAACTTCAGGTAGGTCCAAACAGTCTCAATGAAAGGTAGTGAAAACTCTCCCTCAGAAACCTGGCCAGACATTAAGTATGGGGCTATACAATTATTTTGACAATAAAGAAAGTGTGATCCATCTTTCAGCTCCCTATTGTGAAAGGTGCAATCCACAGCTACTGCCTTCTATATGCACAGAGACTCCTTAACGTTCAGAAACCAAAGAGGACTGCAGAGCTCCACAGACCTCCTGAGGGAGCTGCAAGCAAACTCTTGGGATGGCAGGCAGCTTTGCACTGGGTAAATGGGCCTTCAAAGCCAATAAAGCTGTTGCAAAAATCCTGTCACCATTCTTGAATCAGAACAGGCCCTTGACAGAAATCTGTATCTTTTTGCATTGAAGCTGCCTCCATCCCTCGACTGCTCCAAGACACACTCAAAACCACACTGCCCTATTTGCAAGCTCTACCATAAGCCCTGAAAAATCAGACTGTGGAGACCTGTTTAGGTCTTCATTTAAACTCTCCTGTGAAACAGTACTTTTATTTCTATGCTGTTCAGCCCTTCTAAAGTTTAGTAAGGACAGTGAGATGGCCTAAAGACAAGAATGAAGCACTGTACTTCCATTTACGATAGGGGAGGGAGGCCTTGGTTTTTTCTGTTACCTCTTTAAGATTCAGTAACAGCAATAATAACCTTGAGCACTAAAAATACAATGGTCTGTTTCACATGGAATATATATATATATAAATAGAGTCTTATTATTAACAAAACCAAGCTTTCTTGGGCTTCTCTGCCACCTCAGAAGTATGCAAGCATATGAGGAGTGGGAAGAAAAGACATTAATTATTGAACTGAGAACAGTGGAACATAGTCCTCAAGAGATTCAAAAGACCCCCCGAGACTGACAGGCTCATGGATCAAGTGCTTTTGCTTTCTTTGAAGCAGCTGACTGGATACCAAACGAGTCCTACATATAACAGTACTCTCCACCAGACCTCAAGAATGACATCTTCATTCACCACTGCAAATTGTTCACACAGCAGCTCTAATCCTCAGGTACAATACTCACTTGTTCCTAGCACAAAAAGCACATCTCTTTTGGCATTTATGAAACTGAATCCATAAACATGTCTGAAATTCCAGCACATACCCTGCACTGCCCTCCAGCAGACCTGCATAGAGTTGATATTTTCATATTTGAGTAATTCAAACCTGGAAAGAATTGGCTATGACTCTGAATTTTTCAGTGCTGTGCACAGCTAATGGAGGAAAAAAAACAAAGAAGTATCTTGTAACAAAGAACCTAGCACAGAGATTGAGTATTTTCAACAGTATAATGGCCAAAACCCACAGTTTTATAGATGACACCATGCATTCTTTATGACACTAGCAATACCTGTAGAAACTGCACTTATTAGCCAGGAGCCTAGGGCTATCCTGGTCACCTCAATAAATGCATGCTGCATGCAGAGCTCCAGTTAAAATACAAAGCTTGGCTAGTGTACAATATGCAAAGCACTCTCTCCTATTAGCAGTATATTTTTACAGACAGCTATGACACCAGTGTAGCATGATACACATTAGCTGTCTGGTGTCCAAATCATTTGTTTCAAACTTTCAAGCCATGGGGTCTAATTCCTCTGCTAAAAAACAGGTACCCTGTGGGTCTAACCAGTCTGGACAGCAGATTAGGTAAACATTACAACATTTCTGCTAGAATCGAAGCTAGCTGTCAGTATGAGTGACCCTATTGTGTAAAACTACTCCAAGAGTAACACCTTAACTCCCAGGTAAGATACCAAATCTTAGCAATGACTGTAGTGACACTATCTAATCCAGTAGATGTAGAAGCACTAAGCTGCTCTGGTCTAGAGAGACACCCTGCCTGCAACATTGGTCTTTGCAGGAGAGGAACTCCAGGAACACATGATGGAGGACATAAGAGCACTCCAGTCCCTTCATTTGGCATTTCAGGATCAGGACCCTAGAACACAGTGAAGAATGCACCTGTCCCTCACCATAAATGCAGTATTAAAAAAGATGGGGGGGGGGCAGGGGGAGGCGGGGGGAGAGGGTGGTGGTGTTTTATATAAGAGAAACTCTGCAAAGTAATTGACTTTCTTTCAGACACTGCTAGAAGATGTATCAATCATATTCATTTTCAGATGGACGGCAGTTTCATACTTGTCTATCTTTGCATGAGTCAACTCAAAGCTAGTTAAATATCACAAAAGAGCCAAGCTAGTCTTATTCAAGATATCAGCTATTTTCTGACTGTCTTCATCTTGCTTATGTATATAAAACAATGAAGTGTCACTTAAAACTTCTCTGATTGTCCTTTCAGTTTCTGGAAGGTTTCCTCTCTGGAAGAACTTTTAACTGCTCCATCCTTTCCTCTATGAGTTTTTCTGTAGTTCAGTTAGTTTCTGATAGTGTGCTGTTCTGCAATCACAGCCAGTTGAGAATCAGGCAGAGATGTGCTTCCTTCGGTACCTAATAGGTCAGAGTTGCGTTAATATAGCACAACACAATCTGGTCCCAGCCATCACTTGCAAAAGAACCTTTCAAAGGCATAAAAGCTATTTCAGGCTGAGAGTAGAAGAAATTCTCAAACAAACCCTGTCTGTGACACCCCCTGTTTTCTAGTAAGCTCAAAAGCCTTCATAAATACCTCTATTAAAGTGTCTTGGAAATATACATAACTTGGAAAGCAGTTAAAAGTTAACATTTTTAGGAAATTATGGAGGTCTTTTGCTAAGAAACTCTCAAATTATCAAACTGTAAATTCCTCCAGTCCCTACGTTCTGGAATGCTTTGTTACAGGTAATTCATGAAGACTCTGCAATCTCCTGCAAGCTGTCTCAACAAACAACTTCAAACCAGCAGTCCTTATGCCAAGCTGAAAATTACATGCAAAGAATCACAAATACAGTTCCATTGCAAACTCTGAGAGCACACACAGAACAGTTTCACAGTCGCTTATAAATTCCCCTCTGCAACAGGCACAAGTGATCAAAGTAGGACCAACTAAATTGCAGGGAAAATATCCTTTCAGACTAGACTTAACTTTGGATCCAGCCCAAAATCCAGAACGCTAAACAAAAACAACAGCAAAACCAGCCACATCATTTAACTCCTAATTCATAGACCAATGGGTGGAAAACAGCAGCAAGCACAATGTACTTTCTTAAAGCACAAATCACTGAAGGAATGTACCCCAGCTTTGGATGACAGAATGAATTTAGCAGAATAACCAAAGGAGGGCTCAACAGCCTGCTCTGTCACTTTAGTAAATGCATTGCAGTGTCAAAAGGCGGCTTTCTGAAAGTATTCAGCAATTTTGGTAGCTTTTAGTAAGTACTCACTATACCCTTCCTTGATCTTAAAACTTTTCACTTTTCTAATACAACCTAATACACAATTTGTCTATTTTACTGAACCTGTTTGATAGGATCATGGTTTTAACAATTTTTTTCCACTATAATCCCCAAGCCTTTTTCGTGATCACTGTGCTGGATGATTGTTCCACTTAGCAGGTATTCCCCAGATTATTTAGTTCCTTCAACTTCAATTACCTCACATTTCTCTACATTGAACTCTATTTGCCATCTGCTAGTCTCAAGTGAAACAATTCCCTCTAATTTTGAATACATTACACCACATTATTTGTTATGCCTCTGATCCTGGTATATACAATTTTGGAGGTTTCGTTTTCAATATTGCTTTCCAAGTCAGCTTGATAGGTGTCAAGAGAAATGTCTCAGACTGTTCAGAAAAGAAACAGATACTTCAGGAAAAAAATCTTTGAGTCCAGAAGTATGTAAGTGTTATTTAGTAACTCTAAAAAAAACAGAGAAAGTCATGTTTCATGAAATATAAATCACATATTGCTATAGATAACCTGTGTGCTCTATGCTTCTCTCCCAAGAAAAGACCTGAAAGTCAAGGCTTGGAGTAATTTTTTTGCTATTCTGAAGACTTCTCTGAGCTTGCAAGAAACTTGTTCTTAAAATTGGACCTGTGAATTAGCTGATGATTCAGCTCCCTACTGCAAGTTTTATTCTTTTATAGGCAAATAGCAGCTGTATTCTGCACTTAGAGAAACCAATCCAAACCCTATTGCATCTCGTTTTCCCACTGGTTCTAGTAGGCTTTGGCTCAGTATGCTCTGCCTAGCATTTTCCACCCAAAGGTAGCTTAATTACAGACAGTTTCCTAATATTTGTCTTTTAACAGAAGATAAACATGGGTCCCAGAGGTTAACTACAGTTTTTAAGATCAGCAATAGATTTTCATCATGGCTTTTTAAAAATCTGCCGAAGGAAAGTTAACAGTAGCATACAGCAAGACTTTGCATCACAAATCACTACACTAACGAGATTACCCTTCACTTTATTCCACATTATTTTTCAGCATACCTTTGGACGCAGACTTTATCTGGAGATTCTATACGAAGACTGTGATGTTAACTCTCCTGCAGATTAAAAATCACCAACTTTCTACCTAAGGAACTGGGTAATTAGTGATTTCTATTTTTTCCTACTACCAGAAAAAGAATCAAAATATAGCAAATGACTTTTTATTTTTCATATGCTGAGCAGCAGGTTTTGACTTTTTTTGCCACTGTAATGATATCCTCTAAGAAGGGAAAAGAATCAGGTGTTTTAAAGATCAGAGCTTCCAGTGACAACTGCAGTTAGAAAAACAGTACCTTGAATTCAGGTCCCACTAGGGAAGGGTGTTTCCCTCCTCTACCCCCAGTATTTCTAAATGCTTCTGTGTGCTTCATATGCGTAAGCTTTACTGGAGTAACCTACCTTAATTGAATGTGCCTTGAGGTCCCTTCCAATCTGGGTTCTGCGATTCTAAAGCCCTGGAAATGGATCCACTTAGACACACCAGTAGTCTTCCTAATAGCATATGCAGCAAATCCTAGAGATGACTGGCAAGAATTCATTTTACATATGAATTCTAGAAGATTTGTTTCTTACTAATGTCACTTCATAGGGATATTGTAAGAGCTTTAAAAGACTAGGAATTCCAGATGTTTGTAAAATATGTATAATATATTTAAAGAAAGTGTTAATTTAAACAGAGTAGTTTGTTTTCAAAACCAAGTGTTTTCCCTACTATTCCACTTCTGAGAGGACTGCTCTCTCTTAATGGTTAGGTTTGGAGTGCATCTAACTGTGTGGTCTGACTGAACTCTCTCTTTAACAACCTAGTCTACCAATCATACTTCAACAACTCAACTCCTAGGTTACCCTTAAGGGTTGAACACTTCCTATTTGATTTCCTGCTATGACGCAGTAGTTGCTCTTGTCTCAGTGACAGCACTGAAAGTCTACAGAATTATGAATTATCTAGTATTGTTGCTTATGAAAGTGGCATAATCTTCATACATATTTACAAAAACCTCTCACTGTGGCTGTTCTATTTGTTTCCACAAAAATAGGACCTTTATTTGAACACTGTCTTTTGGAAAAAAATACCAGAGGAATCACTTATATGCAAACTCATTTTAACTAGGCCTTGTAAAAACTACAGAAGTGCTTATGTTCTACCAGCCCTCTTAGCAAGGGTTTAAATTACAAGCAGGAACCTCTGCCCTAGTGGCACAAAGGAGTTGGCACAGGATCCTGCCAGTCTCCTGCTGCTCTCCCTTATTCCTCAGCCACCACTGACACAGATTTTCTGTGGAGGAGAACAAGTGAGAGCAGTCAGTGGCATTTCTAAAGCAGCTTTAATTCTCCACCAGCTTCCTGCCAAGAAATCCACAAGGTCAACAGGGAACATTGTTAGGGTGTTAGAATACTTGGGGCTTGGGTTTTAAGCTTTACTGCAGCTTGAGCTTTAAAAACATTTAGAATACCTTTGGAAATACACCATTAGCACTGCTATGGGATATTTGCACTGTACAGAGTATTCCTTTCACTCCACCAATAATGGACCCAGTTGGACCTTTAAGAGGCATGTCCATGCACTTACTAAGAGGTGCAGATATATAAGCCTTCCTGCTTTTTCTTCTCAAAGAATTCCTCATTTTTCCAGTTCCAGCTTATTATTTGCTTCTCTTCTTTGGTCTAACAGCCTGGTACCAACCCTCCACACTCTGAGTCTTCTTAGACAAATTAGGGGATTGTTCTGCTTTCAGTTATTAAAATTTACAAATACATAAATGAGACACTGTCTTCATCATGCATCATGTCATATCTATATAAATCGGCATTTTACTCTCAGTGGTTGGCACATACACAGTTTCAGCTACAAGATCCATACTGGCTTCTTGCAAATACCTTTGGGTGTAGAATCTTTGCTATATTGGTATACAACCTTTATTAGATTTACTGCAAGATTAAACCACAACTCAGAGCTACTCTGCAAAATCTCCCAGCATCTCCATAAAGCTCTGGTAAATATTATGGATTTCCATTGATTTTCAGATTACAGTTAGAGAAGGGATTATTATTCAGTGCAAATTCTACAGTGCTAAGGTTCAGATTCACCACACTTAACCAAGGTACCAAAGGTAAGGTGCATACAATAACGGTAAGTTCCCTTTACAATCATTAGGAACAAGCACTTTCAGATAGCAATTCAGATTTTCAAAGGAACAAAACAGCTTTTAGAGCATGCTTATCTCCTGTGACTACTTCGGGAGCCTGAGACAACAATGTCCTTAGTTTAGGCATATCAGCATAGTGCTAGAAGTTAAGTGGCTGGAAGATCCAAGCTGTTTCTGAATATCAACTATAGATAAAAATGACATAGGTGAACACATTTCTCTCTCAGAATCAAACACCAAACAAAAAGCGAGGACCTTACCTATCTGATCAACATCATTTGATTGTAACAGAGCTACAAACAGCTAACAAGTATTCATTCTAACCTCATTTAGAGCCCCCTTATCCTTCCCAGAACTCTTCATAACAGCACCATTCTATACAGTCATTCCTAAATTAATTTCAACAACTACCTCTGAATTTAAATGTCCAACAGTAAAATGGCCCCTTATTCTTGCTTTAAAACCTTTGCATGTAAAAATAGCAATGACTTGTCCAAGTGTTTCTTGAGAAACATGCTGAACAAGATCAAAAGGTAGTTAATTGTAATAAAGTCATTACAGGTTACATTGCCACTAGATGTTCATAGTAAAGTGAACTCATTAAGAAGAAAAGGTGGTGGTATGTCTACTCTCTTGTAAAGAAACAGAACTGTTATTATTATAAGCTCCATTAGCAAATCAGCACCATTCTTGAGTCAGACCAGCACTACCAGACAGCCAGCTAGTCTATTTGATCCATTTTAAAATCCATTTATATTAGCCTTCCACTACTATTTTCAACAGTACAATGTTTAAACTGCTTACCATAACACAAAATCACCTTCCTGAATGTATGATTGAATCATTCAGTAACGAGGCATTTTGGCAAGTAATGAAAAACAGGGCACTATATACAATAGTAAATATTTGACTGATTCTTCAAAAGAAAATTGAAACATTTAAATATTTACTTTCACTCAGAATTGTTGATGATTTTCCTGCTGAGCAATAAAAGGAAAATTAAAAATACCTTCAAAATCACTTGATCTTCCTTTAAAAAAATATGCCAAAATAGTCTCTGTATTTCTATTGTTTGTGAATTAGAAAATGTAAATCGCAAATACATTTGGAAGTACTACTCTTTTAAAATAGCATCTCAAACTTTGATTTTCTTATCTGCTCTCTGCCCTAAAGCAAATAGCAATTTCTCACCATGACAAGATGGATCTGGCATCCTCAAGCTATATCAGCATGAACTATCATCAGCACTTGCTGAGCATCTATCTTGTGTTATATACAGTTCCCTAATATGTTTATGCTACAATGGCAATTATAAGAGTAATGCTGACTGCCTGCAGATGGTTAGTTGATCCATAACAAAAATGAGCCCCCTATTATTTATTAGCAGTGAGTAGAAGACAGATAACAACTTCTCTCTTTAACAATGTAGTCTCTTGAGAGCAAATCATCAGTTATACACAGCGATAAGGATGCCCCAAAATGTCACTTCAATTTTGATCATTCAATACATTTGGAGTACACCTCATCTAAAGCAGTAACAATAGTCTGCCTACCCGCATCTTTCTTCAGAATTAAATGTGTATTTTAGCACACCTAGGTATCATTTGCAAGGTAGAAAGTCACCTCACTTGCTGGCTCCCACCAGCAGGCACACAATTGGTACCAATGTATGAATCTCATCTTTAACCAGGCAAAATAACCCAATATAACTTATTTTCTTTTAAAGATTCAAACTGTCACTTATTTTAAAATATTTACTCTATAAATAAAGGGACAAATCCTTAGTTATACCTCAAAGTAGCTTTTCAGCATTACCTTTGGTTTTCCACATCAAATCCCAAGTCCTTTATGATGAAAAGTAAACAGAGAGGTCTGATATTTCTTACTCTACCTGAAGTTACAACAATCAGCTAAGCAAGCCCTCTAGGCTCTCCTTAGAATCAACAGTGAGAAACAGACATCTCCAGAGGGCAATTAATCCCATCCCAAAATAAATGTTATGATCAAGAATTGCTGTCACCTATCTGTTCATGACTGACTAAAAGAGACACTTTTCAAGTGTTTTTGTCCAAAGTAACACACAACATGGTAAAAGGAAACCAGAACCAGCATTCGGTGGCTTCAGCCAGCCAGTAATTCCTGGCCTAATTGTAGGACAACAGCAACAGTATTTCAGATAACAACAAAGAATATGTTATGATTAATTAAAACTATGCTACTGATAATTAAGTTCTGGTATAGATAAAATGCTATATAAACCTAACAGTATTTTTTTCTGTTATCTTAACACTCCTTAAAAGACCTTAGGAAGGAAAATGTGTTCTTTTTCAAAGAAAACATGGCTGAAAAACATCAGCCCATCAATCACTTGAGGAAACTGGATTTTACAGATAACAATGAAATAAGAAACCGTTCTCAAGCTTAATTTTATATTTTCTGCTTTTGTCAGCTTGTGTGAATAACTTCCACCCTCTTATGCACAGCTCTTAATGTATTAAAAATAATGAATAAAGGAGACGAACAGGAGAAGTCAAATATGACAACATAATTAAATTACTCAGCATCCAAAATCCCTGTCCATCAATCCCATACACCTTCTTTAAGGCAGCAAGGGGGGTAAAGGATGGAAACCAACTTCTCTCAAGCAGGAGACTAAAATCCAACTCTTGCAGAGTGGGGATGTGCTGTAGCAACAATTAATTCGCTAAAAGCTGTAGCAAAGCTATCTTAGTTGCAAAGCAGGACAACATTAACATAAAACCTTGTATCCATATTTATCCAACAGGGGCCACTAGCTCACTTGGCTTTCTCTTAAACAATTGGCTGTATCACTGCAGCATATATCTGTGAGCTTCCAGCTATGAGTACAGGACAAAAGCACTTCATCTGACCCCACAACTTCAGCTAGAACAAATAAGCAGAATCTATTCTTTGATCTGTGTGTCATACCTTACCTGCAACCGTGTTAGTGGCTCACCAACTCAGTACATACCTTAGAGAAGAAATAGCAATCTAAATGAGAGCCCTAAATAGTAGACTTGATCCATTTCCTTTATTTCTGAATATCTCTGTAGTTTCTTTAAATAAACAAATAAAATCAACCAAAAAAATAAGCACACCCAAAATCTGCACATCAGCTCAGTGGGTTCTTCAAGGCTACAGAAAACTCCAGTTTAAATCCAGTTTTTAAGCCAGTCTGGTCCTACTCCCACAAACTTATCAAAAAAAACCAACCAAAGACACTTCAACCTGAGAAGACAAAGGAGAAAAAAAAAACACTCCTGAAGAGCAGAGACCGAAAACTGTTCACTTGTTTGTAATGAAAATGTCCCAAAATAAAATAATATTAAAACCATTATTTTAGTAGGCTCCCTTCAAAACATGCAATTGGTGTAATTACAGGAAGGGATATTAGGTCACAAGATGGAAAGGAGCTTGCACACAGGGCCACAGATTATTAAGTCTCTTCTCTCCTGTCAAATCTTCATTCCCCCTGTGTCTCACCTCTGCTTTTCTAACTAATTCATTTTATTTCACTTACTTCTCTCAAGTGTCCTCTCATTGTAATTCAGTGTCTACACTAAACCTACACCTTGACTGACTGATTTATTTTCTTTTTCTCCTTATGTCCAAGCTTGGAAAGCATTTCATAGTAATCAAAGATTTCTCTAGTCTATTCAAAGAGTACACAGATAATCAACACGCAGTGACTTTGATTGATAAACACTGTCATGAGACCTGGAGGATAAAATGTTTAAGTGACTTTCCTTGAAGAAAAGCTCTATAGATAATATGTTCCAAACTATGACTGAGACACTTTTATCACATACCAGTGTTGCTAAGAAAGATGGCAAGGACTACCAGAGATTGGCACAATAAAAGAGATTTGCTGCAGAAATCTCAATTTCTCAATGATCTCATTTGCCCTGGGGTATCTCACCTTCTCCATATTACTTTAGATTCCTTTGGTATGACATATCAACAGAAAATCAATAGCAATAAAACTACAGTGAAGCAACCTTCACTGCTGAGAAATTAAGATAGAATGTGAACCTCATGGATTTAAAAATAATGATGGGAGATGACGAGAAACAACAGCAGTGGTAGATAGGCAAGAATAGTTAAAGGGTCCCCATGGGTCATCATTGCAAAACATTATTTTTGTATACATACACTTGATTTAGTACTGGTTACATGAGGTCTACAGTACCACAACAGCTAATAAGTCATTGCCTTGGATGACAGCCTTAGCACCTGTGCTTCATCAAACAGCAGGAAGCGTTGTAAATTACCTAGAGAAGCAACTGGTGACCATACAGCATGCCTGCAAGAATCTTGCAAATCCCACTAAGTTCATATCATTCTCAACATTAAAGCCCACATAAACACTTTATAGTACTACTTACCCTTTTAGTCCAATTACTGCTTTTAGGATCAAGTTAATATCACTTTTGCTTCCTGAGCTAACAGAGATGTATTATTTCTGATTTTTGAAGTAGTGCCAGTGTGCCTTTGACAATGGTCTGAAGCATTCAGTAATTTAAAAGGAAAAGTAATGGCTAGAGAGTAATGTTATAGAAGACCCTAGGCATTTCTATTTAAAGGACAGATAGATTGTTTAACTGTTATGAGAGTAAAGCTACAGGAAAACCTTTAAAAGTATGTGACTTGGTACTGAATGTCTTTGGGTTTTCTTTTTCTTACATTAAATTGCACCAAACACTTTATCCATGTCGATGAAATTTATTTAGAGTTGAATGGAAATATTAGATTACATGTCAGCATCAAGGAGAGAAATTCCACTGATGTGACTAGACCTCTATTTATATCAGCAGAGAACAGTGACACTGGGTATTGATAGCATGCAGATCAACGTGAAACAAAGTAAATTCATGGGTTGCATCTCAAATTCCAGCCTGGAAATGTTTAAGGTAATTCTGACATTTATTGTCACCTGCAAATGAAATTATTTTATGCAGGTTTAAAAGAAATTTCAAAAGGGAGAAAACATGAAAGAAGTCTGCGTCAAATATGAAGAGATGTGAGTTAACTCAGTGGGGTTTGAAGTATTTGAAGTTGAAATATACCATTAATTCTAGCTTTAAACAAATAAGACTAAAATGAACTTGTGTGGAGGGTACATGAATGGCCACTTGTAGCAAGAAGAAATGCTACACCAAAAATCCAGATGTGTGGAACATTGCTATGTTCTGTTTACTATTACAGAGCATAACTTAACATCTGAGACAAATTTGGCTATTTTCCCCTTCCCTCTTTTGAAGGCTAGACAAGAAATACAAACTTCGGCCATAAGAGATCTTCAGTGAAAGAGACCTGCAAGCATTTCTTAAGTGGGTAGAACCTCTTAAGTACTGAAGATATACCCATACACATATAGCACTAATTTAGACCAGATAAGGAGCAACAGAAAAATGAGCAGTAAAGTCAAGCTGCACTCCATCCACAGTTGAACGTTTCTGCTACATGACAACAAACTAGAGACAAGATTTTTTAACTACAGCTATCATCATCTACCATGGAGTTCACACCAAGTCTACAAATGTCCCAAAATACTTTACTGTACCCATCAGTATTATTTGACTTTTAGTTTCATCTTTAGTTGGCTTACAGCCATGAATGTACTTCACCAAACCCCTGACAATCTTCACAGCAGTAGCATTTTTGCATGAGATAAAGAATAACCAGAAATGCAAAACATCTGCATATTGATGGCACGTAAGCTCTTCACATTTAACTAGTTACCTACGTAGTCACAACACAGATCCTGGAAATAGGTTATAAAGCCGTGAGACAGGGAAATTACCTGGGCTAAGCATCAGACCATGACAGGGCTCTGCAATTAACTACTATTCTGGCCAGAAGCTACAGCTTCACCTTTTACCTAAAAGCCACCTTTCCCAGCCATGGACCCTGAGTGGTATGAGCGATAACATGTTACAACCTTAATATAAGCACATCTTCTTAAAGTACACCTCTCAACAATACAGATTTGATCTGATGCTTCCCACTCGCATAAACTGATGACAGCTGCAATCAGTAGAGATTTAATAAAAGTAGAAAAGTCTGAATGCATGCCTTATAAGAAAACATACTAACGGATTTCATCAGATGGAGTACACCAGTAGGAGGTCATTAGCCAAGAAATATCATCATTATAGCATTACAGGCTTAAGACTTTCATGAGAACTTGTAACAATAGTATGAAGATTGCCTACTCTCATTTTGGTATCTTATTACTACAAATATTTTTGCTAAATTTTTTAATTTCCCTTTAAAATGGTTCCATATGTCACAGGATTGAGGTCCAGGAGATTAATGCTTCAAAGTCTCTGAAAACTGCAAATAACGTTCAATCCTTATTTCAGTCTGTATAAACAATCTGCATTCTACTTGCATAACTGGTTCTATTTGCTTCTCGACTTTCTGCTGAATTCCAGCTTCACTAAATTTTCATTCATAAATAAGAACCCATACAAAACACAAACTATTAGGAAGACCACAACTGATACAGCTTAGCATTGTCTTAGCTCATTATATTAGCTCTAACACTACTGCTAACCTCTAACAGTCATTCTTTCTACGAAGTGTCTGATTCATCACTCTCAATGAGGGAACCAGCTACACAAGAAATAGAGTAGGAAGCCCAAAGAATCAAATGAATATACAATTATTATTTGCTATTCATAATTAAGAATATGAGCAACTCATTGCAGGAAGGAGGCCAAATATGGAGAAAAATGAGAGTATAGACATCTACCAGCCATGAATTCTAAGATCAGAGGGTTATATTCCCATAGCTTAATGAGTTACTAATCAAGTAAGCACTAGTCACAGTGTATCTGCATGCTTTTGGCCAGCTACATAACAAAAGTGTTAGCTCAAACAACAAAGACATTTAAAATCACACTTCTATCACACTGAAAATGTGCAGGGAGTTACTATAGCTGAGCTCATGTGTGTCAAGTTAAAAGTCTGAGCTCCTACTAAGGAAAAAGACAAAGACTTGAAGAGGAGAGAGCATCTAACAGCATAAGAGCACAAGAAAAAATTAATCTGTGCTTGCATGGCAAGCAATGGATTTTTGTTTGTTTTTTATAAAATTATTATGATGACAATTATTATAAAATAAATCAAATAAAGACTGTACCAATGGTCCTTTTAAAACCTACTGGCCTAGTCATTATTATCTGTGGTCATGGCTGAATGACTTGGCTTAATCTGTATTGTTCTGTATTAGCATCCTCTTCTTGATTTTAGGACGAAATTCTTTAACATTTATGGAGTGCATTTCAAATAACAATTTTTCCAATTGCCTTCAACAATTTTTCTTTACAGGAAAGTAGCAAGAAAGAACTTTTGACTCTTATTTCTAACACTCCTCTTTAATAAAATGTCCATTACATCTTTGCATTCTTGCCAGTTACTCAGAGATCTCTTTAGGTGTGAAAAGACTTCCCAACATCCCACATGCACCCAGGGCACACCTGGCTTAGAAGATGGTAACTGATCAGAGAGATAGTTTAGCGCTGAGAAGAATTCTAGGTCTGTCTGATTAACAAAGGGAAAAAGGAATGCACAAAAGCAAGAAAATGTATCAGTTTATATTTCCCTGCTCAAATAATTGTACTCACTTTTTATACATATTTGGCCAATTGCTTAAGCCTAGTAGGTTATTCCAGTTTCACTGGTACACATTAGATCAGGAAATGGACATAATTTCTTCCTTCTTCAAACTGGCATTCTGTGAGGCAAACTGTAATATCAGCATTCAGATGAAGCATTTTGTACTGTGTGTAGTCCCACAATAGCCAACAGGACCACTCACAAGATACAACTCAATCTGACAAACAGATTCAGTGACTGAAGAGTGCAAGTTAAAAATACATTATTGAAAGGATTTATACTTTTTCTAAACAGTAAGGGTTATTATCACTTGGAACAACACCCACTTGATCCAATTGGTTTCCCATCACTAGTTGTCTTAGAGTCAAGTGCAGATTTCTTCCCATAAAAAGCACTCTAACAACTAGAAACTTGTTATACTACAAGAATTTGGGGTCAGACTCTTCCTATCTATGACCACATATTTGCTAAAATGTTGACTGCAATTAACTTGAATACTATTTCAAAGTGGTTTAAGCAGAAGGGATGTGAAACTCTGAGTATACAAGTTCTAGGTGATTTTAAACCTATATGGTTATAATTAAAAATAACAGTTTTAAGGACTTCCAGAGAGATCACCCTGAAATGAGCTACTTGGCTGAAATGAGCTATCATATTTCAGGATGAATTCATGTAATGTTTGGGGGTTTTAAACACAGATTAACATATTATTATGAAGACAGAATAATAAAGGTGCCCATTTACAGATTAAAATCTATCAGAATGTTACTGTTCTTCTTCATTTTGGGGAAAAACCCATACTCAATGCAAAAAAAAACCCCAAAAATCTATCTGCAATAGTTTTTTAGCAGTTCACTTCAATAATAAATATTAAGATCTAAAGAAATCTAAATTATTTTTTCTAAAGGTTTAACTGTGTACTTTAAAACATAGGGGTCTCCTGCTCATGCACACCACCTGTAACAGTTACAAGTTATACTGTGATACCTGTACCATCATATCACTACATTTACAATCACTATCAGTAGCATTTGTGATTCATTTGACAAAAAGTGGTAGATGAAACTATGGTTAGATAAACTAGCAAACCATGCAAGGACTCATAGAGAGGAGTAGCAGACATGCTATTTCAGGCATGCCTGCCACAAAAGGGGCAATCTAGAACCACACTATCACTGTCACTCAAAGCTCAGAGAGCAGAGATGATTCAACCATACCGCAAGTACTTCAGCTGAGTAGGAAAGAAACACTGCCTAGCAATAGTTTCTGCAAGTGCTCAGCTTTTCCTTTATGCATTCCTACTAACCTTTGAAAGCTGTCAAACTTATCTGCTTCCTCTTCAAACAGGTGCTAGAAATAATCTGCCTTCCCCCTGGATATATTAAAGGGTTGAGGATAAGGACATTGTATCCCTGCATTGCCAAGAATGGACTCTTGTTTTCTGACTTCCTGAAGGCTTTCACTGAAGCTCCTACCAAAGATGAATACAGACCCCTTCTCTGTAACTTGTGTATGTGCTGGCCCCACTAGCACTATTTCCATACAACTGATGTGCTGTCACTCACCAGTGAAGTCAAAGAAGGGAAACAAGACCTTGAAGCTTGTTTTCTCATGATAGCCAGAGACAGCCCTTTTTACCCCTTTCACTTTGAATGAACCTTTCATGTGCATATTGCTTCACAGAGACAAAATGTGAAGTCTCTCTTGAACACAACATCTTTCAATCCCTTGAAGCCTTTCATACAAGCTGGGATTTACACACACAGGTAAAGTGGGGAATTGTTCCATTACTGCCTACATTGTGTTTGCAAATAAATTGTTCTATGCTCCAGGCCTTCTCTTTTAACCAACAAGGCCAGGTACACATTTGCAAAAGGTTACACTATATACTTCACAAAAAAGTTTCCCATTTAGATCGATCTAAACCAAACTGTCCTGCATTAGACTTCTAACCCGAAGAACACTCTGGCTGCAGCTTTTATCGATTCCACCCAATAGTATTTTGACAAACAAGTTTAGCATTGAAACCAACAGTTGCAATTTGGCAGCCAGGGTTTTCTCTTTCATTTTAATAATGTTTCTGCCAGCATTCACTGTTCTTGTTATTCAAGGTACAACAGCCATAACTCATGTCTCAGAGCCATTACTGCATGTATACTTTGGAGTAAAGGGGGCTCTTAGGATGTCCAATATAATGCACTTTGCAATCTGTTATTAGAATTTGAATCACCTTGCCAGTTAATCATACAACTATGAATGCTGAAGGTATGAAAAACAAGAGGGATTGAAACTTACCTTTCCAGATTAAGAGAAGCTATTTGAAAAACATAGGCAGACTAGCGAAGACAGGTTTTGAACTGTGCTGCACTGGTGAACAAAAATATTTTACTCAAAAGGGCTTTTTGCCTTAGTTGCTTGTAACAATACTGAAAATGAAGGAACGCACAAAATTCTATGTTCTGCTAAAAATGGAGATGTAAAATGAGGAATTTGGCCCATCTGGATGAAACACATTTTAAAAAAGAGAGAGGGATAAATACATCAATCCTCTATTTACCTGCAGTGTCATTTTAAGCTAGAAGAAGCTGATGCATTTAGTCAGACTCATCATCAGTACCGCATAGCATCATTAATCTCTTGCTTGTTTATGCGTTTGAGTTCCTTTTTACTTTCCTTGTCTGTACTTTGCTGCCACCTCCAGGATACTGTAATTATAAGAAGTTAACCCAAATCTGTAATCAACTGAAAGTTTTTGCTCTGAGGTGCAGTATTTCAAATTGTAAGCATAGCTTCAGTTTCATCTAAAAAAAAAAAAGAAGAAGAAAATCACCCCAAAACCTGTTTGCAGACACCGTTCACAAGCATGGGTGTCATGATGGCTTACAGATGCAAAAGCTGCAGGCTGCTCGTTACAAAAGTAAAATGGTGCTTTAAAATAATAGCCTATTTAGCATAATGCTAAATAGCAGAGGAAAACCTTTAAAATGGTATTTATGGCATACATTCATTCTGAAGGAGTTTTTGGTGACTGTTATTTCACCTAAATGGGGGTAAACAGACAGTTCTTAAATGGAAGTATTTTACAGGATTGGGATTATTTTCTTTGTTTTTTTTTAAACTTAATTCATTCAAGGCACACTACTAAACCCCTAGAAGCAGGCAAGAACTGCTGTGTGAAAACAATGTTCAAATCATCTAGAATGAAAAGGTATTGTATTGTATTGTCCTCCTCTATTATTGAGTGGATCAAGTTCAAGTGGGTGGAGTATCAAATATCATTAAGGAATTCACTTGACCAAAAACTGAAATGAGGTGTTAAGTCTCACAGTGCACACGTGAACACAATGGACTATAGAAAATTTGCCCTAAAATCAAGACTAACATTAGACAAGAGCAAATACAATTAGAAATATTTACCTATGTTGAGCTATGTACAACAGTATTTTTGTTTTCTTATACAGAAATCTTTTCATCCCTCATCTTCCTTTGGACATTTCCTAACATTAGATCAACGTATTAATTCTGTACTATACTCTCTTGACTGTATGCCATACACTTTCATATGGTCTAATCCCAAAGCTACACCCACATTGATAATACACCGGTAAGCATTAATCAAGCCATTTCCAAAACGTATCACTTGACTTTTCTACACTTGCTTTCAACAGTCCCTTGCTTGCCTAACCACCTTTTGGGCCTTTCACACAATACTGCAGCCCTCATTAGGTAAATGAATTTGACCTGTACCAAGCTAGAGTCCTAACTGGCTATAATATTTATTAAATCCTGATATATCTAATTATCATAATTTTAAAATGATTCAGAACTTAAGACTATGTTCTGGGTGCAGACATATTATATACTTTTTCTTGGTATCTCTAAAACATAAGATCTTGAAGTAATAATTTACAACAGTGAAAACTCACCAAAGAGATGATACTGGAATAAGTTTATCAAAAAATAAGATTCAGTGAAAACTAGGTCATACCCTACTAGGTCTTCCATTACAAATATTTCTATCTCAGAAGTATAGGATGCAGCCTAGTTCCATTGTCTAGAATCTACAGTCCAGATTTTTCAGTCATTGATTAACTGTAACAATGGGCAAATGAATAAATCCTAACCCACAGCAGAAATGGTCTGGATTAAGCATTGTCACACCCTTTCTTCATAGAAAAGATCAGCATAGGTACTACAGATCGTACAAGCCACAAGTGTAGTGATATTTAAACAAGGTCTTTCATTTGTTAAGATTTTTTTACAGAGTTTATCCTAGTGGCAAGTGTTTCTGTACAAATTCTGCCTTGGGTACTTTTGCCAGGCAAAGCATTTGTAGATGGCAAACTACAACACTAACTCATACAAACATCTTTCCATGATACAGCTGAAGTGCTTTGTCACAAATCATTCAAGTTATGTATACAGTGTATGTTACTTGGCTCCATTTTAACTTTTATTTTTGCATTTACTTAAATAATGACTTCAGCTGCTAAAGATGAGATGTGTGTTAACTGTACTAGTCTAAAACTACTTGGCAACAATCCTGCCAGAGGAAGTGGCTAGCATAGCATTATGACTTTCATTGATTTCCTGCACCAAGATCATTTCAAACCTATCAGAGCCATAAAAACACATAGAATAGGTGCTCACTGCATCTACAACAATACTAAACTATAATTACTTTTTGGAATTCAAAAGGCTCAATTACATTTCCTTTATTTTAGACAGAATTCAGTTGCTTTCCAATCTTATCAGAATCTGAAGTAGTTACTGATTTGTACACAGTAAATGTAGTATTTCTTTATAGGTGAAAACAGTAGTTTGAGAGGAAGACAAGATAAAAACTTCAGTGGAATGTATGTAACCTGATAAAATTTGACCTGCAATCCAGAAAATGGTGTATTGTATGTCAACATTTAGGAATGCTTCAGAACTATTGAAGAAATTATACCAAAGTAGAAGTGTTCCACTTGGAATAAGGACTCAGCTGCCTGAAATACTCATCCGCAGTGACTTGAAACAGTCAACTGCTCTGAAACCTTGGGTTAACATGACCACTTCCTGAAAATTCCTTTAAAAAGACATGATAATACAGACCTTTTTTGATATTTCCTGTCCTGAAGATATAAAAATTAATTAATTTTGTTCAAAATGGAAGCCTGTAGTAATTCATAGCATATCAGCACCTCATCAACATGGCATATTTGTGGTGATTATTTGGACAAGGGTGTAAGTGTCTGCTAAAACAAATTCAATTACTTTAGCAGTAATAAGGATTTTTTTGATTGTTTTCCTCTGGCTTTTTAATTTGCTTTTTATATGCTCTGTAAATCTTAAGATTTATGTTTTTAAGAAGTGAAATCCAAAGGAAGCTAGAAATTAATACAAAAATGGTAAATTAACTCAGAATTCCTGAGAATACTATCGTTATTAACACCAACTTCTTTCTTACATAGAACAGAAATAAAAGGCCCATATAGTATCTATAGCTTAATTTAAGTTTTAAAATATGTTTAGAGCACATTAACTCCATTACTATTATAATACTTTATAGTTTTTTCATAGCAGAAAGCTGGATCACATTTTCTTCTCAAATGTCAACTTGCTATAGTTCCACGTAAACATAATCCCAATCAGATGCTCATCACATATAGACTTCTGCTGTCAATATCCAGTATGGTTCTTCACCAGAAGCCATCAATATGCCCTATACACTGTATTTTCTAACTGACAGGCCATGCATCAGCCACATGCTGTTTATTTGTTAGTTTCATTGATTTAAACACTTTCTTATGCTTTCACTTGCACATCCAGGAAGGAGATGATATTAGCAGAGGCTCCACAATAGGGATGCAATGTACTACTCAAAGCAAACACACCATGAGATGAGTGTTCATGTCTTGAAGAGCAAGAGAAAATTTAATACTGTATCAAGCTGCTTTTGCCATCTTGATTAAAGGGTAACAAGCTTTAAGGCATGTATGTGCCTACGAGTTTATATACTACACTTACTATGTGGTACCATCAATGTCTTTTTTTCAGCTTAAGTCTAGTCTCATTTCTTGAAATACAAAAATGCCTTTTTTAGTAGTTTACATTGCTACTTTACAGCTCATATAGAGGGGAGAAAGAGTTCGAGTCTTCCATGTGGAGAATGAATCAATTTCTGACACCTTTAAATCAGACAGAATTAAGGCTCTTACTCATCACATGAGGCTGAGTGGAAACAGTATTACTTCATGCTAAAAGAAGGATTTAATGCTCCCCTAGACTTGCTTTTCAAATAGTTTTCATGAGATCACAGCACCTACAAAAAAAAACCAAACAAGAAGATGAAATTGATAATTTCACCCCAAAACAGCAAAGGGGTCAGGTTCCCAATATGCTCTGAACACAGGCAAAACATTCTTTGCCAAGAACACATGAAAAAACCCTAATCAAGACAAGCCACAAAAGAAAGAAATTAAATTAGTCACCACTGCAGGCATAGCACAACTTCTATTTCAGGCTACATCTTATCAAGATAAGTGGCCCAAGACGTCCCATTTGAAATAATTCAGCATAAAATACCACTCAATATAATGGTGTCAATGTCTAGTCTCAATTTTCTTCCAAAACTTTATCTACAACATTTCCCACCTTCTGTGTCATTTCATGGCAGCAAAGTAATACTTATAAAGGCTACTTAAAATAGTGTTTCTAGTTACAGACCAATAGTTGTAAAGACATTGAAGTACCCTAATGCTTCTATTAAAATGTAAGTATTAGATATTAAAAATCACAAGTAAGTATTCAAAGCACAGCAAGCCATTTATTTACCACACTTTATTCAGAACACATTGAAAAATATTTACAGCTGAATATTTCAAGGAAGGTATCTTTTTTTCCCTTAGTCAATAAGCATTATCTTATAAACGTGGCTATCACTATTGTTACTAAACACCATGGCATCTTTCTCAGAAATGATAACAACTGCAGGAAAACATTAAATATTTCACTTACAAAAGCACATTGTAAATAATGAATTAGGCAGTTTATAACTGCTTTGACTCAGTAGGAAATGATGGCAGGACATTTGAAATAATTAAAACCATTTCCTTTCTACCTTTTGTCCCAAGGCAACTATATTAGTAATATATTAGTGCTTCCCAACTGCCACCCCCTCCCCAGTATGAGCTAGAAAGGCAGGTACAGCAAAGGCTAAATTACAAGTGCTGTCCATTCCCCACTTTTCTCAACACACCTGAGTCGGCAAAGGCAACAGACAAAACAGCAGGAAAGGGACTGCAGAGGAAAACAATCATGCAGAAGGGTGCACTGAAGAACACTCAACCATCTACTCCCAGGCATTCTGGCCCTCAGCAAGCATGGAATTTAATGCTGAATATTCCAGTAAGATTGTACTGTTTGAGTAACCTACTGTGTATAACCTTTACTTCAGCTGATAGAAAATGATGCAGTATTCTATTATCTACACTGAGAAGTGTTTTATCGGTATACTTTCTATTCCTCAAAATTGGTTTACATGTTGCACTTCCCTGCAACTGTACTGAATTTATAACTCTAGGTGCAATTCTGCATTGGAACAGAAATGTTAGAGACCCTTAACTGTTAATGACACAACAGAATATTCCAATTTTTCCCCCAGTACATGCTTCCTTAGGAATATTTTACAGCTACTTTACTACAACATTTGAAGGCTGATCTGAAAGATCTCTAATTTGTTTGGGTTTTTTTCAGTTCCCCTAAGGAAAAGCAAGTTTTTGGTTGCCGAGGTCCACAGCAGCATGTCAAACAGTGTTTATGAACTTGGATACCCTTCTTAAAATTGCAGTTTTGCAGTTAATGAGCCACTGATACACATAGTTCAGAGATGCATAAAATTAGAATTGAGGTAGACTGCTGATGTAATAAACTTTTCATGAGAGCTTTTTCAGGTATTGTTTTTACCAAAGTCATAATTAAACTAAGACCTAGGGAAGACCTACTGATTTCAAGGAAGAGTCCCACTCTGTCCCATAGTGACCGCTCTGACTTAAGCAGGATAATTGATGCTACCAAAGCATGAATTCAAACTCTGCGCCTGACAACAGCCTGGGCAGGCAGTGAGACAGAATCAGTTTCACCCTCTGCTGCCAGGATTAAAGCATGTTCCTCAGGAACACAAGTGAATTGACAGTAAACTTGCTCTTTATACAAAACACAGCTGCAGAAAAACACTGACCTTGGATTTAAAGATATATTCAAGGATATAATATTGGCATCTTTCATGAGTACTAAAGTCAGTGAAATGGAATAGGGCTTACTAGATTAATTAGTAATTATCAAATTAGCAATGAAGTGATGATAGTCCCTGAGCGTCTTGCCTTCAAGACCCTATCTAAGCAGCAATAAAGGGTTTAACTAGATTCTAACTTAGTGTGACCATGCAAAGTCTACTGATGATAAAATAAGCCCCAAAATTCTATATTCTTATCAAACATATCAGCAGAAATTCCTCAGAATGGACAATTTCAACACTATTTCAAAGTACTATCAATTGGCTGCACTATGCAAGTTGAAGATAAAACTTGAGGAATACCCTGTCATTATTGATATGATATTCTTGCAAGAAAAAGCAATTAATGGATTTACATGACCACTTGCTGTTGTGCCAAAAAAGCAAAATTCTCTCCTACAACCCCCTGCCCTTTCTAAAGCAAGAAAGGATATTATGTAGAGGAGCCATAAGATGAAAATTAAGTCTTTTTAAGACTTAAAGACAACCAAATACTACTTCCAACAAACATCATTTTGACCTATTTCACCAAGGCAGGTACAATTGGTTGACAGCACAAACCTACCAGGTAACTATGGAGTTGGTCTAGGAGTTTAAGACGTAAAATTGTAAGTTATTTTCTCAGTTGAGAATGACTAATGAATCAAAATTCCTTGATTTTGAATCAATATAAACATTATTCATTCCACTATAAAAGATTCATCATTATTTACCATGACCCAATGAATAGGGTAAGTCACCAAGAATAATAGTACCTCTTTTCTTCTAATTTTTCTGGGAAAGAAGCAAGAAACACTAAGAGAAATGTCTCATATCAAAGCACATGCAACAGCTCTGCACACACGAAAACTCTTAACAAATTAACTCAAAGTGAAAATTTTGGAAGCCTGTAAAGTCTGTCTTTATTTTAGCACCTTCTATGCAACTCAGGTTCAACTCATTTAATAAACTCAACAGCTTAAAGCTTAAACGATTAAAGAGAAGAGATGTACTAAGAAGAGACATATTAAAAGTAAAAGCCATACTCAGATGTTGCCATGTTAAAAAACAGAAAAATTGTAATGAGCCCTATGCTTAGGAAAGAGCATTGTGCAGTTAATGTAAGCAATGAACCTTTCATGTGAAATGATGTAGTGTCACAACTCATTTGCATCCCACTTAAAGTGTAATTAAGTTTCCCTGACAGCATGGTTTATGGCTGAAAGGAGAGACCTGGCTGCTAAATTAATCCAGAATCCCTCTAGTTAATAGCACTCTGCAAACGAAACTTCACCAACTTTCATTTAAAGTTTCCAAACTTACATTTAAAGTGGCACTATAAGGAATTTCAGACAATGTTTTTCAAGACTTCAAGCCACACTCAATCACACAGCTGACTTAAAGACACATCTATTAAATCTAAGACAAGGCTTGACCCAAGCCATAGGTCAGAAGATAACACAGCAACATGTCAACACATCTCCATTTTTTTGTTACTCCTGGAAATTGACCTAAACATTGCAGAACTCCATCACCAGGGTAATGTTCTCAACTGCAAAAAGATAAAAGGTCAGAGTGAAAAGGTGCTCCTAATTGTAGCAAAACAGACGATCATCAGCTGGTTCATCACTCATAAAGATACCTATTTCTGATTTTTGATAGAACAATAATATCCAGAAATATACAATTAATGTTCAACAGTTATTTTGGTTTTAATTGAAACCTCATATAAAACCCTTGCTCTAAGGAGTTACTAAAAACATTTTAAGACTGTCAACATAACGAAGTCATGCTTTCATTTTGGGGGGTAACATTTTATGAATCAAGTTTTGTGTTTCATCTTAAAGGTTCCATTTAGAGCAAAGTAAAGTGAAACACTCCACAATACATAAATCCTGTAAAATCCACATAGATCTAAGAAAAGTCAACACATTCCCATGAACCATAAGTGATGGGTTGTCTAGAATAAACAGTGCATAAATACTGTCATTTTATTTACCTTTATAGTCCTGTATGCATGTTACAAGTGAGGAACCAACGCAGTCTCTATATTATTCTGAAAAAATTCATTAGGGAGAATTACGTTTCTGCCACTCGAAATAATCCAATTTTAGCAGCTCAACAAGGTCATTCCCAAGCATCACCCTGAAATACACTACATTAAAAACTGCAAAGTCAGAATCTGGATCCAAAAGGAACAGGTACACCATGACTATAATTAAACTGTAGCTCCTACAACAGACTTACTCCTTCCCTACAAGAGGATTAGTTATAACAGCTTTTTGTGACTACCAAGTATGACTGAAAAACAAAGAGCACGTTTTGCAAAATGTTCTGATGTTCTGGGAAGCAATTTTACTTTACAATTGAAGAAAGTGCACACCAGTAGCAGTTATTTTATATAAATATTCCAACTAGTCACAAAAAAAACACTGGTTTGCAGTTGGTAGTAACAGAACATGAGCCATATCTCTGAATTTCAAAGGTTAAGCTGTATCTTTATAATACTAGTATCACCACTACTTACAAGATTGGTCAAAATAATTTCAAATATTTTCTGTTAAAGGGATGTTGTAGGAAAGCACATTGTACCCAGGAAGAGAAGTTTAAAACACCAGTTACCACTCCACAGTCATCATCGATAACAATCAATGCCAAACCTAAGTAGTAAAGAAGTATAGTCCCTTAGATGACAGAACTTGCTCGTGTGCCTGAATGTGATTTCCAACAGAAGACAACATAGTTTTAGCTATTCAGAACAACTGTTTGTTTTCAAACAAACATTACTTGATAACAGGAACTGATACCTATATCCACAAGAGTAAGGTAGCTGGTTCCTAGTTCTCTCCCAGACTCCATTTTTGAGTTAATGTTTTAAAATACACCAAACAGAAACTAATGGAGAAAATAACAAACAGGAAAGTAATATGCAAGTAAATGTTACAACTTCCACTAATAATTTACACTCTAAAATTCAATTATCTTAGATGTGTTGAAAGCAGAATTCAGTTTCTGGCTTTCATACAGAGCCACTTGCAAGTCTAACATGTTACTCAAGGCCACCTATGTACAGATCTTATCAGATACAACTGTGTCCTGGCCACATGATTCAGGGCAGCAAAACTTAATTTTGCTTTAAATGCAATGAAGTTTTGAGTTGGTTTTGCAATTGTAAAGAGTTCATCAGCATTAACTAAACTAGTACTGCATATTAGCAATTGTATAGTAATATTGTATAATATTAATAATATGCTATTATGTTCCCAAGTAGTTAGGTATCAAAATACTAAATTTTAAGAAACATCAAATAAATATGCTTTTTTTTTGGCAGGGACAGAACAATTTCCCATTCCTTTGCTGCAATAGTAAATTGGAAAACATGCCACGGTAGAGTTAAACAAAGACCATTAGGGTCTTCAGGCAGCCAAAAAAATCTACCAGAGAACCACCAAGCCTGAAACGAATGAAGAGTTGCCTCTGCAATTTTTCTCTCTAACATCTTGCTTAAGTTCTGAAATCAGGGCCACTGGGCACTATAAATCTGCCTCATACTTAGGAGCCCATTTTTGCTTTACTGGCAAAAAGCTGTTTGTACTCACAAATCAGTTCAATCTCTTCAATGCTCATCAATTTTTCCAATGATATATCCATTGATAACATGGAATTCGTTATTCTCAGGTGGCAAATACTCTCAATAAATGATGCACCATTTTAACTGCTACAGCTTATATACACTTTTTGATAGCAGATTGATCCCTTTGCAGGGCATTTAAAAGAAAATCATTATAATTTCAGCCTCATTTGTAGTGTGATATTGGCAAAGTACTTTGAATGAAAGCATTTTCAAATACTTCAAATATCTTCATTATCTGCATTATTCACACAAGGATCTCCAAGTTTCATTTTTATTTCATGATTAATTATTATTTAAGCACTAATCAACCAACAAAATTAAACCAACAGAAGTTTCAACATATGAATTTCAGAAATACAGATTACCCATGGAAACGAATTAGTGAATGTTATCACTGTAAGCACTAAAGTGCACGTGTTGAAATACAGACACTGCTTTTGATTACTCTGTAATTTTTAACAGTATTCTTTCCTCAAACCACCATTGATAGGGTCAGTACATGCAGTGGCTGCTTATCTTGGATTCCTAAATTGTGGCAATTAAGAAAAAGTTCCCCTCTATTTGCAATGAAAAAAAAAATATACCTAAGTCAGCCAAACTAGCATTTTCAGGAAAAAATCTGTTTGGGTCCTGACCAGATGACTGCATATACTACAGCGTAAATTCCAATCCCTACTGGTAATTTAGTCCATCACAGAGGAAGCTGTTGCTTATCTTCCCAATCAAAGCATGGCTAAGCAAGCCTCAGATGAACCTGAAACGACAAAATTGCAACTAATTCACCTGCCCAACTTAAGGCAAGACCTTTTGTTACACTGCAAAAAGCAAGCATCAAGTTAGTAACTCACATTGGCACAGACACCATGCCAAATCCTTACCTCAACAGCAAGAAGTGTGTTTGTATTAATAGCAGGTGGCATTTAAATAAATAAATAAATAAATAAAAGCAGGTTTTAGTAACCAAATGGGGGGGTGGGGTAGGTCATAAAGGGGAAGACAGTTAAAAACAAAAAAAGGCAATAAATGTCAATTTGCACACCTCTGTAAATGAACAACTGGGAAAAACACAACAGAATTTGATTTTATCATGATTTACATCATTAAAAATTTACTTGTATTTAACCTTGAAGACAGTATACTTTATGTCGAAACCTACAGAGTGGAATAGTTAGCAAGGTCAGAATTTACTATTAAAAATAAAAACTATTTAACATATTCCTGGATCTTATGCTATATTGTTCTTGAACAAAGCTACCCTTAAAAACAGATCAAATAGTTTCATTTCCACTTAGAACATTGTGTATAAGAATACCTGGATTTAAGAGTTTTCTTTTGTCTAGTGCTCCTATATATAAAGTAATTCAGAAAAGTATTTCTTAATCCTGACCTTAAAGAAACCCTAAATCTTATGAGGCACCCAAACTGACTAACCAAACCTGGTTTAAAAGTGATCTACCAAGGAAAATATTTTAGATTTAATTTTCTTATTCTTAAAAATCTTTTTAGTGTGAATAAGTACATGTGTGGGCAGAACGGTTAACATACAAAGATGAAATCATGTGCCTGTATTTCTCTACAATTAACATTAGAATACTGGAATATCTTTTCAACCCATGTACTTCCCCTCTTTATTCACAACTCATCACTGTGATACTTCATTGTCTGGATGAAAACCTATAACCATCAACTTTCTACTTACAAGAAGCTAGAACAGCAAACTACTAGGAGCCCTCTCATCCCTGCGGCTAACAAAGACACAAGACAGAGGCTCCACTTCCTCCTGAAAACTTACAGCAAGGCACAATCTAATCCAAATTCTATGCAAGATTTACAGATAAATGTTGTACTTACAGAAAACACTATGAAATTAGTGACATGATACCCAATTCACTGTATCCAACTTACTTATAATTCAATTACTGACCCTTAATGGAGGATTTTGACAGTAGTTTGGGAGATTTAACATCTGTTGTCCTGAACAGAATTCTTTCCACATGGATCTCAATTGTTTCTAAGCACTGAGCACACCCAGAACTCTAAGACTTCCTTAACTCATTGTCTTCTCCATGCAAATAACTACTACAGAAAAGGGAAGCATTGTTTGCAGAAAACTTTCTCCATATGGATACCTTGAATTCAATAAAAGCTCAAGAATGCAATCTGGCTTTATTGTGTAAGCTTAATTAGGAACTGCATTTCCCTTTGTGAGGCTATGAAGACATGAAAACATTGTGAAGTGTGTCCTTCCAAATACCTGACCATTCTGAACTTTTTTTCCCTGAAAATTCTCTGATCTCATTAATAAGGACACAAATAAGAAGCCTTTAATTCTTAAGAAAATTAAGCAAAAATAATAATGCCAAGAAAAGAAACAAGAGTTAGTTTCAGATGGCATTTCATTGTCTTTGCAGGATACTACTCACTGCAAAGTAATCTTCTCCAAAGAGAATTCACCCACATTCAGTCAAACCTCAATTGTAATGCTAAAATAAGCTCAGTTAGTATTCATTAAATACTGAATTTAACTTCATATCTAATCTCTTCTTCCACCAGCAGCTTAGCTGATTTATCCTAATTTTCTATCAGTAAGAAAAGCCACATGCATATGCAGTCACATAAAAAACAGTGGCTTTTTATCCTCATGCAAGCAATTGCAATGTTACCAGTTCGAATTAAAATGGTATCTGAACTTAAATTACACACAGACACACACCATAAATCAAAGCTTCATTAGCTTTTTTGCTCCATCAGAAGTTAATTACTGAACAGGGAAACAAATTTAAGGCCCAGATGTTTGCATTCATTTTATACTGTATATAACTGGTAAAGAATTCTATATACAAATGTTAAGTGAAAGTTCAACAATCAACAACTTCATAATCAGTGCAATGCCCATTACAGAAACTAAGCTTTAACTCTACTTTACTCAAAGCTGCAGTGAATGAAGTTATATAAGTTCCTACTTACAAAAGTACTAAAGGCATTTTAACCATGAAGGTTTTGCAACGGCTTTCTCTTTTGGCAGCTATATGAACTTCCGCCTCATTTGTCAGAAATTAAGGTTAATTAGTTGTACCACTTGTGTATCTGTCCTGTTTTAATTACTTTTGAATCCATGAAACAACCTCATCTAAAATGGGGGTTGGTGGGGGGGAGGGAGGTAGGGGAGGTGTAATGCATTAAGAGTTAATAAGCTTTTACATTTTTTGTGGTGATAAAGTGAAGAGTGAGAAGGATGCTCCTTTTACATCCCCTATGAAGTGAACATGGGCACAATTTAGGCATTTGCATTTTATTTAATGAGCAGTGGCTAGTCAATCAGCTGATTCACGTACCCAGCATATCAAGTAAGTTACCCATCAGCTTAGCTCCAGGAGCAAACAATCTTCTGCTTAGGGTAGACAAAGAACAGTAAGGCACAGAGGGCACAGAAAACTGTAAGAAACTACATTCTGAGAAACTGCAATCAGCATGTGATGAAAGATTCTGGGTTAATAATGGAGACAGGCGCATACAATTTGTATGTTTGTGGTTTATTTAATAGCATGGCTCTATAACTGTCAAGGGCTGATCCTATCACAGGGGAAGTATCCACAAATGCTAGAATACTAGATTGGACTGCTTGCTAATCACAAACTTGCAAATGCTGCTCAGCAAATTTCAGAATTCAGCCCAAATTTGATTCAGACTACAGATGCTTTTATACCTTAAATAATATCAATATGCAAATCATTACAGCAAGATAATTCCAGCAGGATGTGTTTTTTGACCAAGAGTTGATTTAACAAAACCAGCATGGACATTTGAAATTACAACCTCACCATCTTACCACTTACCCTCCCTCACCCTGGGTAAACTCTGGTATGAGGTTATTTTGGTTTCAGTTTTCAAATTTACTTGTACTCAAGAGTGACTGATTCCAAATGGACATTCTGTGCTGTACAGTACTCCTTACAGCAACTTATGGCCTGATATATCTAAATCATAAATATCAATATGCCAGAGTGAGTAACAGGCAGTGTCACTTGTTTCTTAAAGAATACAGCTCTTCTAGTGCACTGTCTCCTAACACCCAGCCTTTCAGACCCACACATCACTTCATATTCTGCCAACTTTTAATCCTTAGATATTAAAGTAATGCCATCATGAAGTAACACCATTGTATTGATGACAATGTGTTTGTCAAATGCAAGCTCACAAACCTTACTGAAAGCTGACAATGTATGTGTAAGCAAACAGCTAACCTTTTCACCACAAAAAATAAAAACTAAACATATTCCTATTGTTTCCATTTATGAGAAACAGATGACTGACAGTCAGCTCAATCACAGACTGACAGCAATTACAAGCTCTTAACTGTCACTTTTCTAGTAAGACCGAAGAATCTTAAGTGATTTCTAATGCAGACAGAAGGGTTTAGGGAACATGGAACACAAATCCAATGGAAACTAGCCTTCACAAAACAGCTTGTAATTAGTATGTTCTAATTAGATGCTGAAAGACACACAACCATCCACAATTAATTCTATTCAAGATATGGCTTAGAGAGCATCACAACTAAGTTAGAAAACACCACAAGTGCCAAAAAAAGCGTGAAACCAATGCTAGGAGGCTCCCATTATGTGGCCTACTGAAAAACAGAAAACTCCTCTTGTATAATACCCTGAATTTGTTTTAAACAATCCAGTTCTTATGACCATAATTAGTTACATTACAGCTCCTGACAAAACTAAACTATTTGTAGTCCTAATAAACTAGCCATTAACTTGTACCTATAAATGCCTGCTTTTAGGAGCAGTATATTTAATAGTTTGATCATTATGATTTTCAATAAGGACTTTTTTTTTCCATTAAATCATCTTTCCATGACAGAAGCTGGGGCGAAACACCAAAGATGTTTCATGAAACTTAAACAGACAGACAATTCCTCTGACTAAAACTCAATTTTTAAGTGCTGTAATGGCTAAACCAATGCTTTGAACTGTAAATGTTGATGCACAAGGCAAACAAAAAGGAGAGAGCTCCACAAATCTTTGGACCAAGTTCTGCTTTAAGGAGGTTACTCTGCTCTTGCTAATCAGGAGGAAGAAAGAAAACCGGATTTCAGCAGAAAAGGAAAAAAACTCATTGTTGCAAAGTACAGAGAATATGTTTAAGAATCATGGAAGGAGAAGGTGCTAAAACCAAAGAGGGAAATTCTGCATATCACATTACAGTGAACACAAAATTGGGTGAATACACTCAAAGCTTGTTATGTAATCTATGCAATAGTCCCCATTCTAACAGATAAATTATACATCTTATAAGCAATGCTATCATGATTTTAAGCACTTCAGGCATTTTAGACTCAGGAGGATGAAAATAAAGACTTGGCACTGTGATACTACCACACGCAGAATGTGATTACTTTTCCCTGTATAGTGTACTATGCCTGCTAATTAATCTGGAGAGCCTCACCTGAGCATCAAATCCACAGTTTAACTAAGATGGAAAGCAGTCAATTTATTTCTCTACTAAAACTAACTAAGCAGGTGCAGAAATAATAAGAAAGGAAAAAAAAAATCAATTTCTCATTAGCTCAGATACTCTTTTCCAATCCTGAATGCTGAATCTGAAGTCTTGACACCTCAGAGAAGCAACATTTGGAAACTGACTCATGCCTGAAGGAACTTCTAGCGTATAAAAAATTCCCTTTCCTACAAAGGAACTAAGTGCCTTACACTTGCCAACATTTTAAACTACAGTAGATATCCTTAGAGTAAGAACAGGAAATGTAAAAAGCTTGTGTTTATTCTAGTACACTCCCAACCTCCCATTACCTTCAGCTGAAGCTGTTTCTTTAACTTGATTTTATATACTTAAAAACCTCCACTTCATCCTTCTTCCTAGTACCTTTTCCAGACTCCCACTGAGTCACAGAAAATTCTCAAACCCAGTGGCAATATATGTTATTAAAAGTACCTTTCTCTATTCTGACTATGGCACACACTAGCTTTGAATGATGGTCCACCCAAGACAACCCCTATCTAGCCTCTTTTTACAATTTTATCCATCCAAACTCCATACAGCGATTTGTAGCCCTCTACCACATCTTCAAACTTCCTCTTCCAGGCTGAAGACAGCCCTAGCTTAGCAAGTAGATGCTCATAGAGGAGCATTACCAATCATATAACCTGTCACTAGGAATCGTAATGACCACTCAACTTTGAATGAGTTAAAGCTTTGCAATTCTATCTGCCAACAGTGTATTGCCACTCCCAGCAGAATGTTCAGAGGATGTTCACCTGCCAAGCTGAAAAGGTTCTTTTGAAGTTCCTGAAAGCTGTTCCAGAGGGATTACAAAACAATGCATGTGACAACCATATGGACATCTCACCAAGTCTCAAGATTTCATTCTAGAAGACATAAGAATTTAAGGAGGTACAAGCTCACATTTTTGTCTTCTGAAATTATTAACTACCTTTCTCTGAAACAGCTAAGTACTTTGCTGAAATTAAAAAAGAAGTTTGGAAGCAGACACTAGCATAAAAGGTTACAGACCACCCTATTAACATTTACAAAAGTAATGTGCAACTTTAAAACAAGAAAATTATTTAAAGTGCCAAGCACAATTAAATATAAATACCATGACTTGTGCAAGATATAAAGCACTGAGAAAAAGTGCCAATTTCCAAAATGTTTAATTTGCTGATGGAAGCAAACTCAGCAGTAAGAATAGAACCAGTTACACTGCTTAGAATTAGAGATGAATAATTTTGTGACAGCTACTACTAGCAACAAGCTATGAACTTCACTGCCTGCACTGACTTACTTCAACAGAATGAACTCATGAAATGAAAAGACAAGATTAAATTAGCAGGAAAAAAAAAAACATATATATATGGAGGGAAGTTCAGTATTTTAAAATAATATCTAAAAATTGCTTTCCCCCCTGCCCTACCCTCCACCACCCAGCAATCTGTGGCGTATTTCAAGAAAGCCACTGAACTAGTCTAGCTATGTTGGTTTAAATACAGCAGTGAAGCCACAGCAATCTAGATATTATTTCGGTGCACAGCTTAACACAATTTAGTTCTGGTTTACCACGCATGTAACAATACTTTTGTAGTTGCCCATAAGATACATAACTATCTGAGGGTATTTACACATACTCCGTGGTAGTCTACTATTTCTGAAAATGAACCATGAACATATTTTGGTACCTTCATAGCTAGTGCAGATACAAACAGTGCCCCCTAAACCATCACTTTAACCCCCCCCCCGGACCCTGTAGCTAAGGCTTTTGGTTGGTTTAAACCAGATTAAAGAAAACAAGCAGCGCCAAGCAGTATGCTTGGATAGATATAACTTCTAAAACTGAATTCTTCTGATAATACCGATACTCATTTCAACAAATAAACAAGTAGATGGGAAAAGGCATAATTACGATACACTTTATGTTAACTGTTGCAGTGATCCCACTGGGACCATTTGTATGAGCCTGTGTATAGTTCTTTATACAACCAGTATAAATAAGGGTTCTATAATCAGGCTTAAAGCACTTGACAGTACTTTTGCTGTTCAGAGACACTGTAGTAAACTAAAGCACTCACTGAAAGCAAAAGGAATCAATCATCAATAAAATAAATGCAGGTTAACTATCAAACTTGAATAGCATTACTATAAATGTACCAAAATTAAATGCAACGAAGTCTGCTTCAGAGCTGGCTCTAGCAGTGTGAAAGAATACTGTTATATTTTATGTGCAGCAAACTATACACTGTGCTGTTTGTATTTTGAAAGTATGTTACATGGTCAGAATCTAAAATAAATCATTCTGTTCTGTGGCTTTCAGGGGCACAAAACACCTCAGCCTGGGAAAATGAAATAGCAAGCAACATAGTACTTATTCACCAGTACTGTATCATATTGCTGGGCAGTACAAATATTAACTGACTTGCATTTCTAACAAGTTAACTAGAACAGATAATACAGTAGCTACTCCAGTCACAGCTAACAAAACACATAATCCAGCATAAAGTTAGATCTTACTGGTTCTAACATCTAATATGGCATATTGGAGAAAAATATTAAAATATTTGAAAGTATACAAAGATATCAGCAAAATTTTACTCCCTTTCACAGTTTTTGCATTAAAAAAACCCCACTGTGCAGCATCACTTCATGCAGTTAGACTTTTATCACCTACCATGACAAACCTGATAGCCTAAGTTGCTCTATTGTGCATTTAAGACACAAATCACTTGTGCCAGGAAGACAAAACACCACTCAAGTTATGTTTACAGAAAACTTTTCAGTTGTATTTTTGTATTGAAGAACAGCAATTTTCTGTCCCTCTTAAGCTACAGTTTTCACACTGTTTCACATTCTTCTCTCATCTTCATTCCAAAGTGTTCACATCAGTTGAGCCTCACTCCTGAAGGGGTGCACCATCTCCTACAAACCAGGCTGAATTTAAATAAAGGGGGAAAAAAATAAAACCATCAAAAAATCCTTCGGAATTAAATACAGCCTTTTTTGAAAGTTTGCATAACACTTTTATATTACAGACTGTCACCTCATGGAATTTATCTTCTGCTAATTTTGTCTCAAAATTACAGAAATACTACTGTAGGAAAAGAAAATTTAGGACTATAACTACACAGCTTGGCATAGCATTTCTTTTAATAAAGATATCTCAAAAAACTTAAAACAAGCCATCATCAGCTTGACTGAAACACCTTTTTCTAAAATCAAGGATATAGTAAGAAGGAATGGATCTAGTGAAGGATAACTAGGCTGGTAGCACCAAGGCATAATTTTGATAACCTTATTCTTCCACCTAGTGGCAAGAAGCTTAAAAAACGAGGTCTTTGGAAGTACAGTCACAAGGTGTTTTCAAACACCAATTCTCTAAGATTTGCTGACATTATAAGGACTGAGAATAGAATTTCTGCAGAATTTTGGTGTTCATGTTTAATTCCATAAGCAATAGGCACACTAGCATAAGGAGCTTTTAAAAAAGCACAAGATAAAACTGTTTCAACAATTCTAAGTTCTCTTCATAGTTATACTTTCCTTTCACGAAGCTCAGGTTTGGGGTGTTTTTATTTGATTACACACACACACACACTCACTCGCTCAGGTTGTTCAGCCTGATCATGTTGTAGGTAAAAGGCTGCAATTATCCAAAGCTGCATTCTGCCTCAACTGCTCAAGTATTCCTAAGAAGAATGGCAGGGAGGGAGAGAGGGGGGAAAATTACATCAAAGCTGCTCAGTATTTCACTAGATTTGGTAAATCAAATACAATAGCGTGAACTAAGACAGGCAATTCTATTGCCCTATGGACAAGGGGATGGTTGCAGCAGAAAATAAGAACTAATTAAAAGTTTCTGCAAACCACTTTTGAGCACTATGTAAATGCAATAAATTCATTATCTCAACAGGAATTTTAAGTAACAGCAGTATTTTCAAGCTTGTATTCTGCCTCTCCTTAGTCACAACAGAAAAGAAATAGAAAATGTATTAAACCAAAAGTGTATTTTCAGAGGAAATGACAAGTTGACATTATGTTATTGTTTTAAACTAACTCTGGCATTAAACCTAGGGAAACTCCATCCATTATCCTTTATGTGAAATCTTCTCCTGAAAAAGGACAAGAACAGGGGAATTATTTCCTCAAGTTTCAAAAAAAAAATTAAAAAAAAAAATAACTCATCCATCCACTGTCTCATGTCTTTCCTCAAGACAATACTAGGACATAGGTCTACGAAATTAAAGCTGTGACATTACCTCTTATGCCACCTGTTCACATTCACAGATTTTGCAAGAAACCAGTATCTTTTGAGGCTGTATGTTCCCCCAGTTCAGCTGAAATTGGCTAATGGACATAAAAATTGTTGTGGCAGTGGGAGAAAGGTGATTACAAGATTGACAGAAAGGCAGGAAGGCAGTGATAAGCCAACAGCCTCACTGCCTTTGGAATTCTGGTTAAATACAGTAAAATAATTAAAAATTGACACAACATTGATTTTTCACAGCTGAAAATGTCACACTCAATGTTATCTACAGCCTGGAGAAAAAACACTGTGCACTCCCAGTAAGTAGTCTCCCATTTCCTAAGTAATAAAATTCCTCCTGCATCTTAAGACTTCATACATCACGATACAACCAAATAAGACCAAATATTATCCACACAAAATATTTAAGACAGGTTGCTTTTTTATTTCTTTTTTTTTTAAGAGAGTAATGGGTAAGAAGTGTCTATAGAGTTGAAGTGTTCAAATCCATTACAAAATGAAATGGATTTGTGGATAGAGTGCCTGCTTTCTATCATGCTGCCCTGCATTTTATCAAATTTGTATCCCATGTGAAAGGTATCTAGTGGGACATTTAGTAAATTTATCTATATTCTTCTTGATACATGTTTGACATACAAAACCAGTCCAATACTGAATGCCTACATATGTACGCATGTATATACACACATGCATTAGCTAGACTGGGTTGAATGACATTCCTTCTATACCGACATTAATAATTAATGAACACATACTTAAATGGAAATAATGCAGAACAGTCTGTTCTGTCTTTTCCTCTTGTCAAAAAGGAGAAATTCCGGAAAGGCAGACTACAACTGGACTCCACAGTGTAAAACAAGGCCCAGTTTAAAGCAGATCAGTAAAAGAAAACCACCAACTAGCTAGTCATCTCAATGAACACTGATACCCATCCATACAAAGTCCTGGGAGCTTTAAGTGATGCTGGCAAGCATTGTGTTATTCATCGATGAGCCATGAATTCACTACTATGTGCTGGAACGCTGCACTTCCATCTAACATGTGCCTCATGTAAAGACTGTCTCCTAAAGTAACCTTCTATTAAGGGATTCATTTAACTTAAAACTTCAGAAACAAGTCAGTGTAAAAATTCCAGCTCTGCACTCCATGAACCCATATGGAAACCTTTTGATGAAAGACAGAACTTACAGTTCAGACTGTTCAGACTTAGAAAGATACAAATGACTCCAACAAGTGGAGTAACATGTGCCCTGAATAAAATCTATATGATAATTCCCATTTTCAGAAGCATCCAACATTAAATTCTGTACTGCAGAGACAATTATTTTAAAATACATATTTAGGGAAAGTAATTTACTTCCCTCAAAGTTTATAATTTGCAGCCAAAGTCAAATCTGAAGTAGTCGGTTTGAAGTGGGAATGAATATGAGATCAAGGCTCTGAATAAATCATTTGATTTACTGTCCTTTACATACAAAACATTATTCATCATGTGAAAAATACCTTTGTGAAAAAAAAAAGGAGTAAACTCATTTTGACCCTTTGCATACATGTTTTTAACAAACTGTTGAAAACAAAAACTAAATGTTTGACAAGTTTTTTTGGTGGGTTTTTTTGCTTTTAACCAAAATTTTAAAAGCAGCTTTGAGATGTTGGTGTCTACAAGATGGCTTTAATCAATATTTTTGGTTAATTCAGTATTTCAGACTAATGGCAGCCTTTAGAAGATTGTATGTGGATGGAAGATAGAAAAGCTAAATAATTGTACATTACTTATAAATCTCAATAGATGGCACTCTATATCAAGAAATCTATAGTGTCTATTTAAGAAAAGCAAAAACAATTGGATGTATGAGTGCACTGACATGCCAAAGTCTGAATCCAAAAAAGCCCAACATCCTTAAATTTGAAAGTATACCTCTATAAAACTGAAAGTCCAAATAAGGAACCTAAAGGCAAACAAAAACTCTGAAGGAATATTCTCTCTCAGATATTAATCACACAGAGATGTTTTTCACAAAGGCAAGTGCATTCCCATCTTCTCAGACAAAATTTACAGGTAAATTTAGAGATGACACAAACATGACTATAGCTATTACTGTATACAAGCTCATAATAGAACAGAGAATCCTTTTAGTAATATTACTTGGAGAGTGCAGTCTTGTGCAGAATTTCACAGGTGTCTCGATATCTAAAGCTACACAGATTTTTAGAGCCATTTATGAGTCAACATTAAAAAAGTCACTCAGCCATACAGAAAGGACTAACAGCAACAGGCCAATGCTGCAGCATGGGAAATGGTTATTAGGCAAGTTTTCATGTCAAAGTACTGAAACAGGCTACACGGAGCACCTGAAGCTCCATTTTTTGGAGTTATTCAAAACTCAACAAGGCCCCGAGTGATCTCATCTAGCTTCAACAACAGCCCTGCTTTGAGTGGGATGTCAGACTGCAAGAACATCAGTCCCTTCTAGAAAGCTGTAGGATTTTAAATTGTTCAGAAGAAATTGCAACACAAGAGGATGAGACCTAACACTGCATCCTCAGGGGATAATTTCTGATAAATACTCCCTCAGGTATAACTGAGCTGCATTCTCAGAGTCCCAAAACAAACCTTCTCACAAAACTAGAGAACATGACCTTTCAGCCTGTGATGAAGACATTTCAACAAGATGTAGGTAAGTCCTCTTTCTAGTAGGGGACTGAGAATTTACAATTTGAGGTTGCCATCTAACAGTATTCACTACTGTTAAAAATATTCCTGCCTGCACATAGAAAATGTAAGCATTTAAAATTAGAGTATTTCTGACATCAGCTGGCATGCATACAAAATTCTGTGTCTGAGCTGAATCCTTAAGGTGATGTGACAAGGTCTTAGAACAAATGAGCTTTTGTAGGTACAACAAAAGGTTTTACTAACCATTATTTGTCCCAGAAACTTTTCCTGGAATATATAAAATATTTTGTAGATCTACTGTCCATACCTAAATATCACTAGAAATTCCACACTGAATTTGAAGGGGAGAAGTCTGATAGTAAACTAACACAGATTAAGTTCCCCTTCAATACCATGAAAGGAAAAACTTGTATAGGAAGGTGTAAGAGGATAGTGCAATGCCTCCACAGCACTTTGTAATGTAAGTACTGGGCCACAAATGCCATGATGGCAATATTCTTTTCTGTTTCCAGAAGAGGTATTTTTCTCCTGATTGCAATAAAAAAAAAATTAGACAAGTAAGACTCATTCAAAAGAATGACAAACAAACAAGAAAATACAGCAGAAATGGACTAACTCGAAGAAACTGAAGGATTCCAAGCCAGATATTGGCCTTCTCAGGCTGGAGCTCTCACAAAACCACAGCTGTAATTTTAGCACTTCTCCCCTTCATTGGTAGGTGCAGATTCACTACATATGAAAAACTCCAAACCTAGATGAACTGAAGGACAGCTGTTGCATAGTATGTACATTCAGATACTTTGCAGCTGATTTTAAGACTGATCGATGATTTTGATGTCAAGAAATGCCTTAGGAATCCGATATTTACAGACTCTGCTCAGAATGAAGTTGTTTCATCCATACAGCTTCATCCAACCTTAATGCTATAAAAATTTTTGCCATGATCCATTTAATTATTGAGATTTCCAAATATCTGATTCAGGCTGCTTCCAATCTTCTCCCATTAGTCCTTTCAAGTTCAAATCTTCAAAAAATTCCAGGCGATGACTGCAAAGAAAAGCAAAATAAAAAAGTTGTAATTCTTGTAGTATGTGTCTTAATCTGAAGCTCCTGACCATTTGAAAAGTTGTATCACAGGGATATTCTTCCCTTACAGAAAAAGGGGAAGATTGCATAGCAAAGCTAGTGAACATTTTTTCCTCTGAAAGTTTTATTTACTTTAAAGAATTAAGAATCAGTTCTTGCTAAGAAATTCTCCTTTAAGCTACCACACAGAAACAACAGAATGAAGACACTGAAGCCAACTGCTGATTGATACTTAATCAACTGACAAACAGTAGATAGAACATCTGACACTAAACTTTATAAATTTTAAAAGGTAAATGTAATTCTCTTATCCGGAAGAGATTTCTAAAAGTAAAGACAAACTAAGAGCAATGAAAATAGCAAGGAGCAACCTCTTCACATAATTGCATCTTCTATCAATGTCTGAAAAGTCAAGGGTTTCTTTGAAAGGGGTGCTATAGAAAGAATAGGAAAATATTACAGCCAGTTTACCACCGAAAAATAAACAGTATTTATTTCTTACGAAATACCAAAGAAAGGGAATTTATTAGCAACAGCTTAAAATTTTTAAACAGTTGCAAAAGCAAACTTTATCTTAAATAAAGACAAAAAGGGCAACTTATCTAAAATTTACCTTACCTGGCTGCCAATGTATGTTGAGTAGCAAGTTTGTGTAAGAACTGTAATACACTCACTAAAGCTAGTTCATTTATTCAAAATGCCCAGAAGTACCAGTTTTTATCAAACCATCTCAGCCTCACAGCTGAAGAAAATAAATAAGCCTAAAGCACAATTTAAAAATTAAGATATCCTAGTTTTTCTATTGATAGTGGATATCCTTTTATTATACTTTTCAGTTTAGTCTGTCTTTTCAAACTTTTCCCAATACGAAGCCATCTGTAGAGGTAAGGTTGTTTAGACCAGTAGGGAAGAAGCAAAGGAGGTCTCCTGGAAGTGTATCTGGTAAAATGAACATTAAATCACATTTCAGGAGGTGTGGAGGAAAAGAAAAAGCAGAACAAGCTCTCTATGATTTAACTGAGAAAGGTGATAAAACAGATGGCCACTGTGTTGAATGCATCATTTTCTGTGCATCTAAGGGATGATAATATAGAAATCAAGCACTAATTACAGCTATCTGCCACAGTGCTTTATAGAAAGCACAGTGCCAATGGATCCATGGCTAAGCAGTATAATTAAAATAATAGCAGCACTCAAAGAAAGCCAGATTAGCTTTCTTTAAGTATTCCAGAAATAGTGTAAATATATTACAGAAAAGCTAACTTTATGCTTACAAATCTGGTTTCTGTCCTTCCTGTAGTTCATGTTGAGGTACCGGATAAAGCGCTTCGTATTTCCTTTCTTCTCCTGAGCCATGAATTGCAAATGCGTTGAACTTGTTAATGCATGGTGGAAAATAGTTCCAAGGAAGGTGAACTTTACCCTCCCATTTGGTTTTCATTCTGGTCACCTCAAACTTTAAAGAAACTTCTTCCTGTTAAAGACAGGAAAAATAAACAGAGGTAATGCCATTTTCTAATCGGTCAACAGGTACCTAAAAGTAACTCCGTTTTCTGGACATTGTGAATGTACTTGATCACTTACTTTCCATACTCTTCTTCTGCCAGAAAGCAGCAACAACAAGTGCTGTCCATGGCTGTCAAAAAAATCAGAGCACTGTTTTCTTCAAATTATGCCAGTTGCAGTTATTAGTGCACTGTTCTGCCACAGATACATACACTCCCCATATTGGAACAATTTGCTCATACAATAAATAATTTCCTCATACACATACCTTACAAGCATTAGAACTCAAAATACAAAAAACGTGTAACTTTCAGAGTGCTGTACTTACGGACAAAGTTCAACTTCTAAATATTGTTCAGTTCTGTCATTCAGGAAAAATGCTTCTACAACTAAAAAAAAAAAGAAAAAAAAACACCAAAACACTGTCAGTATTTTATATTATATATTTTATATATAAAAATATTATTATATATATAAAAATATAAATTTATATACATTGATATATAAAATATTATATATTTTATATAATATATATTATATCAATTATTTTGCAATATGCTGAGACTTTCATTATCTCCCTAAAACAATTCTAGTTTCATGATTTTTGGCCTATGCCATGCCAGACCTTGACTAGCTGTTTACATGCTACTGACAGCTTCTTAACTATTTGAAATGCCAAGCCATAACTGTAACTTCAAGAGCTTTTATTTCTAATACTTATCATCATAAAGTGCTTTAAAAAGCACTGTAGTAATCTATTTACTTTACTACTTTCAACTTTCAAAACACTCATCTCAATGTTGCAGAAAAATATGGCCTACTAACTAATGTTAGCTCTCTATAAAATAAGAAAAGCATCACCACACAGCTATTTCATTCAGTATGCTTGCTGTGAACAAAGCTGACCAAGATAAACTGATCCTAATCAATCATATGGCAGGCATTCCAGGAAGGGTACTGAAGTGTGGAAGTCTTGTGTTTGCTGGTAGCCTGAGGATAAAAGAAAAAACAACAAAGGTATACTCATAGCAGACCACACACCTCATAAATAAGCCTGCTAAATCTCAGAAATAGTTAAGAAAGCACTGAGACAAGTGATTACTGTTCCAGGAGTACTGGAAAGCCATGTTGAACCACCTTTCAGGAACACCAAGTAGAATTATAATGGTGCTTCTCAACAGCAATGACATTATTAGAAAGCTTCAGTTAGAACTCTGATTATTTTGTTTTTACATAATCCTACTTAATATAATCATATCAGAGAGGTGCTAACACTCTTTTAGTAGGGATTTAATGAGAATAGTTCAATAATTAGGAAGCAGAGAACAGCTAGAAACAAATTTTTGCATTATTCAAAGCAGGTGAAAGTGACAGTATTGACAGGAAGCAACAAGGAAAACAGCATTACTATAAGAATATTCCCCATTCCATTTGGGAACAGTCTTGAATCATATTTTATAAGCTGCTATCTATTTGTTTCACACTCTCCCAGTCCTCAAATAAGACTGGAGAAAACCAATTAGATATAGATTCTCTACTTCTTAAAGCAAGAGCAGAACCCATCTTTAGGATTTCACTTCTACTTACCAATTATAAATGCATTTACATACACTCCACAAAATTATTGTGATATTCAAATATGTTAAGCCCCTGTTATGCCACAAATTGTATCAGTAACTCAGAAACTAACTTTGCCTACACTAGGCATTTGACTAAGCACTCTTGCTTGACTAGGGAGAATCAGCTTCACCATTCTTGAAATCAGTCCATCTTATTGGACTCCATTTCTTCCCAGCCACTGAGTGACATAACATGTTTGCTTCTTTTCCCAGTCATTTGTATTGTTGCACTACTATAAAACAACCACTCACCAGATGGTCAGCAGTGCTAGTGATGAAAATTATTTCATTGCCTAAAAAAAGAGCATTGCTATTTATACAGTTTGGGGTAGTTTACAGCTGAAAATATCATGAGGCTTGTAGTTACTTAAGGAGCTGCTTAAGGATAAGGCAGTGATTGCAACTAAACACTTTCCTGGACTGCTCTGGATACAACAGCATAGTAAGTTTCTACTTTACATTTCAATACAAGCAGTACTGTGACCAAGGAAACTGAACTAGATGTCATACACTCACCACCATTAGATCAGTTAAAAAAAGATAATCATCACAGACTCTTAAATAAAGACCATCCATATTAACTACAGAGGAATATCACTGTCTACACAAATCAGATACAACTGCAGAACAGTTACACTTACCCTCATAGTCCCACAGTCTACTAAAAGGTTTCCCTGGCTCTCCAAGTGGTGCTGGAGGGTCATTAAATAAGGGAGCACTAACTTCCATTAGCAGTCCCACATTGTCTGACTTCAGCCAAATTGTTGCTGGCTCATGGCTCACAGGTAAACCATCCCATGTGTGTTTAATTGTAAATTCCATCTTCATACACTACATAAATGAGAAAGGAAGGTTCTGTCAATGATCATCTTTGATTCCATTTCAGCACCAACTGCACTGTTTGCTTGGCCAGGGAAAAAGGCACACTTTTGTACAAAGCCAATCACCAAATCATGTTTTTTAGATATTAAAAGAACTAAAATAGTTTAACTTTTCAAAGCAACTAAATAAGCACTTACATGAATGCTTTTCATAGGTTTTTATACTTGTATGGTAACAAATCACCCCAACTCTTACCAAAAGTAATTATTTCAAGTATGTACCTAAATGAACACCTTCCAAAGCCATAAATAGTATCTATCAAGAAAACACAGACTCCACTACAGGACCTTAGATGATTTGGTATCATGAGAAAGACTGAGAAAGGTCTTTCATGAATGAGATACGAGAAAATGAAAGAGTTAGCTAAAGGCTGCATTTAAATAAATTGAAAACTAATTAAATTCTTATATCAGCATTCTAACTTCGTAAGCCAGACAAGCATAAGATGTGCTTTACGCAAGAGACCTGGAACAGCCCTAGAAACTATGAAAGACTTTACCATCATTAATGTTTGCTCCAACTCAAGTGGCAGGTGAATTTCTGGAAGCTAGACTGCACAAGCTGAGAGAAAACAGTAATTGTACAAAGCATGGGAAGACACCTTACAGCATCCTAACAGCATTCTTAAGCCAGCAGAAAAGGGCTCACAGTCCAGTATTAATACTAACTCAAACAGGCAAAGCTAAATCACCACAGTTTAAAACAAAAAGAGATAATTATTTAGGTATTCCAAGCAAGTACAGTGACAGCTCTTCTGCAATAATTACAATGTATACCACCAAATAAAAGAGCAATATGTTAAAAAACAAGTCCCTTTCACAACACAAACAGCTGCTGAAACATACTCAATGGGCTACTTAGCCTTAAAATGATTTAGAAAATATTAGTCCACAGAAAATGTAGGCAAGAGCTGTGTTTTTAATCTACAGACACTGAGCAGCATAAGCATGAACTCTCCACAGATGGTAAGGCCTTTCCTAGTGTTTTCTGAATGAACAGAATTCCTGCAAATTGAATACATGTGCCTTGTGCACTTAACATGAAAAGAAACAAAACACGATTTTATAAGGAGGATTACTTACTGAAAAGAATAAAGTTTAAGACAAGATGCATGCATGTAAACAAATTAATGAAGTGTTATGAACCCATTTTATACTACATTAGGAAATTAACATGCACTTAGAGGTGAACATTCCATTCTATCATTCAGTTTCAATTTGTGCTAATACATTTAACTATTTGTTTTCACTGGTCAAGGCAAATGTCTGAAACACCTATTTGAAAGAACTACCAGATTTTAGTAGCTTTCTAATAAAAGTAGACTGGAAAGATTTTAAAATACAGTGTCTGGGGTTCAGCAGTAGCAGCCATTTTTCTCCTTTTTAGTAGCTGGTGCAATACTGTGTTTTTGACTTTCAGCTTGGGAACAGTGCTGATAACACTGATGGTTTTAGTTGCTGCTCAGTAGTGTTTACCCTGACCAAGGACTTCCTGAGTCTCATGTTCTGACAGGGAGGAGGGGAAGCCAAGAGGAAGCAGAAACAGGACACTTGACCCAAACTAGCCAAAGAGGTATTCCATAACACAGCACGTCATGCCCAGTACATAAACTGGGGGCAGTTACCCAGAAGCGTTAGAGCACTGCTTGGGTCAGGCTGGGTATTGGTCGGCAGGTGGTGAGTGGTTGTATTCTCTTCCCTTGTTATTTCCCTTATCATTATTATTATTATTGGTGGTAGCAGTGGTGTTTTTTCATTATACCTTAGTTACTGGACTGTTCTTATCTCAACTAATGGGAGTTACATTCTTTCAATTCTCCTCCCCATCCCTCCAGGAGCCAGGGGGGAGAAAAGGTGAGGAGAGTGAGCAAGCAGCTATGTGGTTCTGAGTTACTGGCTGGGTTTAAATCACGAGAATTACATGACTAGCTATTGCAGTTCCTTCCTGAAGTAAGCAATGTGAAGCTTGCCTTTGGGCATAAAATTCAGCAGATTGTCTCTGGAAAAGTCATGACATAGCAAGTGGAAAAGGAAAAGGAAAAGGAAAAGGAAAAGGAAAAGGAAAAGGAAAAGGAAAAGGAAAAGGAAAAGGAAAAGGAAAAGGAAAAGGAAAAGGAAAAGGAAAAGGAAAAGGAAAAGGAAAAGGAAAAGGAAAAGGAAAAGGAAAAGGAAAAGGAAAAGGAAAAGGAAAAGGAAAAGGAAAAGGAAAAGGAAAAGGAAAAGGAAAAGGAAAAGGAAAAGGAAAAGGAAAAGGAAAAGGAAAAGGAAAAGGAAAAGGAAAAGGAAAAGGAAAAGGAAAAGGAAAAGGAAAAGGAAAAGGAAAAGGAAAAGGAAAAGGAAAAGGAAAAATACAACTTGCTGAACTATTTTAGACACTGCGGTAACTGCAGTGCCTAAAACAAAGACAAGACACAAGATGCATCACAAATGCACATCCCTATTTGCACCTATATGATAGATGACATTTAAGGTTAAAAAAAAAACAAACAAAAACCTAACTCCTGCAGGAATAATTCAGTGTATACCTAAATGAACATATTGAAGATATAGTCTGCTGCTGTAAATTTACTTTTGAATAGAAGAGCATGGAATTTAAAACAATCAAAAATCAAACAGATCTGGTCGGAAACTGCAAAACATTCATTAGCATCTCTTGCTCAATTTACAGGACAGAAGATACAAAATTCTCCACGTTAATAACCTTTGGTGCGACTTTTAAGTTTATTACATTGCACAGATTTAGCTAAGCCGGTTACTAGCATACTTTTAAATGATGATAAAACCAGCAACACATAGAAATAGTGTAAAAGCAAATTAAAACAAGAAGAGGTAACGCTCCCTTACCTTTTAACATCACACCTCTACCAGCTGCTAATACGCTGTAAAGATGCAAACGCTCAACAGTTCTACAGCAAGTACTTTCTCAGTCACTTTGCAGTCGTATTGAATGGCCTCAAGCTACATAGTGCCGAGCACACCTAGCTAGTATGCTCAGACCCCAGCAGCAAGGAGAAACTGGTGCTGCTCGCCGCTGCCACCACTTCACATCTCTCCCTACCGAACGGATTTACGCCTTCCATTCCAGATCCCACCCGCGCTGGCAAGAAGGAAAAGGACAAGCAGGAATTACCCTAGTGTTTTTCCTAATTGCTCCAAGAGAACAGGGGGGAAAGTCGAAAACCCAATAGAGACAGTAGCTTTTAGCGTATTTAAAACACAGGCATGAGCTCCCAGAGAGCTTCAAGGTGTCTCCGGTCGCGGAGCGCCCTTCTCCGACGCCAGGTCCCTCAGATGTGTGAAGCAAAGCACTGCTACACCCGCAAGCACCCACCTCAGCCGCTACACCCTGCCGGCTGCCGCCACAACGCTCCAGCGCGCATGCGTGGGTGCGTGCGCATACGGACCCTCGGCCCACCCCTCCCTGCCGGCACTGAGTGCTGGCAGTTGCTGGGGCAGCATCGGAGAGAGGTTGTGGAGAGGGCTCGGTATTTATGCGATTTGTGAATGCGGGGTGAGGTGGGGTTAATGGCTGCTGAGGCAGGTGTGGGCCATTAGTGTTTGTTGGTGCACACAGAGTCCTTTTCCTGTCAGGCGGCGGTGGTGATATTGGCGCTGTTGCCCCTTCGGACTGAGGGGAAAGTGTGTGGAGGCTCTCCTAGCTGCAGCTGTGGCTTTAACGAGAGAAGTGGCAACTGGTGGGTAAGGGAAGTGTATCTTCTTAATGGTTCTCGTCTTCTTTATCCGCCAGTGAGCTGAACGGCTGAAATAAATGGTGTTTCTCCGGGTTTTTTGGAGCAGGCTTTTTTCGAGCTGACTGAGCGACGGTGAAGTTTCCCACAGGAAACGTGGCTACTGAGCTCAACAGGGGGGGGAGTCAGGTGAGATCTCTGCCAGCGGTCAGCATCTCGGGGTGCCCTCTTGCTCCTGACACTTGGCGTGTCGGGACACGTTGTGTGCCTTCAAAGCACTACCTGTTAAGCATTTTTGACTGACAGTGAGATCTATGTAGATAATGCCCCATATTTCTTATTCTCAAACTTGATATCTTTCAGATCAAAGGCTAAGTATCCTACATGAAATAGACGAGATTTTGGGAGTTACTTCTGACCAGGTATGTGAACTTGTGGAAGGAATTAGTAAGATTTTTTTTTCATAATGAAGTTTTGCAACAGACATCTTTCTGTACATTGACCACAGCCTGCTTCAGAGTGGTTTGGCCTTGCATTGAGTCCATCCTACAACTCTAGAGTTGCTTGTTTTTCCAAGCATAAATAGAACAAAACTATTATAACAGTGAAATTGTGGTGTATTTAGTGCATTTTCAAAAGTTTGCTATATGCAGGGGAACATATCCTTGAGAGAACACATGATTTCTCCTTTAGTAGACACTCACAGACTTAATGTTTTTTTTCTAAGAGATTGGTCTCTTGTTAAGAGAGCTTTTTGTGCTGGGTACAGTCAACCTGTCTGAAGGTCTGAACAGAAGCTAGCATATCAGCCTTTGCTGATGCGGAGGTGCATGAAAATGAACACTTACACAAACCTCTGATCATTCTTTGAAGAGTGAGATGATTCCCCCTCAGATCCAGTTATGTTTTATATCAGAGCATCTCCAGGAAAAAAAGAAAAAGTTGATTTTTTTTTTCAAATTGGGCTACCTAAGTATTTTTGAGCATAAACCTGCAAGTGATCATATGGGATACTGTGTATTATTACAGTACAGACAAAACAACAGCTTTGGGTTCCATATAAAAATTTAAAACTACGTGCCGTCATGTGCAACTGCTAACATGTAAAATATACCATTACAGGAAAGTGCCCTTGATGGTGGTGTCACGTCAGGATCCAGGATGATGGACCAAAGGTAACTGATTGCAAGTGATAACTGGGAATACTACGAAGTACTTAAAGAAATCATCATGTGCTTTTAAAAGTTTAACCAGGTGAACCTGGTTTTATGTGAATATATTCACAGCTCTGAACTTGTCTGTAGATCTGTAAAAGTGTTCCTGTGGTAGTTGTTTTTAGATACTGTTCTGTTCATTCAGTGAACTAAATGTACAACTTTTCTTCTGCAATCTGTAAAATAAAGGATGAGATATGAATGGAGGAATTCTCTAGTCTAAATTTTAAGATAATAAGTAGAAGTGCAGCTAGGATTGTGCTGATCTAGGTAACACAGGTAGCTGCTGTCTGTTGAGGTCAGGTGGTTGTTTTTAAAAGTGCTTATTTGACAGTCTTCAACTAAGCGTTGCCTATTAGTAAATTGTTTAATAATTATTGTCATTCATGTTATAAAAATAACCTATCATTTCTTGTTATATTTTAAGGTATTATCCCTTTAAACTAATACAGAATTTTCAGGTAATTACTCCCAATTAAAAAATGTCAAGAAGGAAAAAAGATATTTGTGGAACTACCTTATTTTACATTGTCTTGTAGGCTGCTTTACTGTTGTATATGAAAGCAGGAGCAGTCTACTTTTCCATCATTTGGGATTCTATGTATGAAATACTGATGCTCTCTTACTGCTCATTTATAATGTCACATGTTCTAAGTTCTGTTACAGAGAAAATATGCTGTTGATGATCACATTTTAAAAATAGTAATTATATTTGTTCATTTGATTCTGGTGAATGTCAAGTTTAGATATAAAGAAAAGTAACCGTTCTTTAGATTAAGAATTCCTTAAAGCTCATTAATTATCAGAGCAATGTTTCAGCATTTACAAAACTTAGCATGTTTTTCAATTTTTTAGCTTGTCAGCTCTAATGAAGGAGTATTATGAACAAGTGGAAGAAATAAGAAAACAGCAGCAGCATTATTTGGTATGGATGTTCCTAACATTTCAGACTGTAAATTCTTAGTATTTTATAGTGTTGATGTCTATGCTATTAGTTCTTGTCAGTAAAGGAAAGTCTGCCTTCACCACACTTCACAAACTTGCTGGACTACAGTCTGCTTAAAATGGACGAATGGAGAGCTTTCAATTAAAAGGTTGTGAGATTGTCCAAATTGCACAGATTACTGTTTGGAGAAGGTTTGTAAAATAGAACATACATGGTTTATATCTCTAGATGTTCTGATGTGGTTGCAGGTATTTTCCCAGGTGACACTCAGGTGAGGCAGCTGTTTCTCTCTTACCTCACAGGTCTGATTTTGGCCGTGCAGTCCAGCTCAGTCCTGCAAATGTAGATGCACCCAGCCTTCTTCATTCTTAATAATTCTTTAGATTCTAATAATTCTTTAAATGTTAATTATCATGGAGATTGTGGTGAAGGGGGACTGTCCACCTTTCAGCAACAGAAAAAAACTTTTTAATGCTTCATTTGATCACTGAAAAGCAAAGTAATGATATATTTAATATTTAAAACATGTGGCAACCAGAAAGCAATTTTTACTTGTGATCTAGACTGTTCTGATTTAATGCACTTAATTTGTTAAATTTGTCTATCATAAGGATTATGCAAACACAGTCATGAAGCTTGGCTGATTTCAGAAGGCAATAGAAGCACTATGGTTTTGTTGCACTAGTTAACAAAACGGTCCATTTGACACGTGTAACTGAAGTTTGTCCTCAGTTAATTTTTAAACTGTTTTCTCAAATACTTACTGCATGAAAGATGAGAGTTATCCACTGTATCTCTAAAAGAGCTTGAGTTAATAAAGAATCAATCTGTAAGAGCCATAAGAACTCCTAAAGGTTAGTTTAATGCTCATAATCCTTCTGAATGCTTTAGATATAACAAGACCTGGAATATACAGGACTTAGCAGCTCTTAAATTTAAGTAGCATCGTGTGACTTTCCTTAAGGAATTAACGAAGTTTGTGTCACCTGAATGAGTGCTTACTCTTGCATGTTTTTATGTTAGGTACAAATGAGAGGGATGAGACAAAATCTTGAAAAAGTCACTCGGGAAAATGAAAGGTAAATAACTGCACTTTTGCTTTTCTTGGTTTCTAAACCTTGAAAAGCTTTTTCTCTAGGACCTTGATGTCTTTTGAACCTACCTAAGAGTTGAAGATTTCATACAGGCTCAATGGCTCAATGCTAGTGCCTTTAAGTGTTTACTGTAGATTACAGCACCATGTTTAGGAAATTTAACTATGTATCTAAAAGAACTAGATGGCAAACTATTTAAAACTGTCCATTATATTTGTAGAATATAAAAATAGATTTAAATATGACTTAGAAGTAAACAGTATGTACAGATTGAAGGTATAGTGTACTTAAGTTGTTAAAAAAATTCTTGTTAAAGAAATACTTTGCTGAACTTATTTGAATTTCAGGCTGCATGCAGAGTTGAAAGAGGCTATTGAGAAGCAACTGGACACCTTTCCTTTCGATTCTCTAGGAACTAATGTTATTGCAGATGAATATACAGTGAAAAACCTTCAAGAGCAACTAGAACTGGAAACTCAAGTGTGTGAGATAAAACAGTACAAATGTTTTACTTCTCTTGTGCCTTGGCAGAATAGAGGAAGCTGATTTATTTATTGTGTCAGATTTAAGTTGTTCAGAGTTCCTTGACACTCTTTTGAGGCGTTCCGATGTTCTGTAGCTAAATAAACAAGTGTTTGTACTTTCAGCTGAAAGACCTGAAGGAACCTCTTTCCTAGATTAATATAAGGTTTTTTAGAGTTAATTTGTGTCCGTGTTTTTTCATAGTTGACTTCACCTGGAAGTCAACCAGACCAGGAAATTAAAGAAATACTTTGTTCAATTAAAATTTTTGTAGTAGAGTAAAAATGGAGGTTAAGACCTCTCTTTAGATAATGATAGATGAAGGTAAATGTGCTATAATGAAATATTTCATGCAAACTATTGTTCTGTAACAGGCAAAGGAGCGAGCAGTAGAGCTTTGGCAGACTCTAGTACAGGAGCATGATCTACTCCAGCAGAAGTACCAGGAACACCTGACTGAAACAGAGATTCACATGGTTGAAATGCAGAAGCATAAAGTAATTTTAATTTAGTTTTGTTAATTTTGGAATCTTTCTATAGTGTAGAGATGATGGGGGGATGTGTAGTCAAACTGAAGGAGGGAGGTGCCTACCACTACTATTAGTTATTTTCCATAATAGTTACCTAAAAGTGCATGGTTCGTCAGCTACATGCACTGTTATGACTAGAAAATTCTTTATTTCAAATATATGGGCAGGAACTTGCAGAGGACATGGAGTATTCCTGTGTATATGTGTATATGCACACAAGATAGTCATGTGCATATAAATGTGTTTGAAATGCAGGGTTGGAAATCGCGATTTTTTTTTTGCCATTTTTAATTAAGGGGTGCGTCTGCTACTGTGCTTAGCGAAAATACTTATAATAGCATCATAGTCTATGTGGCGCTTTAAAGGCACTGCTTATGTTTTCATATTTTGGGAATAAGTATGTATGACTAGTGGAAGAAGGCAATTTATAACTGAGTGAAACTTGGATACATATTTCAGTAGCACATCTAATTAACCAGGTTACTACTTCAACAGATAAAAGCAATCTAATTAAAATCTACAAAGGCATATTGAATTTCCTGCAGTGTGTATACATTTTTGGGAAATGTTTTCAGTTGACTAAGAAACTCTATAATTATACACTCTTTATGATGATAATGATTTTAACAAGCTCTGAATTCTCTTTTTAGGATCAGCTGACTGGTTTTCAGCGGTTGACTCAGCAACTGCGCGTAGCCAATGAAAAAAAAGAGCTCGTAAGTAAAACTTCTGAAAAATGACCTAGTAAATTACAGGGGAGGGGATCTACTAGAGCCTCGAAGAAAAGCAAAAAGTCATTCATATATACCTTGTTGAAAAAGAAATTATGCCTTTCAGAATTGCAGACTTTTCTGGAGGTGAGTTAAAAATCAAGTAGTAACAGCTCTTTTTTTCCTGGTTGAGAAGTTAGCTCTTAATATTATGTGAGCTCTTTCTTCAAGAAGTCAGGTTACACTCATAATTTGAGTACGTGGTGAGTACGCTTCAGTTGCACACATCCAAAGCCACCTCCACAAAGGAAAAATTTAATTATCATCTTTTATACAGGCTATTCTCTGCCACATGTTTACTGATTGTTTGACACTGCTGCCTTTCGTGTCTGTTGTAAATCTTTTCAAAGATTTTTCTGAGCAATAATCATCTACCAGTGCTTCATCATCTACTTGGATTATGAGACACCTTAGTCTCTAAGATTTAGCCTAGGACTAACCAGGATTAACAAAAACTTTTAATACTGTAAAAACATCAAGGTGAAATCCTGACCTACTATAGGTAGTCTACTGTCTTTTATCTTTATCACTGGAACCCTTTTTTCCTCAGATGTGACCTCCTGTTAAAATATTAGCCAGATTTCTTTGGTGTGAAATAGTATAGGTATGAAGGAAAGATTATTGCATTCTTTGTCATGGTGCCTCTGTTATTGAAACTTCTTTGTTGCCATCTATTCCTTTTCCCCACTTTTGTATTCTGTTCAAAGCCAGTGAAGTCTTTAAATGTTGACACTTTCTTAAGCATATCTAATCATTCTTATAGCTCACCTTTAAATTCTTTCCAATTGTGTTGTCATTCTTGAACTGTGGTGCTGGAAACAGTACAATATTCCAATTGAGCCCTTACTAATGTTGTGTAGCATATTGCAGATTACTACAGAACTGTATCTTGCAAGCAGTTGTTCTGTTAATAAAAGCAAAATAACAGTCTGAGAGGAAGTTGTGTATTATGTAATTTCAAAATTCACTATTCTGTAAAGATAAATTCTTTAGAGTTATTGGGAGGTAGCTGCCTAAAAAAAATATCAGACAAATAAAATTATGAGCTTTTGAAGCAGTTTTGCTGAGGGTTTTGCGGTTACAGGCTGTTAAATCTGCTATTATGACATCAGTAGTAGGTACCTAAAAAGACAATCACTGAATGCTTAAAATCATAAAATTGGAAAGAGAGGAGTCGAGTAAAATACATGAACTCTTGGAAAGAGATGAAACAGATGATGTTAGTATAAAGGTAATCCATTTGTCCTATCCAAATTATAGGCATATGGTAATTCATACTCATATAAAAAAATAACCAATAGGTGTAAAGATATCATGGGATAAGGAAACATGCCCTTTCTTGAACTAACAAACTGAAAAACAGGAAATAAAGTCAGCAAATAGTCAGATTTTTTTTAATGTGGTCTAATAGCTGTATTTCCTAGATGTGCTCAGTTTAGAGGTGTTCAGCATATTTATAAATTAAATGAGATTCGGTATTGAGGCAAGTGTTAACTGCTGATGACAAGCTAATTAGGATAGTGAAAACTAAACTGCAGAAATTTGCAGATCTCATGATCTTGAGTATCTGAGTGAATTTCATCGGACATTGGTATTAAAAACAAAATAATGCATGTGGGCAAGAAGGAGCTTTCATTTTGTCTACTCTGTGATGGTCTTGAAATTAACTGTTACCACTCAGAAGAGGTATTTTAGAAGTAGGAAGTGTCTAAAAACAATTCTTAGCAACAGTCAAAAAAGCAACAAGGATGTTAGCAATTATTAGGAGATGGGGTAAAGAATATATTGTGTCTAAGTCCAAAATATAATTGCATCTTGAATGCTGCCTTCAGCTGTTGTCATCTCTAATATCTTAATGTAAGGTATATGTAAGATCCAGAAAAGGCTAGTAGTGTAACAAAACCAGGAAATGATTCTTAAATGATAAAGCAGTTGAAGGAAAATGCCTGCTCTTGCTGGCATAGAAAAAAAATGGAGTAGCAATTGCTCATTGTTTGTTGTCTCTGCTTTCCATGTGTTCTACTATTCTGTTCATTGTCATAAGGTATTCCAGGCACCTAAGCTAGATGCAAATGCAAACAGTTGGTCTGAGGTATTACAATTCTCATCTCAGGAAGTTTCTATGCTACCAAAATATGGGGGGGATTAAGTAAGATCACTTCTGTGTTTGCCTTTCTAAAATACTCTATCTAAACCTTGGAGACGAGCCACAGTGTTAAATAGACCTTGCTGGCTATTTTAATGGTATTATATTCTGTAGAAGTGCCCTGTCACAATTCTAAACATCTGTTTTCAATACCATAAGGAACATGTTAGATGTATCTTCTTATTTTGCAGACTAATCAACAGCTTCTGCAAATTGTAGCACAACAAAATGTGGAACTACAGGACCAACAAAAACAACTGAGGTATAAACCAGGCAATTAAAAAATTATTAATTATTTGTTCTATAGCTTTTTCTAACCTGCTTCTATATCATGGGCCTTGTTTGTACTGTAAACTGCCTTGATAATGATAGTTACAATGGTTTCAGTTAAAGTCTCTTAAGTTTGTTAGAACTGTGTGCATCATTAGTGTTGGGGTAGCATATTTCCAATTAGCATTATTTGTCTCAGCTGTTTCCTGAAATATTCAATATTTGACTGTTGGTTTAAAAAGAGCAAAGTGTCAATATCACAGCAAAATTTACTCTGGAGATAAGTTTTCAGTAGAAGACAATTTGCTCAGAATCCAGTGACATAATTACTCATTAACATTCTGAAATTTGAACGTTCAAAGTAGTTTTAAATTTGAATGGTGTTAATAAAATTTCCGTTCACTGTTTCTCAATAAAGAGCAATAAAATGTGGGCTCTTTGGAAATTAGGAGTAAGAAGAGTGCTAACTATATTCCTGAAGTATATCAAGGAAAATGAGGAAAATAGCTGACACAATTTTATGATTATTTGTATTTACAGCCAGAGTCTGTTCAGTGCCATTTTACTGTATCTGTTAACCCTTCTAATTAGTGATGGTTGAGGTAAAAGTAAAATTTCAGTAACCAGTGGATTTGTCGAATGACAATAAAAAGGAAATGGATTCATTATCAACCAGGGATGATTATTTTTTTCTTTTATAGCGTTACCCTAAAACTTTAAATAAGCTCCTTAAAATAAACATTTATGTTTATAGGTATAAAATTTATAATGTGCTTAAATTTGGATTCAAATTTTCCTTTGATTTTTAGATACTGTAATTTCCTTCAGTAGTGTGATTAAAATATTTAATATAGTTGGATTGCTGTGATTTTGTTAGGTGGTTTCTATTTTTTTTATCACCCCCAAAATGGTAAAAATCACTCCTATTTTTATATAAACAGTTAAAGATGGCTCTTTGTGTGCATGCGCTCAATTTTGTATGCAGTTTTTGCAAGCAGTGCTGGTATTGAGAAACCTAGGTTGGCTGCATCAGACCTTTTCTCTCTTTTCTGAACCCACACAAAATATTACATGAAAACCAGCTGCTATCTGTTGTAGTGCTAAGTGGTTGTCACTATAAAGATTGGGTATTACACGAATTTCAGCATCTGTTTAATGAATCTAGTTGTACTATTCATCGATATTAACGTTACCGTGTCACAAAACCCACATTTAAAGGTACAGGTTGAGGGTGAATGAATAGATTTATTAGTGTTGAATATTGGCCATGGTTGAATATTTATTAACCAATTTAAAAGGTTTTTTTTTTTTAAGATTGGATGCATCCAAGCTTTCTTGCTGTTAGAGCAATAAAAACTAGCTGCTTCCACTATTAAGCTTTCATGCCAATTGGTACAGTATCGTTTACTTGCTAGAATAATTTTGTTTTAAACAATATTTAATTTTACATTTCCTTTTGTACTTTTTGGACTGTGTAAGCAGGTTCTGGTCCTACAAAATGCCAGGTTATCTCAATCACTGAAAATGTGGTTTTGAGAGGGACTTGTTAGGACCTCTCATTTTTATTAGTCAAGATTTTTCTTTGGAAAAACTGTTTTCATAAATCATGTTTTGGAAAACAAGTGTTATGACAATCAAAGATTAACATGGTACTTGGGGTATTTGCCAAAATAAAATATTTCCAAACTTAGTCATCACTGGCAATTTGCTTGTGCTACTGTTCTTAGAAGGGAAATCACATTTTCATATCCCTACTTTTTTGGAAATCTCTTTCTTTGCAGAGGATATTAGCACTGAATTACTGTTTTGATTTGTCATTCAGCTGTAAATCTTTGCTCTTGCATTGACATGCTTACAGTGACTCATGTAATAAGTGGGGCTGAAAGCAATTAGCATAAACTGAACCTATTTTGGATATTCAGTAAATGTCTAAATTCACTCTAAGGTCTCTCACCCACAGTCATGAGATTTAATATTTCCTTTCAAGCTGCTGTTTTAGAAGTCTTTCTGGAACTATTTAATCTGGCTGGCAGTGATCATGGGCAACCTTTGTCATTGTTACACTCCCTTATAGCATTCTCAGTTTTGGGAAAAGAAGATCTTGGAGGATTTTTGCATCTAATTATGGGCTCTGATTACACTTGCGTCCTCTCAGATCAGCTAGAAGTTCCTGTAACCCTGAAAAGCGGTGCTGTTATATTTGTAAAGCTAATGATAGCAGCTCTGTATAGCTCCAAAAGTGCTGCAGTCTGGTGTATTTTACAACTTGTTTCTCTTAACATGAAGTTACATAGGTGTAGTTTGCATGGATTATATAGCATATATTACATACAATTCCAATCCTTTAGATTGTTTTTAATAGATATAAATTAATTGATGATGGTAGAATAACAAGTTGGGAGAGGAAAAGTAGATTTAAAATAAACCAAACTTTGTGTATAAGAGAATTTAGGTTTGATTTAGGTTTGTGTGGCCTAGATTGAATAGTAATGGAGATTTTGATATTGCTAAATTTATAATGTGTTTTGATAAACTTTAAATACTTTAAAATTAATTATATCAAAGTATGCAATCTGATGTGTAGCCATGAAACACTTTAAACATGCTCCTGACATATTGTCATGCTGTGTCTCCAGTACTTGTGCCTAAAGGAATACTGTTAGATTAAGATTTGGCAAGTAATTCTTGAAAAAGAAGACAAAATGAAGAATTCTGCTGGTAGTTATTTCCAGCTTGATGTTAGCTTTTATTCTTTGATCAGACCTTACCCAAAATAAAAAACTGAAATTTGTGCAAAAACTCCCTAAGAAGTGCTTAAGGACTAAATCAGTGCTTCTCATCAATGTTAACATAAAGTGAATTTAAATGAACTACGTTGTACTATTTATGTACTATTATACTAGCTATTGAAGGGCCATAATCTGCCACTCTTAGAGACATTGTAATATTTGATGTATTTCTGTAGAGAATTGAGGTTTGAATAGATTTCACTTATATGGTAGAGTTTTTACTGAGACATTTATTTGTGCTTTAGTGTTTCAAAGCTCTGTTGTATACAGCTAATCATTTAGCTCACTGTATTGCTGTTCTTGTTATTGAATTAACTACTAGCAGCTGTCTCTGGAGAGGAGATGCTTAACAGCCAGTGACCTAATGGTCTTTTCTGGTGGCTTGAACTGTTGAGTTTTACTGAGGGTATTAAAAATGTTTTCATCTATATGCTAATGAAATATTTTAAAAGATTGGTAGATAAAGTATATAAACTAAGAAAACCGGCATTGCTAGGGTCTGTATCTGCATTTCAGAATCTTAATGCTTTTAAACAGAGAACTTGCCAAGGTTATGTTAAAGATTTATTGCACAGCGAAGAATGAAATCTGCATCTTTAGAATTAATTTGTTGCCTGTTAAACACACACCTCTGAATTTTATCTGAATCTGAATTTGTTCTTTAAAATTCATTTTTTATATTTAAGCTTTTCTAAGTTTTATGACTTTTTTTTTGTTTCCTTCTCCTTATGCTGGGTTTTAAAGTTTTGGTTTACAGCACATTTTAAATATCTGTGGGAAAATAACTTAATGCCCTCATAAATTTAACAGTACTTTTTGTAGGAGAAAGGTGCATAATTCAGATGGAGGAAGATCAAACTTCTGGACCTGCAATGAGGATCATATGTCTGGAAATAATGTTTTTTGCTTTTAAAAGAAGCTGTAACAAAATCAGCTTTTCTGATTAATTAAACTGTAATTAAGTATTTGCTGTGGAATTGCTGGGATTATGTATATCTTGCTTAAGATTTTCATGTAGGTATAATATGTTCTTTTATGTCATTAAATCAAAGTTACTATAAGGATTGTTTTGCTTCATATTGATTATTTAAATATTTTCTAGCTTCTTTTGTTACTATTGGTGCTCCAGTTTGTATTACCTTATCGAATATATTTGCTCTTTTTTAACTGTATCATACATGCTATCGTTGGTCTTTAGCCTAATAGGCAGCCTGAATAATTGGGTTACGCTCCAGGTGAAGGACTCAGTCTTTCTGCTCTCAGGTTACAGTAGGAGGGTTGCCCATTTCAATAAGCTTTTCTACGTAGGAGGAAGTCTGTTTCATTAACTAGTCCTCATGTCAAACCTATTCAAGTTACAAAGCACATCAGTTAAATTCTTCAGAAGTGGTTAAATGATTTTTTTTTAATTCCTAGTTAGGTTGCTATAAAAAGTGAAATCTAATTCTATGAATGATTTTTCTATGAAGTATGTGCTGCCAGTTATATTTAAGCTGACTGAATGACTTGAAGTTCTTGATTGCCTTGTCCTCTCAAATATGTAATCAACACATACACCTTCTTGTTAGAGGTCTTAAAGAAGTCATTTTCACAGAACAATTGTTTAATGAATCTGTTGTTCCTCTTTCACTATGCCACACAGTAAGGAGAAGGGGGAACAGTTTTCTGCTCTGTAGGAGTAGTGTTACGAAATTTGACTGCACTTCACAGCTATTTCAACAAAGTTGTAATTGATCTGGGGTTTTTTCCCCCTGTCATAATTGTAATGTAATTCATAGACTGTTCTCTTTATACAGGCAAGCCAGAAAAGATGAGCAGGCAGCAAATGTTAAGGTTGATGAAATGACCAGATCAACAGAAAGGCTTCAAAGCCAATTGGAGAGAAAGGTACTTTAGAGAAAGGAATAATTTTCTATCGCACTTGAATGGCTAGTAACTTACCTGAATGCTGACATAAAATTAATCACAAGTTGTTCTCTAGCTTGTTTTATGTTAGTACATACTTATTTTGTTCAGGGAAGGTCAGATGATGTCTGGATAATGCATACATTCTTTCTAGGAAGAAAAGATGTTATTTGACCAGCAAAGAGAAGCAGCATATGGCAGACACTTGTATCAAATGCAGACTAGGATAAAACAACTAGAAGCAAGGTAACAATTACTCCTTGGGTGTTAATCACACAATACACGCAAGTTTAACTACTGTGGGTTTTTTCAGCCTCTGGGTTTTGTGTTTCTGAGCAGCTCTGTTTTCTCAAAATACAGGTGTCTTATGCTTGGCTGCTCTCAATCTTGTTGTAGTCTGCAGCCTTTCAGAACAGCTTCTGATTTCAGTGTTTTTAAAATGATAAACAGGCCACCTGATTTTATTGACTGTAATGGAGAAAAAATGAGGCATATATGCTTCGTTCTAGTAAATAAATTCTAGTTACTCAACTCTTGTTAGCTTTGGGTGGAACTTTAACAAAAAACATTGATACTGAAGTTTGAAAATGTTAATGTAAACTAAAAGGTTTTGAAGTGATTTCCCCCCCCCCCAGTGTTAGATAGGCTTTGTTTTGAGGTGTTAGTTCAGCAATATTTACACAGAAAAAGATAATGATATTGTTAAAGCTTGTTTCTTAACAATAAATGCAAATTACGAAAGCAGCTTGAATAAGTTTGAGCTAAGGAGTAGAACTTAAATTCCAGCACCATCTACTGGAAGAGGTAAGACTGGGGTGCTTTTGCATGGATTTATTTCCCCTTCATTTTCAAGGATAAGGCACTTGGCTGAGCACAGTGATTTTTGATTCAAGTATCACAAACTTTAAGTTAATTCAAGTTGTTGAATTATTAATATTAGTCAAATCACCTGATAGTTAATAATATGTAAATTTCTTACTGAAATAATTGTGTGTCTGTTCATCTTCCATTCTTGGCCAGCCTTGCAAGCATGACTCTTCAATAACTCTAGAACCCAAATAATTACTAGGGAACCAACCTTGTAAATCTGTGGTCAAGTACTGTCTCAAGTTGTTGCACAGGCTAGTGAGGCTACCTCTACTTGATGAATTTCGCTGTCCTTAGCATTTTGGAGGATCTTAAGTTTATTTTAGAATGTCTGAAACAATTAGCTCATTTTATGGTTTTCTGTAAGTTTTTGGTCTTGCAAAAATTGGGCTTTGATTCTACAAAAATACAATGGTTGTCTCTGTTTTCTGAAGTGCTTTCAATGGGCATTTTGAACCATGAACTTCATTGAACCAGCAGTACTTGTGGAACTTCTTGAGATTTTTTTGAGGATACCTCTGAGGGTTTCTTGCTCTTTTTCATGCTTACCACTACTGACAATCATAATTAAACAAGATTTTCCAAGCTGTTGTAAAATTACCAGTGGTTTCTTGTTCTAATGGTATAGCTGCAGCTTCATTGCTCACATCCTCCACAGAGGAAAACTATTCCTTCTGGGGCTGTTATATTCTGTTTAATATAAAACATATGCAGTGATGTATCCCTAAGTAGAAACATTCTTCTAAGGATCTTCTGAGATTAGGTATCTGAGTTAACTCTTTTAGTTCTGTTTGTTTCTAGGGCTCATGAATATTAAGCTCAAAGACTGTTCAAAAACAAGCAGAAAACCAGGAATACAGTTTTGGCAACTTATAAATACATCTTATTAGTTTAGCTTGCAAGTTTTAGTGTCTTAATTAACCATCTTATTGTTAAATTAGTAAAATTATGACTATCTTGTAGATTAAGCATTGCTGTCCAAGATGATCAACGCCAGAGAAAAGAAAGAGCAGCCTGGGAGAAACAAACTGTGGAACTTCAGAAAGAGATTGCTAATCTAGTAAGGGCAAAGCAAGATGCTGCTGCAAAAATCCAAGATTACATACATCTCTTAGAAGAAGCTAACCTACAGAAAAGTTGGGTAAGGCAAATGTTGAAGAGATTTCTTAGTTATTAGAATACTTTAATCACTTACAGTTGTGAGGTGCATACACAACCAAGCTGCATGTCTGTTGTACTAAAATTACTACAAGTGCATTCCGAAAAGGTGTCTGAGCAATCAGTGGGTGAAGTGTGCAGTCAGGAAGAATTTGCCAAGGTGTTTATTCATGTATTATAAAATGGCAGAAGAAATTCAAATGTGCCATACTGGTTGCTGAATTTAGTCTTACCAGACAAAAAATGGTTTAGGAGGTAGTGTGGATGTCTCTAAAGAACATACTTGCACAATCCTCTGTGGTGCTCAATACAATTAATAGAATTTGCAGAGTGAATGCAGAGTGAATAAAGATGCCTTTAAACATAGTGCCACCTTCATGTGCAGTTTTGATCAATCCATTTCAGGAAGACATAGAAACAAGGAAGTATAGGAGAAGTCAACAAAGAAAACTAGGCTTTTTTTTGTATACTATACGTGATTAAACTGTCATAGCATGAGGGGTATGCCAAAAGTATGTAGATATGAAAATGGTCAAATTCAGGACAGGACAATCCACCACTTCCTAAAGAACAGGGTCTAATCCAGCAAGTCTTGATGTGTCTGTTGATCAATATAAAAAATCCTTTTTCCCAGTTCTTAACTTTACAGAAGTCTGTTCTTTGCCCCTTTGGGGGATAGATTACAGGGCTTGGAAAACTTTTGTCTAATATGGGCTCTTTGTTTAATGCTAGCCTTGTTTCAGTCAGACTTTTAGAACTCTAATGAATTGTGTTTGCTGTCAGGACAGAACTTTAACACACAGCTGATGACTGTAGCCATCAGTAAGTGAAACCCAGTGTAGTCAAAGACCATGGGAATAAATGGCAGAATCTTAGAATTTACTTGTATTTGAGCTAAAATGTTGAACCATTGAACAATTAAGGAGAGAAATGCTCCCTTTTCATCTGAAGCTGCTTTTTAAACTTGAGGAGCCTCCTGAGTGTCTAAACTAGATTTTTACTTTAACTTTTTAAATATTAAAGTGTTGCCCTTGCTGATTTCAGTTCTGTGACAAAGGAGGCAGACTTGCCTCCTTTCTTTCTGACAGAAAAGGGAACTAGCTTCTTGAAGGACATCCTGCTACATTCTGGCCTGCTTCCAGAATAAAGTATTGACAAAGCTTAGGGTTCTGCATGTTATTGTAGTTAAACATCTGTGATTGTTCTTGCTATACAAAAAGGGGTTATCATCTTGTTACAGTCTTCTCACGTACTTATAGTTATTTAGGAAATCCTTTGGTGCCATTTTTTCCTTCTCATAATTTCCCCGTAGCTTTGTGCATCTCATTTGTTTCCTAACAGGGAACTTACTATGCATCATTATTGGTACTTATTACAGATCTGCCCCTAGATGAGAACATGGGAGAGTAGCTCTGAGTTCCTATGCTTTCTTCTGTGTAAATCTACACCCAGCCAAAATCTGAAGGTCCCAATAATAAGTCTCAAGAGAAAAAGGCATCTACTGATGCTAACTTCTTGTGTGGTACTGATGTACAAGAAGGTGCATTTAATGCAAAATACTCACTGTTCTTGTTCTCTAGTTGGGTCTTCGTGTCAAGCTACTCCAAAGCAAAAAGGCAGAAAGGAGTTTTGAATAGTGACTGTGTGGTTTCTTCTCTCAGTGCTAGATGCTTTGTCACTACTGAAATACCAGTAGTATTTCAAGTTGTGATTCTTTTTTTTTTCTAGGCACTCTCTAGGGAGAAAAAAAAGGAAGAAGAAATTAAAAAATTGAAATATGAAATGTCTCGATTGGCAGAAGATAATGCTGCAAGAATTAGAAAGGCAGTAAGTTATGATGTTTAGAAGGAATCGGAAGATTTTTGGTTTTCCTCACTGTGAAAAGCTGTAGATGGGTGCATGATCGTAAGCAGTTTTCTTACAAGTGTTTGGGTAATATAGATAGCAAGGCAACATGCCGACACTACTGTACTTTTCAGGTTTGTTATCTTACAAACTAAATGATATTCTGAAATTTCTCAAGAAATAAAAGTGTTGATATTTATGCAGACAGTGGTGCAGAGAAGGCTGCACTGTGAAGATATAAATAATGGCACTTTCTTTTATGTCGGAGATGGTGTTCAGTGGCACGTCAACACACGGTGTTGCACTGCTATCAAGTTACTTAATTTATGATATGTGGCCTCATTTGAGAAGTTGCTGATGCATGCTTGTCATAGGACCTATTGAAAGTTATACTGCCAGTTTTGTGGCATCTCAGTACTTAAAAATATTCTCCTATTTAGGCAAGTCAGACTCTTCTGCCCAGTGAAGCTAACAACCAAAAGTTCCAATGTCACAAGCCAGAATTTGGTAGATAAATGTCTATAAAAATGTTGTAGTCTCTTTATGATTTTTGTTGTTACATGCAGCTGAAATATTGAAGCTCTTCTGATAGAAGACTAGTCACAAAATTAATTTTATGTTGCATCCTGTCTGCAGTTAAAATGCTAACTAATCTACTTGAAGGTTCTCAGTAATTACCTGCACATCAGAGAGACTTACCTTATTTTAAGACAAACTCCAGAGGAAATAAAAGCATGTGTTGGCAATGCCTTTTGTTGCTAGTGAACAACAGTATAAAGCAGTTATTTCATTTTTTTAAGTTTTCAGTGGTGTAATTAATTTTGACTCCTTTCACTTTTGACTCTATGACACAATGTGCCTGTGTACTGTATAGGGATGATAGGATTATTTTTCTTTCCAATCCTATCATTTCAAGAGGTGTCAGGAGCATACTACCTAAATTTTCAGAGCCTATGACAGTGAAGTTTGTGCTTTCCATTTATGGTTACCTGAAAGAATCACAAAAATTGCATGGATTACTTAAAACTTTCATAAGTGGTTCAGAGAAAATACAAGAGCTAAAGAGCAGCTGGGATAACCACTTTAGTTGTGACAGTCCTTTACTGAATAGAACTTAGAAGCTTAGAAATGCCCTATTTCTTATTTCGAAATTGTCTCAATAAAAGTGAATCTATCAAAAGCACAAAAAAGTAAAATTTTAAACCATGGGTTGTCATGTTTCTCCAGGTATTATCAAATACTTACTTTGTTATGTGATATAAAATGTCTTGTTACACAAATTGCAAATATCTTGCACCTCATAGCAGCTTTCTTGATACAATTAGTGTTCTTTCTGTAAGGCCTTGTTGTGATGTCTTCCTTTCTCCCTTTTTTTTTAAGAAGTTTGGGTTGATAATAAACATTCTTCTAACATTTGTACAATAAGATTTGTCAGTTGTTGCAATCTCAAATATTTTTATATATATGCACCACATATAGAATATATATATATATAAACATTTATATATATTTTAAAAAGGTGGAAAAATAGTTCATGGGTTTGTGTGTTCTACTTTGACTTTGATCACAGGTAGACATGGCAAAGAAGCAGTATAAGGTGCAGATTTCTCGACTAGAAGAAGAACTTTCAGCTCTGCAGTTGGTATGGTGTTGATTGATGAAAGTATTTTTGATAGCAGAATGTTTGTGACTTCTAGTTTTTGTTGATGAAGTAAAATGCTAAATTCTGGTTAAAATGCAGTCAACTAAAATACAAATAATGGGTTATTGTCTAGGTATTTTATTAGTGTATACGCTTTACATCCTTCATAACTCCAGACATTAAACACGGAGTGCCTTTCACGTTACTTGACAAAAGCGGCCATGTGCAGTGTCATAATAGTGCAGAGATTTGTATTTAGGTATAAAGCGTATTTGGTCTGAAACTTCATCTTAATGTACAGAATTGCCTTATGCATATACAATCATACCTTACCTTCCCTGAAGATTTGTCTGAGCATTAAATTATGCAGTTCTGCAGATCCATCCATTTCTTTGTGTACGTTTATTCCTTGATGTAGGTTTGGTTTACAAGCATCAAGTCAGTGAGATTCTGTGATCTAGACAATATTTCCCACATGATGGCATTTCTTAGGTATTCCTGTTTCAGGGATAAAGCATGGAAAGCTGAGTATCTGTACCATATCATATCTATAGTTGGGTATGTAGAAATGAAGTATATTAAAGTTGATAAATATGCTAAGAGAAAGTCTGTGCATTACAGTCATCACATTCTTGAATGAACCAAGTGCTTGTAACAAATCATATGGGTTACCGAAAGAGCTCACTGCGTATGCACAATGTATGGGTTAAATTTCTTAAAGCTTTCATTTTACATGTCTTGGTCTGTATTATGAATGAGACTGATCCTATAGAGAAAATAATGAGCAGGTAATTATAATCAAATGCATTCATATCAGCAGCAGGAATTACATTTACAATGGCTGGTTTTAAGCTTTGACACTTCTTGAATTTTTAGTTATTTATTTATTAGATTTATCTTAAAATGACTTTTGAAAAACAGGAATGTGGAGAAAAACAGGGTCAAATTGAACGAGCTATTAGAGAAAAGAGAGCAGTAGAAGCAGAACTTGAAAAGGTAAGGCAGTTGCATGCTTTTTTACATCACATTTAAGATCACTTTTCAGAAGGAAAAGATACATAATTTTTTCCATTTCTCATGGTTTGTTTTTCCTTAATCTTTTTACTTGATTCTTGGATTAGATTTTCTTAATTGTAAATTTTCATGCAGTCATTTTAAATTCAGGTTTTTATGTAATCCAGAAAGCATTTTAAAGCTGTAATACTAAACTGAAAAAGAAGGTTCTTTGGAAAGTATAAGAAGTGAAAGAAGAGATGTTTGACATAATCTGAAAGAATGCTGGTACATATTTCAGTTAAGCTTAATAGACAGAAAAAATTAATGGATGCCAGACCTTTGGAAACTTCTTTTCCCAAGTAGCAGTAATGATTTTGGTTCAAAACTGAAATTCAGTTTTGTTTTAAATTACTGGAAAATAAGGTGCAATGAGAAATAAATAGCTTCCTCGTCAGTATCATAGAATCATAGAATAGTCAGGGTTAGAAAGGACCTTTAGATCATCGAGTTCCAACCCCCCTGCCATGGGCAGGGATGCCTTACTCTAGACCATGTCGCTCAAGGCTCTGACTGGCCTGGCCTCAAACACTGGCAGGGATGGAGCATTTACCACTTCCTTGGGCAACCTGTTCAGTGCCTCACCACCTGCACAGTAAAGAACTTCTTCCTTTTATCCAACTTCAACTTCCCCTAAGTTTGAACCCATTACCTCTCATCCTATCATTACAATACTACGCTGTACCACAGTATTACACTGCCAGTCACCAGTGCAAGGTAAAGATGATGTTACATATAAGCTTATTCTTTAGATATACCAGGTAGACGAAGGATATGAATCTGACAACAGAAAACTAGAGCAGCTGCATCAGAAGTACTTACTTGCAGAGACTACAAAAGGTGATCTTCAGCTCACTCTTCAGACAACACAAAATAAACTGAAACACCTGGAAATTAAGTAAGTAACAGATGTTACAGAAATTAGCATGGAAAACAATGGAAATTATGTCTGAGTATTTAAATTGTTTTTATGTATTAGGTTTTTGTTACATCTTTTTAACCAGTGCCAGGAATAGTATCTAGATATCACAGTTCTGAAGCAAGGGCAATTATGAATCACTGTAAAAGAGTTAAAGGGGATAATGTGCTATAGAATGAAAGATCTTTACAAGATAAGAATTGTGAGCAAATTTTTGACTAAAACAGAAAATTGTATGTTATTTGGACTCTTACCGTGTTTAAATACTGTTTGTAGGGAAAGTATGAAGTATTCTGAAAGAATTTATAATATTATGAATTCATCTACAGTGAGGTATCTCCTGGTACATGCAGAACACTGTTCACATAGCATACTGAGTTTCTGTATGTGTTCTGAGCTAACAGGCATTATTGCAGTTCCAGTAATACAGTGGTAAAAAGTACACATTTTTAGAAGAAGTTGTAGTTTTCAGCATGAAAATACAGGATTCTCTAGAAGCTTTAGTCATTTCTTTACTCTGATCATCCTAAATCATAGAATAGTCAGGGCTGGAAAGGACCTTTAGATCAACTAGTTCCAGCATCCCTGCCATGGTCAGGGGTGCCTTACTCTAGACCATGTCACTCAAGGCTCTGACCAGCCTGGCCTGAAACACTGCCAGGGATGGAGCATTTAGCACTTCCTTGGGCAACCTGTTCAGTATGTCACCACCTTCACAGTAAAGACCTTCCTCCTTATGTCTAACTTAAACTTCCACTGTTTAACTTTGAACCCATTACCTCTTGTCCTGTCACTACTGTCCCTAATGAGGAGTCCCTCTCCAGCATCCTTGTAGGCCCCTTTGCCAGTGTAATCCTCAGCTGGGAATCTGGAAATGTGGTAAAAATTTAAATCTTTTGTTGGACATCATCTTAATAAGATTGTTACATTAGATTGGTTTTATGAATTCCATCAGGATAAAAGTCTGCTGACTTGTGTATAGTTCTAGCTGTCAACCATTAAACATGCTGAACTGATACAAGCTTTCAGGAAGAAACAGGAACAGCTGTACTGGATCAGACCTAAGATCTGTCCCAGATTTTTAATTCTTTTTCTTTTTTCCTCTTGTGTGGTATTTGCTCAATTCTTGAGCTCCAGCAAGACAATTCTTCTCTTTCAGCTTTGAGGAGGAGAAATCCCGTTCCCAGGAAGTTATCTGTCATTTGCAAAACACTTTGAAATCAGAAAGAAAAAAGAGTGTCTCTATCAGTGAACAAAGTCTAAAGCTTCAGCAAGAGAATGAACAGTTGCAAAAAGAAGTGGAGGAATTGAGAAAACAGGTCGCAGAGGCTGAGCGAAAAGCTAACATAAAGGTATGGTTAATATGTTAGTTTTATTTTAACATGACATTTTAACATTACTTGATAAGGCAGCAGTTCTAAGAGAAAGTCAGTTAGTTTATCTTAAGGAGGAAAGTTTCAAGGATGCTTCCTGGTTTCTGCTTAAAATCAACTTTATTGTAGCATTGTTTCCTCAGAATCTATTAGGTAACTCAACTCTGCCAATTAAATTTTGGTTTAATATGTATAAGAAAATCCCAAATGTTCTTTGTGGAAGATGATTAGATCATTTAATATAATAATTAAATAATAATCCTTCAAGTGAATTAGCTTGATCTTTGATTCCAGATCTTCATTTATCTGTCTGTAATGTGTTACGAATCTCTGTATAACTTTCAGTCTAGAGTGTTCCTCTATTTGTATGTCCACCATATTGTCAGTGCACTGTGCAACTAATAAATAATTTAATACTGTGGTTGTTGAACACTGGTCCTGTATTTTCTGAACAGAGAACATTCTTCATTATGAATAGTTGCAAACAAGATAATTAGCTGAAAGATTATTCTTTTTGAGTGTCTTCCGTTAAATGCACCTGAACAGACTGTGGGTGCTAGAATGAATTAATAGTAACTTCAGCAGATTCATTGTACCTTTAGCTTCTGGAGCAAATAACAGCTTTGACCCTTGGTGTGGTTTCTAGACATACAAACCTGGTACTTTCCCCTCTGCTCTCAACTGCATGAGTGTAAGGATAATGCAGAGGGATGTAAGAATCTGCAGCAAATAAGACTTTGGTAAGCAGTTTTACAAGTTATGAGTGGGGATCATCTCAAGTCTGGTTTCTGCTTTGCATTACAAGATAAAGGAAGCAGACAAATTAAATAGGAAATCTTGCTACAGCTCCAGAACCCTGAAGTCAAATGTAGTTTAAAAGCAAAGAATCAGTCTTGTAATAGTTATAAACAGTTTTAACAGTCTTGTGGCCGTTATAAAACGTATACCAGATCTTTGTCTTTCTCTTTTTATAATCAAGACAGGCTTCCATTATAGTCACAGGTAAGATTTATTGTTTTCATTTTCCTGTGACATACAGAGGATTTTAGATCCAGTTAAGAAATTCCTGATATCTTTTAGCTAGATGAAAAAGAAAGAACGTGTTTCTTTGAAGAAAACTCAGGAGAGAAGGACAAAGATTATTTCCAAAAATAAGCATACACAGCTCATTATCATTCATTGTCAGTTATACTATTTGCTTAAATTGGCCTTGGGAGCATGTATGCCTTTGCGCATATAAGTACATGTTTAATTATTCTATGTTACATGCTTTCAATAAATGTTTATAAATTGAACTTAAGTGTTAGGGGGAAAAAGTTAGAGACTTGATTGTACCCGAATTGTATTTCTTCTAGATAAGCACAATGGAGCATGAGCGTGATGTGAAAGAGCATGGATATGAAGCTCGACTTAAGGAAATGGAAGACAGCAATCTGAAGTCTACTGCTGAACTTACATGTCTGTTATTAGCCCAGCAAAAAGCAACAAATCAATGGAAAGAAGAAGCAAAAAAAATTACTGAAACTACAGAAGCCAGGATCAGTAAGCTAAAGTAAGTGCAATTTTGTTCCTTTTCTTGTCATTGGAAAGAATTTACTTTTGAAATAATTGAGAAACACATGCACATATTTTTAAAGGCTCTTGCTTTCACTCAAGTATTGTAATCTAGAAAACTTATTCCTATGGCTGTATTTGGGAGGAAGAGACTGGATAGGACTGTTCTTGTTAAGTTTACAGCATCGTGTATAAAGCAATAGAGTTCTTCAGACTTCAGCTGAGTAAATGAGAGCACAGAGAGAAAGTGTAATCAGCAAAACCAAAGGAACATTTAGGAAACTTTTAAACTGAAAGGAAACAAACTTCAGTAGCAAAAGAATACAGAATAGGTTGAGAAGGGGTGAGAAAGAGAGTTCTGACAACACTATTTAAGGAAGAAAACAGGGTAATCGCATCGGCCAGCGTTTACTAAAAGAAAATAAAGTGAAAGACTCTATGCAGGTTTAAAAATAAGGGCAAATCATTCATTCTGTAAAGTCCACTTTGACTTGTCTGTACGTAAGTAGGTTAAACAACTAAACAGAAAAGAGGTTGTAATATGGGTAGTAATAGATGGTTACTCCTTTTGAATTGGCATATTAGTATTTTTCATATATTTCTATGTTTTAATCCTGAGAATTAAGGTAAGAACTGGAGCAATTGAGAGAGGATTTTGCAGGTAACCAGTGGTTATACATTAAGCTGTTACCAAACTCTTCACCTGTAGCCAGCACCAAGAGCATGTTTTTCTTGAACATGATTCTGGTTGTACCAGGGATCAGAAACAGATTCACATGGATAAGCCAAGTCTCATACTCAATCAGATAACTGAATTATCCACAAAATGCTCTTGGGTGGAGTAGATCTGGAAAACTGCAGATGGGAAAAAGGTAGATCCTTGAAACTTGAAAACTTTACAGGGAATTGACAGTTCTGTCAACTTTGCTATGAATATTACTTTGGCCTGTTAGAGCTGTGGCTGGTTACTCAATTAAGGTACATTTTAGCCTGAGTAGGGGTAGTAATAGGTATACAGAAATCTGTTCTCTTTTTAGGAATAGAAACTAAATCTACAAAACAAACAGTACCCAAGAGAATTTATAAATGTAGGTTTAAATGAGAAAGAGACTAAGTAGAAGTTAATTCCATGTAACAGGGCATTTGAGTAGCTTCTGAAATCTGAACTCTTTAATAAAAAAGTAATAAAATTGAGTACTAGTACGTGGTATGAGTAAATCGGTAAAGTAACAATCATATCCATGTGCCACTCTTCCCTAGCAGTAAGATACAACTATTTGGGGGGGGGAAATACAAAATATTTGTGGTAACATGAATCCATTATGTTTGAACCAAGTATACTGAATGGCTTTGGGGTTCTTTTTATTTTCACTTAAATTATGCTTGTCAGTATCTACAAAAAGGGAATCCTTGCCATATTGCCTTTAAATTTAAATCAATCTTTTGCTTAGCTTAAGTCATCTTTGCAGCTATATAGGGTGGTTTTGTTCCAGTTTCTGCTTGTGAAACATTTCTGTGTCACATTTAGTCCCTGACTCAGCAGTAGCCGTGCGTGGGTTTTGGAGTTCTCAGTTTTATCTCTTCCATAATTGAAAAGAATCTGCCTCTGAAGGATGACCTTTTTTGGTGCCTGTGCATGAAGTGCTGGCCAGGACTGCCTTCTCCTCCTCCCAACATCCTGTACAGTACACTGAGTTACACAGTGTCTCGAGATGAAGAAGTTTCTTCCATTTCTAAAACATTATTCTTGGCTATACTTCTGTAATGTTTGGCAGCTATAGCTGCTTATTTTAAGATGTTCATTTAAAGAAAAAAATTAACAGGATGAGAGACAGCTGCAGGTACTGGCAGTATACAAAATTCATAATTACTAAGAGTAACTGAAGCATAGTATAATTTAACTGAAAAAACAGCTGGCACATGTCATATATGTTATATGGAGCTTTGCAGAACATACTTGATACAGCTGGCGAATTTATCACCTGTCTGCCAAAATGCTAAAAGCTCACCTTTTGTTTCCTACTCACATAATAGAAACAATATGGAGTAGGGCCTGATGTGATTATTCAACAGTTGGGGTTACTGTTCAATTTTCATTTTAAAGTCTCATGACTGGGGGAGGGTTAACAATCAGAATGAATCAGTAGCCATCACACTTCCTTACGTGGACACAGTTAAACTGGTTTCTTTCAATGTGTTCAGTGTGAGGCAGGCAGACAGGCCACCTTCAGTAATGTCCATAGGGAAGTCTGTTTATAAGACAGTAATTAACATGTTACTCTAAATATTGGATGCACTCTGGTAACGTACCTTATATTTACAATATATTTGGTAATGTTCTTGCAAAATAAGCTTCAGTAAAGAAAAAGTAAAATATCAAATGCTCTTAACAAAGTCCTATTGAATACATCGCATTCCTCTGGCATTATAGTTTTGAATCACATCATGAAGCAGTTCGAGCTGTGTAGTGCTTTTGAAATCAATGTTTTAAGAGCAATGCTGTAATTAAAAATATACCATAAGGCCTAAACTGCAAGAAAATAACATGTGAAATTATATTCCAGTAACTGATGCATGAATGTGTTAATCAACATCTTTACTTTTGATTAATAGAAGAGAGCTAAGTCAACAAAAAATTTGTAACCAGGAGCTCATTTCTCAACTGGAAGTTGCAAATGAAAAGGCAGCCGAGGTAAGAGTGACTGATATGACAACTACTTCCAGTTGCAAGCTGGTGCATGTACATTAGAATCATAACAGAAACCTATAGAGGTGAGCTATGCTGTTGGCTTATTAAAAACTAAGGATTTTTGACAGAAGTAGTCCTAACAGGAACCCCCTGCTGTTTCTGCCAACTGACATGTTCAAAGGGCAGGACCAAAGACCTTCACTCTCAAATTACAGGGAAAGATAAAGAGAGATCATCTTTCAAGGTTCATAATCTAGCAGTTTTAAATAGTACAGGAAATATCTCCGATGTCACTTGTGCCTGTCTATGCACACATACTTCTACAAAGAAGGCACTGTGTTGTGGATAATGTAGTATATGCGGAGATACCACATCCTCAGCATACTATGTGTATAGTAGAATTTAGACTGTATGTGCATATATGTATATAGCAGTATCCATTGAAGATTAATGGCAGTGTTGTTTTGGAATTGCATTGTTCAATAAATAATGGCCACTTTAGAGAACAGCTATCCTGTCAGCCTCATAAATCTGGGATAACATGCAGTTCTACTCAGGGTAAGTCCTCCGGTGTTGTTTTTTCTAATGCTAGATTATTTAGAGAAGAAAAATAGGGCTGATGCAAGGATAGATTTCTGTAAGTAAAATATAGTTTTGAAAGACTTTATACAGACCCTTTGCTGAAGGGAATAGATCTGTAGCAAGTTTATTATCTCATTCATATTACCTAGTGTAGTCTTTGTCCATTTGAGTATAGCTGAAGTATAGCTAAATAAAACACATTTGAAGATATTGTGAATTAAATTACCTGGATTAAAATGTCAGCTTTTATGCATCTTACTTCAAGATGATGGAATGAGTAAAACTTCCTCTGCAGATCACTATGTTTAGAAAAGTCTTAGGATATGATACTTGGGCTGGAAATTATTTATATAATGTGTCAGCTGTATGTCTTAAGTCTTGTAAGTGGTGAACAGTTCCACTTATGAGGTTACTCTTATTCTAAGCTTTTTCATTGCAGCATGTATGGATCCCATAAAAAGAACTTTGCATTTGTAATGAGATATTTCAATTCCACAGGATGAAAAATTAATGAGGGAATACCAACAATACATCAATAGGCTTCAAAGGCGTCTAAACCAGGCAGAAGAGAGGGCACGTACGGCAACTCAAAAGGTACAGAACTAACAAACACCATGTTACCTAAGTGTATTTAAATCTTCCCACTGAATATTACAAAAAATAACCGCTTTGTATTATTCCTGAAGCAGACGTGATCATTTATGTGCATTCTTACTAATACAGTTTTAACAACAAGCTTGTGTTTTGGGTGCATCATGACAAAACTGATGCATATTCAATTAAATGCCACCTTCTGACAGGATGCTTAAGTGACAGTATAATTTGTTTATGGAAACAAATTTGATGCAAATTAAGCTTGTGTGGTTCAAAATGTGTGAATGAAGGTGTGTGATCATTTCCATCTTCAGAAATGGGAGCAAATTAACAAAGAGGAATAAAACCTCAGACAAATAACCCAGCTCTTCCTTACATAAAGCAGGCTTACCTACTGCAGCAGTCATAAACGATGGTTTCACATGCTAAAGAGCAAATGTTGCACTGATCCCTACACTTGTCTCTTGGGAGTCTGATATAAAGCAAAGCATGCCTTGAGTTGATGGCTACAGAACTGCCTTTATAAAAACTGGGAGGCAGCATAGCTGTTTTGTTTATATGTCCACGTCCTCCTTGTGGCATCACTGTGATCACTTAATGAACTGAATTGTTGCTGCTTTTTTTCAGTTCTCTTACAACTCTGTTCCAGCTTTGAGCAATACTGGTCAGTATTTCTAGACATCAGGGATACTGGGAGGAAAAGTCTTCCTCTCCTCAGAGAGAAACTTTGGTCTTTAATTATCTAAACCTCATGCTACTGTAATTCTGTGGAAGCATCAAGCTGGGAAGTAGAACCTACTCCAAGCTTCAGGAACGCCATTGGAAAGCATGGAAGGGCAGGGGGGCTCTGCAACCAGGCCAAGAGGAGGGTTTGGAGCTGGGTGGAGGGGCAGCTCTTTGCAATGGGAACATGGGAATGGGATCGTGGAAGCCAGGGGATGGAAGGAGGAGCCCCATGGCTGAAGGACCTCACTGGAACCTTACTTCAGGTTTACTCCCTTTAGTAGCAGGGGTCGCTTAGGCCCACAGGAGAACGCAGAACAAGGAACTACTCCATGGAGAAGATCCCCACCTCATCCCTTCCATCCAGGCTGCTTCCGTATGGAGCTATGGAAGAGATGGAGGAGGCCTCTGACAGTGTTGTGGTTCACTCATTGCCCCCTTTGCTCCCCCAGTTCCTGGAGAGTTGGGAAGGAGAATCCAAGGAATGCAACTCCTGCAGGTTGGGATAAGAACAGCTCAATAACCAAGGGATAACACAGATCACTCCTGCTACTACTACAAACAATAATGATAAAAGCAATAACAAGCGAAGAGAATCCAACACCTCACCAGCACCGACCCATAACTCACCCCACTGAGCACCGACCAATACCTCCTCCATCCCCCCAGAGCTCCAGCCCTTCCGGGTCTGTCCCGGTTCCATCCTGGCCATGATGTGCTATGGTATGGATACCTCTTTGGCCAGCCTGGATTGGGTATCCTATATCTCCTTCCTCCTTGGAAGAGAATGAGGATCACCAAGGCATTGGACAAAGCAAACACTGGAGCAAGAACCGCAACCGTTGGTGCTATCAGCACCATTCCCAGCCCAAAAGTCAAATCCCAGCACTGCACCAGCTACCAAGAAAGAGGAAAACAACTGCTCCTGCTCAAACCAATAGTGCCTTCAGCTACTTCAAGCCTTATCGCATCCAGCTGCTGCTTCAGCCACCTGCCATTAATTAACAAGTGGGGCTCACAGAGTCAGCTCTGGGAAAATGGACGCAGACAACAGAGCTGCAAGGACAATGTGCAGCCATGCCCCAAAAGACAATTGACCTAAAGGCTGAGCCCAAGCCTCATCTATACTTTAGCTTAGGAAAGTCAGAAAAGCTCCAACTCAACAGCAACCTGCTCCCTTCCCCTGCCCAAAGAGACCACTTCTTGAAGAACCTCTCTCCCACACCCACCTTACAGCTCTGTCTGACCCCTCCCCAAGCCCAGACTTGTACCTTAGCTTTCAGAGGGGCAGAGGTCCAAAGCCATCCTCCAGCAAAACCTCTTCTCACCTCACTGGGATATTCCTTCAGTACCCACATTCCTCTTCTTCATCTGCAAAAGAACACAGCAATGGTACACAGCTTATCAGTACCTTGACCAAAGGTGACCTTTGCCACAACTCCTCCTCCTGAGAACAGCCACAGAGTTCCACTGAAGCTCATCACCACCACCAAAGATAACAGATAAACTAAGACTAAACCAACAACAGGAACTTTACACAAAGATACTTATTGATGTCTGCACTAGTAAGTCTTGACATGCCCTGAGGGTCTTCATTCAGACAATACCACTCCAAAGAACTAAACCAAAACCAGGAAATGGCAACAGAAAGAAACCATAAAGCTCTAAGGCCACAAACCCCAAACAACAGGACAACACTTACCCCAATGAAAGCCAGGCACTAAATGAGCTCTGCAGTGAATGGGCTTCATATACCCCAGGGCCCACCCACAACCCCTCCCTCAATGCCCTGCGGCAGGGGAGGAGCAAGCAACCAGCTGGCGCAGAAGGAGCCTGATAAGTCACAGCCTGCTCTCTTTACCCCCATTTACCCCCAAATAGCACGCAGACCCCATATACACACCTATAGCACCCATAGCATTCAGAACTCCATTTAACCCCCTATAGGACCCATAGCACAAACACCTTCATTTACCCCCCTATAGGACCCAGAACCCCATTTACCCCCCTAGAGCACGCATAGCACCCAGACCCCATTTAACCCACTATAGCACCCATCGCAACCAGACCCTCATTTAACCCCTATAGCACCCATAGCACCCAGGATCGCATGCACGCCCCTATAACAACCATAGAACCCATAGAACCCAGACCCCGATCTCCACCGTTATAGGAACCAGACCCCCATTTACACCCCTATAGGACCTATAGAGTAAATGGGATTCTGGGTGCTATGCATGCTATAGGGGAGTAAATGGGATTCTGGGTCCTATAGGGGGGGAAATTGAGTTCTGGGTACTTTGGGTCCTATAGGGGGTAAATGGAGATCTGGGTGATATGGGTCCTATAGGGGTGAGAAAACAAGGAGTGACTGGCATACAGCTGGCACTGTTGCGATGCCAGCTGTGCACTGAAGAGGCGCAGCACCAGTATCCCCTCCTGGCTCTTCGGCTCTGGGCGCAGGGGACAAGCGTTCATGCCCCTCTCTGCTGCCCGGCAGCCGAGGGCAGGCACTGCATTATTTGGACGCAAATGGACTTTTGGGGTGTCCTGGGTTCATCCGTTGCAGTCATTTGTGTCCTTCTTGTATCTGGTGCAGTCTGTGGTTTGAGTTCAGGGCTGGGAACAGTTGCTGATAACAAGTATGTTTTGGGGGTGTTTGTGTTCGAGGCTTGTTCTGGGCACATGCTCCAGCCAGGTGGAGGAGGGGAGGCCGGGAGGAAGGAGAGACAGGACACCTGACCCAGGCTAGCCAATGAGGTATTCCATACCATAGCACGTGATGCCCAGGATGCAACTGGGAGAGAGAGAGCAGGAGGGATGGAGCTTGAGAGGAAAATGGAGGAGGGAGCACGTGGTGCTCGGCCGGGCAGGGTGGGGTGAGTTATGGGTTGGTGGCTGGTGAGGTGTTGTATTCTTTTCACTTGTTATTTGCTGTATCATTATTATTGTGTTATGCCTTAGCTATTAAACCGTTCTTGTCTCAATCTGTGGGGGCTACATTCTTTGGATTTTCCTTCCTAACTCTCCGGGAGTTGGGGGACTTGGTTTAAACCACGACAGGGGGTTAAAGGAATTCCTTTGCTTAAATAAAAGTATTGTCTTTCTTAAGTACTTAACATGCCAAGGCATCGACTACTGATGAGGGGGAGAAGCAGATGCTTAGTTCTACTGATGAGGGACAAAAGCAGATGCTCAGCTCTACTGATAAGGGACAAAAGCACATGCTCAGCTCCACTGGTAAGTGACAAAAGCAGATGCTCAGCTCTACTGATAAGGGACATTCAGATGCTCAGCTCTGCTGTTAAGACACAAAAGCAGATGCTCAGCTCTACTGGTAAGGGACAAAAGCAGATGCTCAGCTCTACTGGTAAGACACAAAAGCAGATGCTCAGCTCTACTGGTAAGGGACAAAAGCAGATGCTCAGCTCTACTGGTAAGACACAAAAGCAGATGCTCAGCTCTACTGGTAAGACACAAAAGCAGATGCTCAGCTCTACTGGTAAGGGACAAAAGCAGATGCTCAGCTCTACTGGTCAGGGACAAAAGCAGATGCTCAGCTCTGCTGGTAAGGGACAAAAGCAGATGCTCAGCTCTACTGGTAAGACACAAAATCAGATGCTCAGCTCTACTGGTAAGGGACAAAAGCAGATGCTCAGCTCTACTGGTAAGGGACAAAAGCAGATGCTCAGCTCTACTGGTAAGACACAAAAGCAGATGCTCAGCTCTACTGGTGAGGGACAAAAGCAGATGTTTGGTTGTGCTGACAAGTGGGGCAGAAGCAGACGGGACATGGACCAACCCCAGCACAGCCCCAGCCCACAGGTGAGCTCCTCACCTCTCCGGCTCCTGCCCTTCTCCTGCTCCCTCTGGCCTATGGCCAGGGGACGGTGGCCCAGCAGGGCCTGGCAGCAGGAGGAGCGCCCCGGGGCATGCTGGGAGCTGTAGTGCTGGGGCTGCCGGCGGCCATGTTGGTGCTGGGGCTTGCAGGTTGTGCTGAGGGGAGGGCCGGGGCCAGCGCTGAGGTGAGCGAGCCCCTGTGGAGATGGAGACAGCCCCGCTGTGGGCACAGGCACCGGGCACCCCGACTGCCAGAGCGCCGAGAGCTGCCCCAGCCCGGCCTGCGGCCTGCAGCTGGCCCTGGGCCTGCACAGGAGGAAAGGGGAGAGCACAGAGAGGCAGAGAAAGAAGGGCCTGGGCTGAAGAGGTTCCCTGGCAGGACGGAGAGCGGGAGCTGTGGTGAGTGCCCGGCCCTTGGGGCCGTGTCTGCCTCTCATCTCTCCAAGCTCCCGCTCCCTTTCCCCTTGCTCTCATTGTCTCCCTTCCCCAGACCTCTCTTCTATTCCTGTGCTGTCCTCCACGTCCCTCTCTTCTCCAAGTCCTTCTTTCTCTGTCTCTCTACCAGCCCCTTCTCCTGCTTGCAGCTCATTCTGGATCCCACCGTCTCTGCCTTTCTCCCTGCCTACTTCTCCTCTCTCTGGCTGTGTCTGCTGCTCCCAGACCCTTCCTCCATCCCTCTGCAGGGCTTCTGATGCTTCTCTTTCTTTCTCCATCCCTCTGAGCTGCTCCTTGCTCCTGCACTTCTCTTTCTCTTAGTTGTTAGTCTTGTTTGTTGCTGTGGTTTTAGAATCCTAGAATAGTTAGGGTTGGAAAGGACGTTCAGATCATCCAGTTCCAAGCCTGTGCCATGGGCAGGAACACCTCACATTAAACCATGTCACCCAAGGCTCTGTCCAGGCTGGCCTTGAACACTGCCAGGGATGGAGCATTCCCAAGTTCCTTTGGCAGCCTGTGCCAGCCCCTCACCGCCCTCACAGGGAAGAACTTCTTCCTTATATCTAACCTAAACTTCCCCTATTTCAGCTTGAACCCATCACCCCTTATCCTGTCACTCTGGTCCCTGATGAAGAGTTGCTCTCCCACATCCTTATAGACCCCTTCAGACACTGGAAGCTGCTCTGAGGTCTCCATGCAGCCTTCTCTTCTCCAGGCTGAAGACCCCAGTGTTCTCAGCCTGTCTCCATACAGGAGCTGCTCCAGCCCCTGATCGTTCTCGTGTCCTGCTCTGGACTTGTTCCAACAGCTCCGTGTCCTTTTTATGTTGGGAACACCAGAACTGCACCCAGTGCTGCAAGTGGGGTCTCAGAAGAGCAGAGCAGAGGGGCAGGATCACCTCCTTCGCCCTGCTGGTCACGCTCCTTTGGATGCAGCCCAGGACACGGTTGCTTTCTGGGCTGTGAGCACACACTCATGTTCATTTTCTCCTTGACTGACACCCTCAAGTCCTTCTGGACAGGGCTGCTCTGAGTCTCCTCTCCGCCCAACCTGTAGCTGGGATTGCTGGGATTGCTCTGACGCAGGTGTAGGAGCTTGCATTTGGCTTGGTTGAACTTCATGAGGTTGGCATTGGCCACCTCTCAGGCGTGTCAGGGTCCCTCTGGATGGCATTCCTTCCCTCCAGTGTATCGACCGAACCACACAGTTTGGTGTTGCTAGCAAGCTCTCCCTGCCCCTATTTGGTTTCTACCCACTCGCCTTTCCTCTACCCACCACGTCTTTTGATGATCTCTGTCAATCCCGTAGTCCTTACTTCTCTCTGCCCTGCTCCCTCTCCCACTGTTTGCCTCTCTTCCTCTTTCCCTGCTGCTTCTTTCTCCATCTTTGTGCAGATCCCTACCCTTTTATTCTTCTCATGTCCTTCTTTCCCTTTTTCCTGTCTTTCTTTCTTTCTTTCTCTGTCCCATTCCCTGTCCCATCCTTTCCTGCTCAGCCTCTCTGTCCAGCTGGCGGTGCCTTCTTTCACTCTGGCTCTGGAATTTTTCTTTCTCCCTCTCTTGACCTGATGCCCAGCAGTTGGTTTTGTCCTCCAGTGCTGCCCTGCTCTCTCTTCCTTCTCTCTCTGTCATTCTGGCCTGCTCTCCCCATTTTTTTCATTCCTTCATCTTGAGCCTGAAGCCCATCAGGATTTTCTGTTCCATCACTTTGTCTTGCATTCTGTCCCTGCTCTTTTCTCTCTTTCCCTTAGTTCTGCTGCCTTTCTCTTCTTTCCTTTCTTTCTCCACCTCTGCCCTGCTCCATCCCTCTCATTTTCTCTCTGTTTCTGTCCTGCTCCCTGTCTTTGCCCTGTCCCCCCCATTTTTCTGTCTTACTTCCTCTTAGGGCTCCCCACCACCACTACCCTGTCCTGCTCTCTGTCACTCTTATTTCTCAGTCACAGCACAGTGTGGTTTTTTTCCTTCCATCTCTCTGTCCTCCTGCCCAGCCCTGGCTTTCTTACCTCCAGCTCTGTCCTGCTCCCCATCTCTTATTTTTGCCTGTCTTTGCCTTTGTCCTGCCTTCCTGTCCCATTTTCCCTCTCTCTCACCTGTCCTGCTGCCTTTGTTTTTCTTGGAGAATCGGTGACCTGCTCCCTTTCCTCATCTTTCCCTCTCTGTCCCCTGCCCAGGGGTGGCATTGGGATCTGGAGGGTTGCCTGGGACCTGCTGTGAATCGCAGTCAATGTGAAATGGAACGTACCTGAGCTTGAATGAAATCGGACCGATTGCATCTGGTTTTCTTCCCGTTTCCAATTCCAACTGACTTTGTTGGTGCTGATGATCATGAGACCCTGATCTGCAAGCACACTGACGGCATCACTCACTTTGGTAATGGGGCGGGTGGTCTGTGATAGGAATGTGTACTTGTGTGCTGGTGCTTTCATGAACGTTCTCTGGTCTTGCCACTTCAAAGCTCTTCATCCCTTTCTAGAAACTTGAAAGACTTTGTTTGTTATTCTGGGGTTCACAAGGGAGTTGGACTGAACGTGTGGTAGAATGGGCTCTGTCAAATGGGAGAGAGAGCCCTGCTTTTTTGTTGTTTTCCAGTGTTCTGTGAGCTTCGGTAAGCAAATGGAAGAGTGGTAAAGAGTATTTTGAGAGTAACTTGTTCCTATAGCGTGCCTGTCTTCACCTTCTGGTGAACAGTTCTTTACTATAGTTTCTACACAAAGAAGATGAGCTGTCTGTAAGGGAAACTTCACCAGAAGTAAGGCTAATTTTTCTAAATTTGGTACTCTGTTGCAACTGAGAGATGGTTTGGTGGTATTGACATCCCAGCTGTGTGCCAGTGTGTTAACACAGGCCATCAGGGTCTTTTCAGCAGTACTGCTGGACTGCAGGTGATGTGTGTGGGTGGTACCCAGACCCTAGGTGAAGCAGCTCTGCTGGCTGTTAAAGCTCAGAGGATGTGACAGAATGGAAACCATCTTTGTAGTAGACCCTGAACATCAAAGGTGTGGATGTGCTGGCGATATCCCAGCAGCCTGGAGATGTGGGGACTTCAGTGAGAGCCCAGTAAGGATCCCGTTTTGTGCTCCGGTAGAGGCTGTTTGTGCACACTGTCCCAGGAGGCATATTAGCATGGCTGCTTCTTTGAGATCTCAGAAGAGACGCTGCAGGATGCAGAGACTGTGGTAGCATTGCTTGTTTAAGGAGTTTGGTGTTACCTTTTGCCCCTTGCCTTCCTGTCCCACAGTACAATGTGCCCTTTCATGCCAGTGCAACTACCTGGAGCAGCACAGTGAGCAGTGAATGTCTTAATCAGGGTGTTAGCACATTCCCGTTGCCCTCTGTGGGCTTTTCTGTAGCTCAGGGTGTAAGTGGAGGAGGTTTGTAGTTGCACAGTTTTCTAAAACCTGGATGGAGGTAGTGAGCTGCCTTAGAGCATTTGCAACATGCACTGAAAATAGGTGGCCAGGTGCACAAGTCAGAAGTTCTTGGGCTTGTTGCTGAAGCCTCTGTCTCCTTAAATGATGCATCTAAGGATGCAGTTGATTTTTTTGGGGGAGAAGCCGGAGGGTTCCCTTGTGCACGGGGATGCTTTTGTTAACTGTGTGTTTCTGCTTTAGGCCTCATCACGCAGGCAGATGTTTTGCTGGAAAATGGGCTGTTTTTCTTCTGTATTCATAGTGAATTCCTGAGTTGCAGTACTGTATGGTAACTCAAGTGACAGTCTTCACCCCCACAGTAGTAACTTTATTATCCCAGTGGCAAATAAATGGCAAATGAAGTAGTGCTCTCTTACTTTGATGGCAGCCTCTCTACTTTGTTCCCTTTATTACCGCAGTGGAAATCGTCTGGTTTGTAACTTACAAAAATGAGCCTAGAATCAACTTTACACAAACATGGCAAATTTCCATGTATATTTTGATGTTCCATTCCCTTTTTATGGGGCAGATTGGAATATTGAGCTAATAATGAGAATTCCTTACAAGTTCATCATCTCCCAGTAGAAGGCAAAGGGAAAGAGTGAGGCGGATACAGCTGCTGGGGAGGTGACAATCCATAATTCCAGAGTGTTAAGAAGGCTGAAGCTTAGATCAGTGGCAGCAGGAAGAGGGTTTCTGCTCAGTCAGGAAGGGGCTTTGCTGATGGGAAGCTTTAGTGACATGACAGCCAATGCAGCAGCAGACAGCAGTGTACACGAGTCCAGCCACAAGGCACTAAAAACTCTTACAGTTGCCTTTTTTCCTGTTTTTTTTTGAAGTGTGCATATGTGTATTTTCTAAATTCATATAATATATATTAAATATATAATTATGTATAATGTATATTTAAAGAATGATCTTTGTTTTGGAAGGTGTTTTCAGGGTTTTGAAATGCAGAGCAAGTGAGCAATAGGAGCTACTGTGCTTAGGAGGGGTTAACCACCTGTAGAAGCAGAGGTTGAGGAAAACTGCTTTTCTGCTTTGGGGTTGTAGGTCTGTGGGTTTTTTTCATTTCTATAGAAGTGGGCTTTATTGCTGGCTTATTTCCCTTTGCAGTTCACTTCCTGTGCTTCCGTGAATGAGGGAAACACTGTTTCAGGATGAGTTGTCAGAGGTGTAGCTTGTGGGATGTGCAAATCCTGCTGTGCTGGGCATTGTCCACTTTTGTATGCTGAGTTTCATAAAAAATGGGAGAGTCCAGAGCAGAGCAAGAATATTCTAGCACCTTGAAAACACAACCTGTGGCCAAGCTCATAGAATCATAGAATAGTTAGGGTTGGAAAGGACCTCATCTTGTTCCAAGCCCCCTGCCATGGGCAGGGACACCTCACACTAAACCATATCTCCCAAGGCTTCATCCAGCCTGGCCTTGAACACTACCAGGGATGGAGCATTCACAATCTCTCTGGGCAACCCATTCCAGTGCCTCACCATGCTAACAGTAAAGAATTACTTCCTTATATCCAATCTAAACGTCTGCTGTTTGAGTTTCAACCCGTTACCCCTTGTCCTATCACTGCAGTCCCTAATGAATAAACTTGGCCTTTTTGATGTAGAGAAGAGATTCGTATTTGCAAATAGACAAAAGATGGCTGCAAGGAGGAGTAAAGTAAGTTGTTATCAAATTTGTGGTGGATAGAAAGAGAAATGAGTAGTTTAAATTGCAGCAGAGCAGCCTCATGGTATAGAGTGAGTGAGATAAATTCAGCTGCTGAAGGGCTGGTGGAGCTCTGGGCTGCCTCAGTGTGCTGAGGAATTAAACCTAGGGAGATCTGGAGCAGGAGTATGTCAGCAATGACAACAGGGATGTAACTGAGCTTTTCTGGGAGATGGATTAGCTGACCTTTGAGGTTCATGCCAGCCATGTGATTCTGCTGTTACATTGATGATGCTCTTGAGAAAGATGCTGCTTTTTTTTTCCCTGGCACTTATTTTTTATTTATTGCTTAAAATACAGTTTGAGCAATTGAACTGCCTTTTCCCAGAACATGTAGTGGAATGATGTTAAGAGTAACAAAACTAAACCATTAGGCTTCTGTTAACTTGTACTTGAACTGCCATAGGTAAAGTAGTAGCGTAGTGTGTAATAGTCTCTTGCTAATCTCACTTAGGCACAGTGAAAGGATGGTGTTTTGAGCTCTTAGAATTCATTTCACAGCTAGGCAACTGTGAGAGCAAAGCAGGGGTTCATAGAGCGATTGTATCCCAGAAAACAGTCACATCTGTTTCATTCTGAAGGTGTGTGAAGTGCCAGATGCTGTGCTTTGGGGACCTGTAATAGCTCAGCTCAGCATCTGGCTGTGGAGGTCACCTAGTTGTGGTTAAGAAGTAGTGCTTGATAATTATGTAGCGGGCAAAAACAGCAGGAAAAGACTCCTAAAAGGAAAGTGCTGGCTACCTAAGAATCTTCTCTGTGCAGGCCTGGGTTGTGTTTGGTGCTTTTAATGGTTTGGGGCTCCTTTAGGTAAGTGTGATTCCAACTGGGAAGAAAAGTTGAAGTGTACTGAAACAGCTCAAAACATTTTACTTATGTGTGCAGTTCTGCATTGGAACGTCCCCATTCTTCAGCTTTAATTTCCTCTTTCTATCACTATTTGATGGAGGGGTTTGGGATGATGGTCGTGGGTGTTTCTCCTTGGATGTTGATCTGTAATTTGATTTAGATTTCAGCTCTCATAGCTGAAGATGTTGGGAGCTTCTGTAAACTGACAGCCTGAAAAAGTTGGAAGGGGTGAACAGGAATGTTCAGCTGAAGTTCCCAACCACATTTACTTTGCCAACAGCAAATGAACAAGGGCACTCTTGGCATTTGGGAATCTGGCAAAAGGTACTTCAGAAACCCTTTCAAACTGACAATAATCAAAATTTAGAATATTTCACTCTTCTGTCTTTATTTGAAGAATTTTTACAGTTTGGTCTTTGGCATAATGTTGAAGCTTAACAAATGCTGGCATTTGAAAGCAGCCTGTTCTGTGCTCTAATTCTGATAACTACCTACCTAATGTGCTTTCCTTTTCCCATTCCAGGAAAACAGAGGGAAGGGTGTTATATCTAAACCCTTGAATTTCCTGTAAAAAATACTCAGTAGGGATAAATGAGTATCTGATTAACCAGTGTAACTTGGTTTTGTCTTCCATAGAACACTTATCTCTGAACTGTGGCAGTATCTCTGTACCAAGATTGTCCTGTCTCCTTGAAAAGAGCAAACCTAGAGTCACATGGCTCCATGTGAAGATGTGGCTACTACAGAGACAAAACTCCCTTGATTTTCTGAAGGAGTTTAGGAAATGAAAGCAGCAGACTTTTGGGAGATCATAAACAGTATTTGTCATCTGGAATGCATCTGTTAACATCTGAGATTTGATATCACTGCAGCTGTACATGAGCAGGGCTGGTATTTAGTGATTGTATTTAGGTGAGAGCATGGGGAGAGAGAAATATTTCAAAAGAAGATTGGTTCTGAATCCCTTAGGAAATCTGCATGAGGTGTCTGAAGACAGGCAAAGAGTTTCCTTGATACTGAAGCAATTTGTTTACCTTAGTCTGGGGAGGAAGGGGAAATGGCTTGGAATATTTCACAATTAAAGTGTGTAACAGTGTCTATGTAGTGTATAAAAGTGACTTTAGACCCTGTAATGAGCAGATAAAACCTTCCAGGAAATTCTCCTATAGCATCAACAGTTTTTAGCTTTGTATTCATGCCACATCCGAATTGGAGACTTTTTTAGTTCCGCTTTTCCTCCTGCATCTTTACAGTTGGAGGCCTCTGAATGTGTGTTTGTGTGAGATCAGTTACTCATTAGAGCCCAGTGAAACAGCTCATCCTTATGGACATTTGAAATAAAGCCAGTCTTAGCCAGGAGATTGCTTGCAAGAATTGCCAACAAATTAGATGGCTTTTTAGGGTGGATATGAAGTCTTGTTAAACAAACATTGCATTTCCTTTAGCAGCTGATTGATTGATTGATTGCAAACAAAAAAGCTCTACCATCTGTTCCTTGGAAAACAAAGCAGCATTACACATTCCTCCTCTGAAATACTGCACAGAAAAATACTTACATAGTTTACAAGTGATATGTATACAAACACACCAGCTTGCATAAACTACCAGTTTTACTTTTTCTATGCCTGAAATGGTTTAATTCATTCATGTATAATACACAACTTTGGAATAGTCATCTGTTTCAAGGAGAATATGGGAATTACTAGAAAAGCTTCTACCTACAATGCTTATTATCATGCTGGAGCTATTAATGATAACACAATTTGACAAGCAGTTTTATGACTTGAAATAAAAAACAGTATGGAGAGGTGAAGGAAAACTACCTGCTAAAGCAATGAAGCTTCCAGTAACTAGGGTGAAATTGTAGACCTTGCTGGAACAGATTATTCTTTATGTAGCTCAGTAAAAGGGGAGCTGCAGAGCTGTGTAGAGACAAGTATTCCATCTAGTGAGAAATTTAAGTTTTGAAACTTGATGTTATTCTGAGTTGTAAGAAAACCTGAAAAATCCTAAGATTTACACCAAAAAGCTTCCCAGTTTTCTTTTTGTATCTCCTAAAAGTATGTTGTGTTAATGAAAGTGTCGCCGTTCGTGATGTAAATCTTAAACCACTGTATAAACCAAGTTCTGAACCACAGTATTTTCAAGAATGGTTTAAAGATCCTCTTAAAGTTTGGTTGTTCCTCCCCCTCCCACCCACCCTCTCCCCCAGCCGAGTTATTGGAATTCTCTTCCTATCGTGGCTTTCTGTCACATGCCAACAGAATCAAATTGTGTGCCTCAAGCTTTTAATCCCATGTGTTTCTGTTGGAGAGATGCTTTGTTGCCTGTGAATGTCAGTGACATTACTTTAATCTCGAGGGTATAGTTCTTGTTATATAAATAAAGACAGTTTGTTGTCATTATGGATTTTTTACTCCAAGATATGAAGATCCTTATTGTTGTGGTTTAATTCATTCCAGCTATTCATGAACTCTTGTGAAGCATGCAAACACTTGGGCAAAACTTCCAATTACTACTGGATAGATCCAGATGACAGTGGGGCACTGAGGCCTTTGAAAGTTTACTGCAACATGACAGGTAAATGCATTTTATTTGCTAATTCCCTTTTGGGTTTTTTTCTTTAATGCACTTTGGAGAAGAAGTCTGTTCTTAATTCATATTTCTAAGCAAAAGGCAAATAATTGCTAAAAGCTTTTACATGAGAGAGGTCATCAAATCTGTAGTGACCATTCAGTGTAGTCTGAGCAAGGTAGTAGTTCTCCATTCTATAAGCTTTGCAAATCACAGCTATTAATCAGTCTTAACTGGCCTCTGTCCTCAGTGGTGCAACATTGTTTACAATAAAGAATAGATATATATGGCTATTTGACAAAGTTATTATATATCGACATATTTTGTGGTTCAGTAATGTCTGTTGTTCATGGAGTCCTGTAGAAGGCAGAAGAGTCAGACTTTCTTTCTGTCCAGGTATTGCCGACTGTCACATAGCACCACAGGCAAGGAAGAGAAATTAATTGCAAGTCAAAAACCAGACCACAGGAGTTACCTGTTTCTTGCCTGTTTTGTCCTTTTAACTGGTGTTAGAAGAACATGCCTTGTTTAACTTGTGACACCACATATATAACTACGTTAACTTTTGGGGTTGTTGTGTGGATTTCTACGTTTAACACTACTTTTGCATGAACAGGTGGAGAGGGACATGCTGAGCTCTTCTCCCTGGTACCCAGTGCCAGGACGTCTGGGGATGGCTCAAAGCTGTGTCCACCAGGGGAGGTTTGGACTTGACATGAGGAAGCATTTCTTTACCCGGAGGGTGGTTAAAACCTGGAACCCTAACCCTAACAGGCATTTGGACAGTGCCTTTAATGCCTTGCTTCCACTTTTGATCAGGTAGTTGGACTACATGGTCTGTGTAGGTCACTTTCAACACAACTGTTCTAGTTCCATTCACTGCCTGCACTCATCATTAATTGAATAATGATGATACTTCTTTGCCTGAAATGCCAGGGGCGTTTCAACTATAAAGAGAAACAAATTACAAAGGTTACAAGTGGAAACGAGATTTATTTTACTTTTTGTTCCATTATGGTCTTTTCCTTTCTATAACTTTCTGTTGCAAACCTTTACTTTCTGAGACATTACTCTCCATTTTTTATGCTACTTTGTGTTACGGTACTTTGTATTAATTTCCTATTACTTTCATTCCTGTTCTTTTCCTTGCTGTTAGTATTCTTACTATAACTTCCTTTCCATTAGTTTCCTTTCCGTTGCTCTCCCTTCCATTATGTTAGTTTTGATTCCAGTACGACCATTTCCTTTGTGTTATGATACTTTCACAGTTGCGTTCCTTTATTTCCTTCCTGTTCTGTTCCTTTGTTACTTTCCAAAAAAGGAAATGTTATGAAGTGTGGTATTTCCTATACCTTTACATTCATTTCTGTTCCATGATGTTCTTCTCCTTTGTTACGTTACTCTCATTTCTGTTCCATTGCAATATGTTTCTCTATTGTATTCTCATATTACTTTCTTGTCTGTAACTTAACTTTCTTCTGTTACCATTCTTTCCATTATGTTACTCTACTTTCTGTTACATTATTTTCCTTCCTTCATCATTCATTTCCATTTTGTTAAATTACTTGCAGTTATGTTGTGTTCTTTCCTTTCCTCCCTCTTCCATTATGTTCTTTTATTTTTGTTCCATTATGTTATCCTTTCTGTTAAATTCCTGTCCTGTTTTTCCTCTCATGTTACTTTCATTTCCTTCCTGTTCTGTTCTATTCTTTTCTTTATGTTCCTGTTGTTTCCTTTCCTAAAAATGACATTTCATAAAGGATGTTTCTTTGTTTCCTTTCCATTATGTTACTTTCATTTCTGTTCCACTGCAGTGCATTTCTTTCCTTTCTTCTCCATTATGTTTCTTTCCTTTTTGTTACTCACTTTCTTTTCTCTTACTCAGCTTCCTCTATTACCATTCTTTCCTGTCCATTGCCCTCCTTTATTCTCCATTACTTAACTCTCTTCCATTACGTTATTTTCTTTCCTGTTATGTTCCTTTCCATTCTGTTCGGTTACTTTCAGCTATGTTCCTTAGCTTTCCATTACCTTCCTTTCCTTTCGATTCTCTTCCGGGATGCATGAAAAGTGCTCTCGTGCCCTCCTGGCACAGGTGTTGCACTCAGGGAGAGCTGGAAAGTGGCAGCTGCTGATGGGCAACAAGGCTGGAGCCCTTCCAAGCCCAGGCTGCTGTGCACAAGCAAGAACCACAGGGAATGGAGCCAAGAGAAGAGCAGAGCTCGCTCCTGCTCCAAGCTTGCACTGGGCAATGGAGCCAGGGAAAGCCAGGGCACAAGTTGTGCCCTGGAGGTGTGAGAGCAGCATGTGAGAACCAAGCTGACAGGACCCTGACAAGGGGCTGTGCTCAGTGTGACAGAGGACAAGCAGCAACCCCAGGGGTACCCTGGGAGTCGCAAAAGCTTCCTCCCCCCAGATGTGGGGCACGAGGGGCACCCGCGTGGAGCAGGAGCAGCAACCTGTGGGCCACCATAGCCCAGAGGAGCCCTGTCAAGGGCTGGCTCACTGCTGCAGGGGAAGGCAAAAAACCCACAGGGACACTCTCAGATCCATGGGGGAAAAAAAGCCTTCCCCCCCCAGCTGCAGGACATGAGGTGCCACCTTCGTGGTGCAGGAGCAGCCAGAATGGAGCAGAGGAGCCCTAACAGTGTCTTGCTGGATGCTCAGAGGAAGGCGAAAAACCCCTGGGCCAGGGCCAATGTGCCTGGGGGAAAATTCCTTCCTGACCCCAGCACTGGCGATCGGCTATCCCTGAGCATGGGAGCAGGACCTGATTCTGGCCCCAAAGGCTGATCACACCTCCCAGAACACCCCCAAGTCCTATTTTCCCTCAACCCAGAACCAGCTCAGCACTTCCCGAGAGTGGTCAAAGGCCCCTGGCCTGATGGACCCTGTGGGCAAGAAACCCCCTCCCTATGCCTGGCAGGCACCAGTGTCTGCTCCACAGCACTGAGATACCTGGAAACATCTCTGCATCTCTTTGCTTACAGCTGCTGCCCCTGGCTCCACAGGGGATGATGATGAGCTCTGCAGTGCTCCTCAGGTGGCATTCCTATGGTCTGGCCACAGCTATCCAGCTGAAAAGAACTGTTCCCATCCAATGTGCTACCAAGCTGGTGCTGCCAGGAGCTGGCCTCCAGCAGCCTTGACCAGGTGCTGGTTTCCTCCCTCAGGGCCCCTCCAAGTAACTCCCGCAGCTCCTCAAGGACTTCCTCTGGGATGTCTTTGGGCTGCCCTGGGCCATCTCTGCCAGGGGACACAGGAGCTGCTCCCTTTTCTTCTGTCCCAGGGCGTTGTGGTTGCTGCGTTGCCAGGTGGTGTCACAATGACATGGGGGTGACGGGGCCCCCCATGCCCAGGCACACCTGGTGCCCCTCAGCCCAGCAGCCTTCAGAGGAAGCCTTTGGGGTGCTGGCCCCAGGCAGTGCCTGTGCCCAGGAGCCCTAGGGGCTGTCCCAGTCCTTGTTTTCCATGCTCTGGGCACAGCTGCTGGGCTCCCTGATGTGTCCTCAGATACTTGGATCCCAAGGACAAGCTCAGGGCTGTTCCTCTTCTTTTGGGGTCTGGCAGAATCCAGCCCTGCAGCCCAGAGGCCAGCCCTGGCAGCTGCCAGGGTGTCCAGAGCTGTGCTTTACATGCTGCTCCTCAGAAATACACCTACATGTTTTCTGTCACACCTTTTCTTTTAGCACAAACAAGTACTTATCATAAACAAGCTCCTTGCTCCAGGAAATCAATTCAGTGGTGTACATGTTTCATCATAGAAAGTTTGAATAAGATTTATTAGGGTTAAAGAGAAAGATTCTTTTTTCCTCTCTCTGTAGAGTTTTTCTAGGACTGAACACAAGACAAAGAACACCTGAGGATGTGGGGGATTTTGGAATGTTTGGGCATCCAGCTACCAGCTGATGTGTAACCCACACAGTTACTTGAAAGAGTCTTGCTGGAGTGCTGGTGACTGTTGTAACATGTTTAAGTGAACATAGGCATAAGCATAAACCACTTTTCAAACAATCTGCATTTCAAACTCTTCTGACTTGCTTCAACAGCTACAGATTGCACAAAGGTATCCGATGTAAAGGAAAGTAATGAAACCATTCCTGTTTTGTGGCAGCTCTGTAGAGTTTGTAACCTTTCAGCTGTCTCTTGATCCATGTTAAGGAATATGGCAGTTGTCACGCTCTGGTACACAGGGGACAAGTGCCACAGTAATAAAAGAGCTGCCACTGTCATATGAGCTCTAATCTGTCTGCAAAGTCACTTTTTGGGGCTGAAATGGATTATGAAGTAAACACACTCGAACCTCTCTTGTTGCTTTCATCTCCATTTCCACACCAAAGGCTTGCATGGTTCCAAAGAAGAGTGGGGAGAGGAAGAGCACGGGGCGCATATAGGAGCTGGCTTCCAGTCATAGGGCCAGAACAGCTGCAGGCTGAAGTCATGGCATGGTTTCAGCCCTTCCCCAGTCCTGTGTTGCTTCCTTTTGATGAATTTGGGAACAACTCAGCTGTAAAGCAGGTTTTGCTTCCAGTGTGAGCACTGGAATATCATCTGCCTCTGATGCAGAGGAGCTGGTATCGGTTTTACTCCTCGCTGTCACTTCACTACAGAGGCAGAAGAGAGAGGAAGGCCAGAAGCCTGAAGTCCATGAAAAGAGGCAGAAGTCAGGAATTTAAAGACTATTTACAATGAAGATCCTTAATTCCAGAGAAATCCTGTCCTGCTGCCAGTTACATTGAGGCCATTTCCATGCCCCAGTATGCTGCTGTGCTTTGTTATTTGAATGGATTATTAAAAGAATAAAGTGCTGTCATAACTTCCGGGGTTGCAGTAAGTCACATTAGAATCTCTTGATTCTAAATCTTGTTAGAACACCTGTAGGTGTTTTCTCCAGTCATCCTTGCATGTGCAGCAATAAAAAGCTGAGCCCTGTGTGCAACTGCAGAGGAAGTGTCTAAACCACAGAAAGCCCTTGTGAAGTCTGCCCCCAGGGGAAGGTTCTTGATTTGCTCTGTTTCAGTGCAGGGCAAACTTTATAATGAGCTTTTAATGTAGCTTCTTGTTGCCAAGTAGCAGACATGTTTCCTGCTGGCTGACCACTTCCTTGGGTTTCTTTCCACTTGTTTTTCCCTCATTCCACCTCAAACTCGGAATTGTCATATACAAGAATATATGTATTCAAGCCTCTCATGTCAGCCTCTTTATTTCAGGCGCTCATAGATTGGGCATGAGCATTGCAGGACATCCACACGTAAGGAAACTAAATGTGCTATGAGAACAAATGAGCAGTTGAGACTGAGATAGCACAAGTAGTTGAAAATGAAGTGGAATCTTTGTTTTGTCAAGTTACTTAGTGTAGGAGGAGGAAAAAATGCATCACCTGTAGTCAAAATATTCCTATTTGTTGGAAGTGTAGAAACTGGAAAACAAATCATTTTAGAACTGTGTGCATTGCAAGATCCCTTATATTGAAATATATGCCTCTATGTCAATAAATCCATCCGTAAGAGGGGGAGAAGAAAAAAAAGGGATGCTTAGAAATAGGATGATGAATGGTACCATCTATCATAAACTCTTAATGTAAAAGTTAGAAGCAAACATCTAGCTCTGGATTCACTCCCTCATACATGTGTTGTAATGGAGTTGTGAGGAACTCGGTGCTAGCAGCTTCAGGCCAGTGCAGTGAAAACTGCTCCAGTAGAGACCACCACTGAAAGTTCAAAGCTTGTGATTTCTGTAAAGGTTTTATTTCTGCTTTTGGTCATGGCAGTGGAGTGAAGGCCATTGTGGAGTTAATTTGCCCCAGGAATGATGGGATAACTTGCTGGAGTTTGCAAATCTTATTTTATTTTGATGGTTGTATTTTCTGCAGGGTTATTCTGTTGTTTGGGTGGGTACAGGTATTGGGGGGGAGTGTGTGTTTCTGCCTACAGCCTACCCCCTGCATCACTGGTGTAGCTTCCCTGTGCTTTGAGGAACAAGCCCAGTGATCCGGCTGGACGATGTCTGTCACTAGGTTCAAGTGGGGATTTCTGCTATACTAGAAATACTTTCTGACATGTGCTTTCCCCTTAAGGCTTTGTTGTCTTTAAACAGCACTTCAAAGAATGGCTTCTCAGCAACTCATACTCAGAGTTGGTTCTTTCTAACTGCTAGTAATGTCTTGTATTGTTGACAGAGTGTGACTAGGAAGAAAACTGCTTACCCGATCAAAGTGTTCTTTCTGTTGTTGTTTTCTTTGAAACTGAAATCAATGTAACCCAAAGGTCACAGAGCAGCTTAGTTTAAAGGAAGTGTTTAAAACCCGGTTCAGATGACACGTGGTGCATTAAGTTCACTTTGTACTGAGATAGCTAATGAAGGGATGAAAAGATGGCAGACAATTTTAAAGAGAGAGAAGAGATTTGTTCCACTCTAGAACTGCCAATCAGTATTCAGGGTGCAATACTGCATATTGATGTGTAATTCTCCAGCTGGATTTCCCTGAAAAGGCAGGTTAGCTGTGTTGTGACTATGGCATTCCAAAGTCAGGCCCTCTTGCTTCCTCCCCTATGTGCTGACAGATGTTTTTAGAAAAGACATGATTTTGGGCAATGAATAAGCTGCAGCAGGTATTTGTTTTGGTAGCTATATACTTCATAAAAAATGCAGTTGTGTGTTTGGCTGTCCCTCCAGGTGTCTGTCAGAAGTTGGCACAGGGTCTTCTGGGTCTCATCCAGTCATAGATAAAGGTGTCCCCAGTCTTGCATTTGGCTTTTGAGACTAAGTTCCATGTTAGAAGTGCTGATATCTTTCTCCAGGAGAGGCTTGGAGGATGTGGCATATGAAATACCAAAGGGTTTTTGGCTGGTAGTAGTTCTTTCTTCTGTGCTGTATAGGGGTTTATTCCTTTAGGGAGGAAAAAGCTGGAATCTCGTCCATTCCCACAGAGCTGGATGGGGAGAGGGAGGTCAGGACGTAGGAGCAGCCTGACACTGATGTCCCCAAAGCCCTGCTTAATGTGGCAGTTGCCCCCTTTGCCATGTAAGAGGGGGTTCCTCCTGCTTGCTCCTGCAGCCACTTCCCCTGTGCTGTCCATAGAGTCTCCTGGAGAGTCACTTCAGGGGACTGGTGAGGCTACAACTGCCTGTGCCCTAACCCCCAGCAAGGACAGAACCGGTGTGAGGAGACAGGAGTGTCCTCAGCCCGGTGGGCATCTGCATCTTCACACAGTTTGATTTGGAGCTGGTGCAGCTCTGCCTGTAGTTGGTGGCTCAGTGTCCTGGGAGCTGTGGGGGACTTTGGGGCACAGTCACACTGCCCTGGGACCTCAGCATGCAAGAGACCCATGGGGACATATGAGCAGGCTCCCTGTGCTCCTTGCTGTAGGAGATGAAGGGCAGTTCTGCTGAGCAGAAGGCTTTTTTCTGCTGTTAATTTCCTGCTGATTGGCAGGAAGGAGACTTGAGACCTAAAAGTTGATTTTTCTCTTGAAAGTGTTCATATAAATGTCAGCCCACAGCAGTCAGTTGAGATGTGCTGGTCTGGGGACAGCCAGGCCATGGATGTGTAAGTGCTGCAGTGGGAATGACACAGTCAGGCTTCTCAAATCCCTCTTCTTTTTATGTTGGCTTTTGAAGTGACTTTTAATCCTTCAGACATATTGGTCCTTAGGCACTTGTGTCAAAGAGGAAAAAGAACCAAACTTGAGCAGTTTGGGTAATAATAGTACTCAGTGCTTAACAAATGCTGTGGAATTAATCTTCCTGAGCCAGTAAATTGAAATGAAGTTGTATTGATCTTGGTTGAGGAGCAGGAAAGTGATGTGAAATCAGCTTTCCTCTGGGCATAACGCAGCGGCTTCCTCTGCAGCTCCTTCATGGCCAGTGAAGGTGGCATTGGTGAACCTGTGAAGTCTGGGTTCAAGCTGAGGCCTGCATTGTGGTTCATGGCCTCTGCCCTCCCTGCTGAATCAGATGTTGTCCTCCAGGCTGGTCAGAGCTGCCAAGAAGCAGTGGGAATTGGGTCTCTGTGGTTCTGGGGCAAAGTCTGTTCTGGGATGATGGCTTAGGGATGGGGGGAGACGCTTGTGGTTCCCTGTCGTGCTCCTTCGCACATCCTATCCCACTGGGGTCAGCGAGGTGTTCCACTGTGTCACTGGGCTAGAGCTGTTAGTCTGCCTTCCTGTCACATGGAGAAGTCTTCTGGCCACCCACCCTCTGTTGATTCAAACGAGACAGAGCAATAGAAATAGAATATAAATAAACAGAGCAATATAAATAACCATGTGCTTCCATAGGAGCCTACTGTTTTTAGCTAAAGCAGAATTGAATGTAAAGTGCTCTGGGCACTGCCCTTGGTTACAGGCAGTTGCTTTGACTCAGATTCACACCAGTATGTGAGTATCTTCAGGAGATCTGTTTGAGGTTTGTATTGGGTGAAAGCAGGAGCAGGGCTGAAAGCGTTAGTTTTGAGTTTCAGAGTGATAGCTCAGCTTAAAAAGATTGTGTTGTGCCATATTCTGGGAAGCAGCCTAAAAGCTGCAAATTTTAGGAAGAGCATTGATTTGCCTGTCTTACAAAATCCAGAGTATCATAGAATCATGGAGTGGTTTGGGTTGGAAGAAGCCTTAAGGCTCATCCAGCTGCAACCCCCTGCTATGGGCAGGGACACCTTCCACTAGAGCTGGTTGCTCCAAGCCCTGTCCAACCTGGCCTTGGTCTCCTAGAATTTGTGAATCTCCTGAAGTCTGTGTTGTTTGAGGAATGGGTGGAATAACCAGCATTTCCCATGTGAATTTTCCAACTGCATAGCAAGGCTGTGCATGTGTCAGATGTCACCTGCATGTTCTTTTCCCCACTGCTTAGTGGAGACTTTCTTTTGGATCGCCAGGACTCCTCAGGTGGAGGAAGGTAGATTGAAAGGTACCATTGTCACACTGTGGCAGGGGTTGGAACTGGATGAGCTTTAAGGTTCCTTTCAAACCCAAACCAGTCTGTGATTCCATTATCTGGGTGCTATGGATTTCTTACACCAGGGTGCATCTGTCATCACTCTGAGCTGCTCTGCGATGTGCCCTTGCTAGCACTGTGTGTGCCAGGTGACTTTGGACACCCAGGTTTATAGTGACTGAAAACTGCAAATGTGCCTGGGGAGCAGATTTAAGCTCTGCACTCAGCTTAATGTTCTTGGGATTTGTTTGTGTCTTTCTCTGCTGTCAGTCGATGCTGCGAGGCTGAGGAGGCTGCTACAGGCACACATTTGATGGACTTGGGAGCCTCTGCTGCATGGAGGCCACAGCAAGCCTGGCGAGCACCAACAAATGTGTCTGTTGCTGGAGGTAACCTCTGATGCAGTTTTGCTGTGGGACAGGGGCTCTGTTCCACTCTGTCCCTGTGCTGTTCCTGAAGCCTAGGGCAGTGTTACTTGTGTGCCCCTGTCATTTGGAAGTTGGTGGGGATGGGTTTGAAAGGGAGCAGGTCGCTCCCCCTTCCTGCCTGGACTCCTCCTCTTCCAAGAGCTTCTGGAGCCCATGGGTGTGGGATGGTCAGATGGGAGCTGGGTGGGTCATCGTGCTGGAAGTAAGTGTGGGTAAAGGCCTTCCCAAATCTTCACTGGCGAAGCCAAGCCATCAATATAAGGATGGCCTGTAGAGCAATACAGGGACACACGTTAGGAGGAGCTATCCCCCGTGTCTGCCGGTGCAGCAATAAAGAATACCTGCTTGTCAGCTTGGAAACTGTGTTGGCAAGTTTGTTCCTGCAGTTGTCTCCGTATCCATTTGTCACCCCAGATGGGACCCTCTCTGCTCGGCTGCAGGACCCGCTGAGGACAGGGCTCCCCTCCACTCATTGGGATCACTGCGGGAGCAGACAAGGACCATCTTCATCAAAGGTATTCTTTTCTTCTGTATAGTCTGTAAGGTGCAAGGGGCATCTTGCATAAAGACTGCATTGGTCATTGGGTTGGGTTGGTAAGTGTACGCAAGGTTTGGAAGCCTTCCATACATCAAGATAAGAAATCTCGTAGGTAAAGGTGTACACCCGGCTGCTGGCGTCCGTTTGGGATACACCCACAGGAAGCAGGTGTTCTTGTGGTTTGGGTCCTGCAAGATGCAGGGGGTGTCTGGGAAATGGTTTTGGATCCTGTGGTTTGTTACATTAAGGATTTTGGTCTTGTGATTTTGGTATTGGTGACAGGATGTTATAACTGTGTTATTAACTGTGGTTTGTTTGATAGAGTTTTAGTCTCTGTAACTGTGTAGAGTGTGTCTGTGGGATCCCATGTCTGTGTGTGAGAGATTGATAATGGAAAATCTGCAGAGTGAAGAGATCAATGCAAAAGAGTCCTTTAGGGTGCATGTTGGCACACTGGAAAGAACTGGGAGGGTCTCCTGGGGGCTCAGGAAATAAGAAAATGTTGGTAAAATATTGTAACCGACGGTGGCCTTTGTATACTTTGGAAGATCAGGAAAAATGGCCTAAAATGCAATCTGAACTATAATACATTGTTACAATGAATGTTGTTTTGAGGCTGCAAGGAAAATGGCATGAAGTAATGTATGCCGATATGTTCTTCACTTTAAGAGACCACGTGGAGTGACAGACGCAATGCAAAATTAATATAGCTCCGCCAGATCCCTTAATTTTGGCTTTGGAAAAGGACAGGGAAAACCTGAAAGTGAAGATGGATGGAGAGCTGTTGTTCAGCTGTGACACTGGGGAAAGATGTTTAGAGTTAAAAACAGTAATCAGGAAGATAGGCTGTAAAATTATCTATCACAGGTACCTGCGAGAGGAGCACCCTCTGCATCTGTCCTGTCTGATATTCATAAGGAGCAAGAGATCCCTGCACTGGCACCAAGTGGCAGATGCACATTCCCGGTTCAGAAAGGGTTAAAGCAGCAGTGCTGTTGCAGAGGCATCTGCAGCCCCTGCAGAGCAGGGTGAGCAACGGTGAGGGGAAAAAAGGAAAACCAAGGGGGAAAGGAGGGGAGCTCACACAGCTCCTGTGTTTGAGCATGGGATGGGTGCTGGGGCAGGCAAACAAGTGGGGACAGACATTCATGGACGGGACTGAGGGGCTGTTGGATAAATGTGGACAGCAGGAAGCATGGAGAGCGTATAGGAATCGGGAACAGGTAGGAAAGGAAAAGCTGGGTCGTGCTATAGCCACAGCTGCAGTGGTTGCTTTGAAACTGGGGGGGAGAGTTCGGACGCTGGAAGTGAGACTGCCCTGGGGGGGGTAGTGCCATGGTGTGGCTGCAGCAACTGGATTGGAATCAGACTGACAGGGACCTGGGGAATCTACCCTGGCAGATCCACTGGTTAAATTAAAAGTAGGAACTAGAGGACATAAAGTGGAATTTTAGTGGATAGAGGAGCAACTTATTCAGTGTTAAATCTGAGAGAAAATAATTTGTTACAGATGTGGGAGCTACTGGGCACCAAGAAAAAGAGAAAAAACAACCAACCAACCACAAAGGACCCGAGGCATCTTTCTGAAACCCTTAAAGTACAAACTGGGAAAACAAATAGGAATTCATAATTTTTATGCATGCCAAATTCTCTAAAATCTTGATTAGGGTGAGAAGCAACATTTAAAGAAGGCAGAATGGAATTTAGAGCTAAAAACAATCAGTTAATTGCAGTTTTGAGTTTATCTTTAATTCAACAGAAAAGCAAACAGGATGACCTCCCTGAAATAGAAGAAATCCTTAATCAGGTGTATCTGGGAGTATGGGCATCTGAAGTTCCAGGTAAGGTGAAAAATGCTTTGCCTGTTAAAGTGGAAATAAAAAGGGAGGTCTGCCCAAGGAGAATAAAACAATATCCCTGAGAATTAGAAGATCAAAGGGGGAAAAAAAAAAGTCATTGATAAATTTTAAAATATATATTATTAATTGAATGTGAATTGGAATATTCTGCACAGTAAAGAAATAGGAGGATAAAAATTGCAGTTTGATTCAAGATCTCAGAGCAGTCAACAAAACTGCAGAGGATATTTGTCCAGTAGTAGCTAATTTGTAGGATTTATTGACTAAATTGAACAATAATCAGAAATGTTTTGCCATCTTGGATTTAAAGGATGCTTTCTTTTGCTTACCGTTGGCCAAAGAAAGCCAAAATTTACTTGCTTTTGAATGGGAAAATCCTGACACAGGAAGGGAAACTCAATTAACTTGGATGGTATTACCTAAAGGGTTTAAAACAGTCCAGCAATTTCTGGAAATGAGCACAAGAACTAGGATCATGGAAGCCACTGCTCAGATGGGGACTCTGTTACAATATGGGGATGACCTATTAATTGCTACAGAAATAAAGGAAGAATGTATCCAGTGGACAGTGGAATTATTAACTTTTCTGGACTGAATGGTTATTGGGTATCCAGACAAAAGGCCCAACTAATCCAAACCCGAGTTTCCTACCTAGGATATGAAATAACAGGAGGACAGAGAGAACTTGGAGCTGCTGGAAAAGAAGCATCTGTCAGACTCCACAACCATCAACCGGCAAGGAGCTCCGGACATCACTGGGAATGACTGGATGGTGCAGACTTTGGATCCATGATTACGGTGTTCTGGTAAGACCACTATATGAACTGTTGAAGGGAAACCCTCCCTCTTTAGAATGGACTGATTCAGCAGAGGGGCTTTGAGAAACTTAAAACCAGAGCTAATGAGAGCTGCAGCTCTGTGACTTCCAGATGGAACTAAATCCTTTTGGCTCTATTCCTATGAAGAACAGGGAATAGCTTTGGGGGTACTTGCTCGAAAACCAGGACCCTACAGAAGGGCAGTGATGTGTTTTTCAAACCAGCTGCATGAAGCGAGCAAAGGATGGCCCAGATGCCCAAGGGCTGTGGCAGCCATTGTCATGAATATTGAAGAAGCTCCAAATTCACCTTGGGACAAAATTACTGTGCTAATGTCCCATGTTGTGTCAGCAGTCCTGGAACAGAAAGGAGCCCACTGGTATCTCCTTCATGTGTTTTAAATACCAGGCCACCCTTGTGGAACAAGATGATATAGAAACTGTGGTCACTTATTGATACAATTTTAGAATCATAGGTTAGGGTTGGAAAGGACCTTAAGATCATCCAGTTCCAACCCCCCTGCCATGGGCAGGAACATCTCACATTAAAGTATACCATGTTAGGCTTTGTCCAAACTGGCCTTGAACAGTGCCAGGGATGGAGCATTCACAACCTCCCTGGCCAACCCATTCCAGTGCCTCATCACCCTCACAGTAAGGAATTTTTTCCTTATATCCAGTCTAAATCTCCCCTGTTGAAGTTTCAACCCATTACCCCTTCCCTGTCACTACAGTCCCTAATGAAGAGTCTCTCCCCAGCATCCCTGTAGGCCCCCTTCAGATACTGGAAGGCTGCTCTGAGGTCTCCATGCAGCCTTCTCTTCCCCAGGCTGAACAGCCTCAGCTTTCTCAGCCTGTCTTCATACAGGAGCTGCTCCAGTCCCTGATCATCCTCGTGGCCTCCTCTGGACTTGTTCCAACAGTTCCATGTCCTTTTTATGTTGAGGACACCAGAACTGCACACAGTACTGCAGAGGAGCTCTCACGAGAGCAGAATAGAGGGGCAGGATCACCTCCTTCGCCCTGCTGGTCACGCTCCTTTGGATGCAGCCCAGGACACAGTTGGCTTTCTGGGCTGCGAGCGCAGAAAGAGTCCTTTAGGGAGCATTTTGTCACATTGGGAAGAACTGAGAGGGTTTCCTGGGGGCTTGGTAAATGAGAAAATGTTGATAAAATGTTGTAACCAACGGTGACCTTTGTATAGTTTGGAAGATCAGGAAAAATGGCCTAAAAATGGAACTTTGAATTATGGTCCATTGTTACAATTAACGTTGGTTTTGAGCTGGCAAGGAAAATGGTATGAAGTAACGTGTGCAGATATGGTTTTCACTTTAAGAAACCATCCCAAGTGACAGACGGAATGTGACATTAATATACCTCCACCTGATCCCTTAATTTTGGCTTTGGAAAGGAACAGGGAAGAACTGAAAGGTGAACTGGAGAGATGTTGTTCAGGTTGTGATACTGGGGAAAGATGTTTAAAGTTAAGGAAAACCAAGGGGAAAGGAGGGGAGATCGGCAGCTCCTGTGTTTGAGTGTGGGATGGGTGCTGGGGAGGCAGAAGTGGAGGGATGTGGGGCGGAGGTGGGGGAGTGGGTTCTTCTCCTGTGGGACCGGATCGGTGTGCGCTGTGGGGAGTTTGGACTTGGAAGTGAGACTGCCCTGGGGGCAGTGCCATGGGGTGTCTCTGGCGGCAGAATTGGAACTAGACTGACGGGGACGTGGGGAATCTACCCCAGCAGATCCACTGGTTAAACTGAAACTAGGGACTAGAGGAAATAAAGTGGAATTTAGTGGATACAGGAGCAACTTATTTGGCATTAAATCAGAGGGGAAAGAATTTGTTACAGATGTGGGAGCTGCTGGCACCAAGAGGAAAAAAAAGGGCATTCTTTCTGAAACCCTTAAAGTACAAATTCAGAAAACAAATGGGAATGCAGAAATTGTTATGAACGCGAAATTCTCCAAAATTTTTATTAGGGAGAGAAGCAACATTTAAAGAAGGTAAACTGGAATTAAGAATTGTATGATCCAGAGTAGGAGCCACTGCAGGAAGGACCTGATCTTGACTTGGAGCAGGTATGTGACCTCCTAAAGTAAGATGAAGTACGACAGTGAGGCTTGGATCTTAAAACAAACACAACACACACACACAAATGGAAGTTAATTCAAAACCATCGTTCTCTCTAAATTTTTTCCTCCCAAGCTTGGTTTGGGTTTTCTTCTCTTTCAGCTGCCAACATAATGCTGCTGCAAACTGAAGAGATAACATAGTTCAATCATTTGCTGCCCGAACATGGACCCTGTGCTGTGCTTCCTGCTGATCCGGGGAGTCTCTGGGACCTTCACGCCAGGGCTGGGGATATCCCAGAAAGGAACCACAGATCCCAGACCAACTCGGGGCCTTGGTAAGACCCTGAGTTTATTTCTTTCAAAAGGCTTCTTTTTGGTAACTTGTCCACATGAGTCACAGGGGATGCCCTGCGCAGTGGGTAAGGATTTGTTTCCTTGTCTGGACATTGTATTGGGATGGAGGTCAGGACCACTGCCTCCAAAGGGAGGATTTTGAAGAAATCCCCATTGGGTTGCATTTTGTAGGGTGGGTTTGGATGCAGATGGGAAGAGAGCTCTAGCCCCATCATGAGGTGAATAACAAAAGGGGCTCTCCGAGGTATACAAGCTCCTTACACCAGGGAGCAGGGGTGGAGGTGACTATCAAGGTGTCGTTTTCTGGGTCAGATTTATGAGCCTAGAAAGAGTTAGCTGGGCCCTTTAGGGAAGATCCTGAAAAAGTAACTAAAGTGATGGAGACAATTATTAGAACACCAGATCCAGACTGGAATGATTTACAGGTAGTCCTGGATACTTTGGTAAATAAAGTACAGTGCTGGCAAAAGCAAGGGAGGAGGCAGAAAAGATCCATATGTAGGGGGCACAGGGCAGTGTCAGTAGACAACCACTTTCCCTCTGCAGACCCTCCATGAGATCCAAATCATCTACCTGAGCAGGATCTATTAACCAAATACCAGCGGTTGGTTTTGTTTGGAATGAAACAGAAGGATACAGGTAAGGACCCTGAAAAAGGTGCAGCACAGTTATACATTATCTTATATCTCATACGTTACAGCCTAGGTTACAAGTAACTATATATTGAATTTCCATAGCATACTTACAGTTCACAGCTTGTTCTGGCACCTGGGCAGTGCATGGTACTGTCTGTCCTCGGAGGACCTTTTGGAGAGGGGAGAATCAAAAAAGCCCATTCAGCTTATCTGAAGGTAATTGTTTAAGAGAAATTCTAAAGCTGTCATTACTTACCTCCTGTGGGTACTGATGGTTGCTGCTGGATCTCCTTACGGAGCCTTTTTGTGTAGCCAACACCATTTTTGAAGTTGTTCACAGCCTAGAGGCAGAGGAACATGTTATAAAGGTAACCTGAAACTTCAGCACATACACCAACAAAAGCCTCCACATGTATGTAAATACTTGAGCGTTAACACCAAATTTGAAAGTGAGGTGATTGTGTTAAACACAAGTGTGTCCTGAATTTGCCACATTGTCTCTAAAGAGCTGTCAGAGATAATGTGTCTGAAAAGTAAATTTAGCCTTATTCAATTTAGCCTTGCTTAAGGCTAAATTAATATTACAGTAATCTTGTCTTCTCTCTCAGCTCCTTACGAGCTCTTTGTCCAATTGATGTGAAAGTCATCACACTACCTGGCGTAGGCTCTTGTTGGCAACTAAAGCATCAGGAGGAACGTCTGTCCGGTGACACACTGGGCATGTATAATCCTCAGTCTCCAGCAATGCCGTTCTAATACCTGTGCATAATTAGCATAATCACAATGCAATAGTTTTTAGCCAAACTAAGGAAAGCTGTTTGGTTCTAATCAAAACACGTATATGACTCATGGGTGAATGTGGTCTCGAGCGTACAGCATGAAGCTGCAGATGTTCAAGTGTCAACAATTTCTAGTCTGCAGCAAATAGTTACACAGTTTTGACATTTTGCTCTTGTAATATTTGGAGTGTCGGATGTGTCTTCCTGATTCAACCCATCCTTTTTCCACTGTCTGCAACAGCAAGAAGTCATTGACCCCAAAGTTAAAGAACAAAGCACATCTCAAAAAAAAGCATTGGTAGGTCTGAGTTCTGAAGGTTTGAACCAGCTCTTCCGTGGAGAAGAATGTGGATTAAATGCCTAACTATCCATTTGTTGCAGACCACAGCCAGTCACCAGAGATGGCTGTATAATTTTGTATGAGAGAAAGGGCTGTGGGCAAACATTTGGTACCTAATACTGTAATCAAATGCATAGTTAGACACTCCTCTGCATGTAAAGAGGACGTAACTGGATCTGTAGAAAGAGAAGTAAGTTTTCTGCCCCCCCTTTTTTTGAGTCCTTTCCTAGTCAGGGTATACTTAGGCTTTAATTAGAACAGGTAACAAAGTAATTTTGTTCTCTGCTATTTTTGCTTCAGAAGATGAGATGTGATGTTTTCAATTAACAACATGGGAATAACACTTACACTCGTCACAATAACTGCTTCCACAGCAGGGAAGAACAGCTGCATCAGTCATTATGTCTTTACAAATGAGACATAACAGCTCATCTGGAACAGGACCATCAGAAGAGGAGGAGGATGGCTCCTCTGGTAAAGATGGAGGCCTTTTCCTCTTTTCTCTAGCATAAGCTTCCCTGGAGGGTGTGTGGGGAAGGAAAAAGAACAAATTTAAAGATGGGTAAAGGAATACTTGTCCAAGCTTTGCGTTTTATCAAAAGAAGATACTAGATGGAATTCTTCTCACTCCACATTACCCTTCTGAACTGTAGGCACTGAGCTGAAACTACTTCTCTATAGCCATAACTCTGTAAAATAAAAACCCGGAGGGGGAGGAAATCTCAATCCAACAGCTGTTGGTTCAATTCTTGTAAGAAGCGTTTGAAACATAAACCAGATGCAAAATGAGCTCTCAAAGAGAATGACTCCTTGTCAACACTACTGAAATGGTTTGCAGAAATACAGATCCTTGGTGCACCGCAACTTGAACCAACTTCCAGGGGCCTGACAAGTATGAATGACCACCCTCTTTTCATGCGAGCAAGCATCACAGATTTTAAGGTTAAAATGCAATGGCTGCGCTTCCTCTCCTGTAATTACAGATGCAGTCCAACTTGGTTGCATTATCCACTCAGGTGTTTATGCATGCTTTCTCTCATTCGCTATTTGGTCAGTCCAATTAATCCCGTACTCATAGAATCATAGAATAGTTAGGGTTGGAAAAGACCTTAAGATCATCCAGTTCTAACCCCCCTGCCATGGGCAGGGACACCTCACACTAAACCATATCATCCAAGGCTTCATCCTGCCTGCTCTTGAACACTGCCAAGGATGGAGCATTCACCACCTCCCTGGGCAACCCATTCCAGTGCCTCACCACCCTCACAGTAAAGAATTTCTTCCTTAGATCCAGGAATATATCCATTATACCCATAATCCATATATTATTATGTCTAAACCTCTGCTGTTTAAGTTTCAAACCATTGCCCCTTGTCCTATCATTACAGTCCCTAATGAACAGTCCCTCTCCAGCATCCCTGTACTTACGCATTAATAATGGGGATTGCGTATTTTCCAGTGTTGGTCAGCATTGCACCCTTTGTGTTGGGATCTTTCACCTCTATCAGGAAACTCCTTGGAATTCCTGTGCTCCTTTTCAGTCTGGGAACAGACTCCACATTTCTGTCCTGTTAAGAAAAGAAATGCAGACATATCTCATCTTAAGACCTACACTTAAAATGACAGTTCAGTGACGACTGGAAGAAGCAAAAGCCTTGAAATCCTCTCCTTTTACCCAGCGTGAAGGTTGTTCAACCAAAGTACTTCTTTTCCTAAATGAACATGGCCAGGGTGTCCCTAAGTCACCTATTGTTCCTAAGCCAGCTTCTCAGGGAAGTGGTGGAATCACTGTCCCTGAATTCTGCAAAAACACACGTAGACGAGGGCCTTAGTGACACGGTTCCTGGTGGATTTGGCAGTCCTGAAGCATCAGTTGGACTTGATGCACCTCTTCCAACCTAGTTGGTTCTATGATTCTGTGAAAGGCTTAAGCAGAGTTTTGATCTGAGCCGACATTCTTTGGCTTAACAACAGGTTTCTTAAGGGTGAAATATCCCTTAGCACATGATCCACTGGGAGAAGACACACAAACCTGATCCTCCCCCAAAGCACAATTCAGAGAGAAAGCTTAAGTCAGGGCTCTGGGTCAGCCACTGCAGAAACATCTATTCACCAGCTATGGATGAAGGTTGAATTCATACCTCATGTGTATACATTCAGTGACTAATGTTAAAGGGCATGAACACTCAGCCAGAGACTTGTGTCGGTAAAACACACAAATATTCAATAGATGGGGTCAACAGAAACATCTTGGTTTCATGCAAAATACTGAAAACGCCAGCTCTCATTAAAAAGAGTTAAAACAGAAACATTTCCAGTAATACTGAAATACATAAAAATATGCATGTAAATTCACAGATGAAAAGATCTATGGACTTATTTCATGTCTGTGGCTTAGAAAAAAGAAAACATTACATTTATAATCCCGGCTTTCCCTTGAAGTTTGAGGGCCTTTTCAGCATTGCCATGTAACCTCTGTATTTCACCTCAAGATAAATAGTTCTTCATACGATTATTCCTGTGTTTGTTACCTGACTGCCAAGGTCAGAAATTAAACAAGGTCGGAAAGTAACACCACAAGTCCCCAAAATCTTACCCCATTTCTTGGGCAGTCCTTTCTATAGTGGCCAGGATTTCCGCACCGATAGCAAACATATGATGGTGGAGGTGTAGCCAAGGGCTTCTTCATGGGACTAAAAAGGTTTCAGGAAAAGAAAGGTATGCATTTGTCTCTCCTGTTAAAACAAACATCTACACAATTTTTCCATAGTCATCAAAGAACTGATTTGACTTTATCAACACTTACTGGACTGGATCATATTCACGGAAAGACTGTATCATCATGGCTTTTATTTTATCTTCTTCAGAAGCACTGGCTTCAGCCAGGTTGGCAGTCTGTTTAACACAGAATTATTTGACGCACACATTAGAAACACATGCAAGCTCAGCCAGCCAAAGACAACACCACTTGCTCAATCCTGTACACAGCAATACAATACTAGCTGATGTTGCCTGAAAACAGATGCTTCTATGAAACAGTTGTCCTGAGAGTGTGCTGGGGAGACTTTGTGCTTGTAAATGATGCTTATGTGCCTGCTAGCCTACTTGAAAAGAGCCTTTTTGGGCACTCAAAACCTTAGGCTTGACATAGACTTGTGTAACCGATCCACTTTTCTTCCAAGTGGACTGAAGTGATGAGGAAAAGAAATGACACTAGCAATAGTTTTCAACTGGTTTTGAAGCTCCAGCCCATTTGAAGAAGAAGATGGTTACTGTGCATTTAATTGAGAAAGATGTCTGCAAGTTATATGATTTACATTTTGCAGCATTAAAAAGAACACACTATGTTAGTGTCAGGTCTCTAGTTTTTGCTTGCTGAAATTCAGCATCAGACACAGAAGCACTGAAGGGAGTCTTTCTGATCCCTCAGCAAGACACAAGGCTCTCTTCAGTATAAACGTGACCATCCAGTCCTGTAGGCAATCCAAACTGCATTTCCCCAAATAATATTTCACTGCACAATGCCCCTGTGCTAAGCCGGTCTGAATAAAGTGTTTAGAGTAAGTAACAGTTCTGAGCTGCTTTATGTTTTGTTCATGCGTTTCTCAAAAGGTTCAATGTGCACCACTTGGACAGTTTTTCACATCTGAGAGTAAAACTTCACATGGGTTTACAGAACCAAGGCCACATGCAGGGACAGCCAAAGGCACAACATTTAATTTCTTCACTGAGAGAGGGAAGATGCTGCCGGTGGGAAGACCTCTAGTTCTTAGCAATGAACTCCTGTCTCTCTTCTCAGGAGAAAGAACTAGCTCCCATCTTTTGCATTGACTTGGCTAACTCTATGCTTTTGCACAGTGTGCAGTCATTAGTGTCTTGCTGATGTTACAGTGTTGAGCCAAAAGAGCACGCAGTTCCATCCTGAAACAGGCCACTGCAACACTTTCAGTTGGTCACATCTAGTACACTGTAGATACACACTGGTATAGTCCTCTAAACAATCAAGTACACAATTTACACAGATGACACAGTCTGCATTCAAACAAATTTGTGTTCTCCACTGTCTAGAGCCTGGAATTTGTGGGACTGTGCAGTATTCAAAGAATGCTTCTGTGCCTCAAACGTCCATAAATTCAAAACCAGCCATGCCATTGTCCAAGTTCCAGAAACACTTGTACTTCAGCTGTTGCAAACTGCCCTGAAATGTCCATAACATACAGACAATTAAATTCCTTTGTAAAAATTCTGTTAGATTCCAACACAAAATTAATGAAACATAGGAAAAACAGTAAAAGCTTCTGAAGTACTGGTGCTTTATTTCCTGAAGATGAGTAACGCTGCAACATTGTGTTGGCGCTGAGAAGGCACTCCCCTTCTGTCTTCCCAAATTGGCCAGTACTCTTGAGAGTACAGTATCAAACTATACATACTTCTTAAGGTTAAAATAAATACTTTATTAAAAATTAAAGTTTTGTTCACATGACAACAGTTATCCATCTATAGACTGCAAGTAAGGCTTAAAATTATGAAGGAAACACTTATTCTTAAGTATCTTACAATACATATATATACACACCTTTGAAAGCTGGGCCAGAGAATTAGATGCAGAAGACTCACCATTCTTTTGTGCAGCAAAAAATAAACGCATATCCAAGTTCTAGAATCAAAGCATAGCGAGAGTTAACCCCTACTGCAGTCTGAAAATCTGCACTATACCCACTGCGTGTCACTGAAAGAGGCATTTCCAACCTACTGTAATTTGTATTTGTTCAGAATAAAGTCCCAACCTGTGACAGCTGAAAAGTGCCTATGTGCTTAATGAGACGGAACTAAACTAACCAGCTCACTGGAGATGGACTTACTGCTCCAGAATATCTCAGAGAGGGGCCCTTGTGAAAAATGCTGAAGTTTATTGGAGAAGGAAGCATCACTACAGGAATCTTACTTGCAGTGTAGTTTGCAAATTAATCGGTTAATGTCTCATCACTTAAACATGCATTTATACAGTTATGCTTTGATGAACACAGTAGCTGCCTGTCAAGAAAAAAAGCAGCCCTGAAACATGTGCTCTGCCCTTCTTCTCAAGAACTGCAAAGATGCCAAATTCACTATACCCCACCAAACCCAAACACCATCTGAACCATCAGCCACAAAAGTAACCTGCCAATTTGTCTATAAAAAAAGAAACTGCTCAAATTAAAAAAGAAAAAGGTGTTTACTATGACAGAGTAACCTATAAAAATGGAGAAAAAAGAATTCTTGTATTTTTATAGACCACAGGACAAACGATCCAAATTAGTTTGGGAACTGTGAGAATTTTTATTATTCTTCTGTCAGAGCAAACCCAGTCTTTCATGGTGATGAGAGCATGGATTCAAAGCACAGTCATGGCAGTTTTTTCTCCCCTGCAAACACATCCTCCCTCCCAGCTGCCTACGCCAGTAGCTTGCCACAATGAAGTCCTCAGGCCCCAGTTAGGAATGGGCCACAGTGTTTGCAGAGAGCTACTACTGACGTGCAGCTTTTACAAAAAGCACAGAAGAGGCTGTGCAAACTCACAACATTACTAGCTATAGGCAGACAGAGCTCGAACGTGGCACCAGGTTCAACTGTGCACACCTGGAACCTGCATGAACTAAAGATGATCGGGCACTATCTGCACAACACAGTCACACAGGACATATTTTGGCATATGCAATAGGAAATACCATGCATCACTAGGCATAAATCCCAGCATTCACATCAGAACTGGGCAAATTGATGGCGTGACTCAGTTTGCACTATGATGAAACAGTACATTTGAATGACAATCTGTACTATGTTTTACTGGGAGATACATGAAGTTAATGTTTGGAAAATTAATACAAGGTTACATAGTTTAGAATTCAGTGCAGTGTGTAGAAAAAAAGGGTGAGATTGGGTTTTTACGTACTGCTTCCGATGTTCTGCTCACTGGCTCAGTTCGACTTCTAGGAGGAGACAGAAAGGTGATCAGAACTTAAAGCACTTGTACCCAACAGAAAGCACCGAAAATCAGTTATAAAACCCAAACATCACAACATTACGTTCTGATAGTCTACTGAATATGGACATTTATTTGTATACACAAACTGTTATCTCTTGGTCATTCAGCGCAACTAAGAAAACCTCCAAAATCCCATTTCTACTTTGTCGTAAGTCAGACTTACAGATACAAAACACACCCGTGCAAGAGAAAGCGCTCATATTTTCTCTGCCACCTAAGTATCAAATATATCAAGTCTGTACTACAGTTTTGTGTTCTTAAATAATCAACCCTCAAACTATGAAGGTAACTTCAGGCAATCTGTACATCCCTAGTATTACAAACAGGTGTCACCTACAGTACTTTAGTTTCTATGGCAGAACAGTGATAGCCCCAACACTTCAAAGGCCAAGTTTACTTCAGTGAAAGAAAAAAAAAAGTCAGTCATCTGACAAGGAACTAACAAAACTGTCAGCAGCTTAGCCTTTAGAACAGTGCTTCCTTGTGGAAGCCCAAGCACTGTGCTCAGGTATCTACCATACTTAGCCGTGAAAGTGCCAAAGTACTAGCCATGTTACATACGCTGTACTGACTAAAACTAGTAGTAGAAATGTCACCTGAAAGAAGCTGCTCCTGGGATTTTGTGTGACTGAGGAGCCCTGCGACAAAAAAAAATAAATAAAGTCTTAATTTCCAGAATTTGTTTTACGATAATGCTGCAGCATTTTAAGAAATACTTATTCCATCTGAAACCTTGCTGCGGTTCCACGTACTCACTGACCAAACATTAAGCACTCTACCCCCTGTTTCTGCAATGTTTCCAGCTGAAGGAATAGAAAGCTGATCTGCCCCATCAATTTTCAATGCTAGAAGACCAGTGCCATTCTTTCCTTAGCCCCACAGACAGGTAAAACAGCATCAGGAGGATAGCCACCAACTGCTGGTAATGTGCTAAGTTGCTTACTAAGCTTCAGGTTTGGAAAGGATTAACTACTCCTTCGCTGTACTTGCACAAGAGGCAATACACTTTATGACACTGCTCTTTTCGTCTTGCCCAAAACAGACCCTGGCTTTAGGAAACTAATAGGAATCACTTTTGAATGGAACTTCACTTGTTTGCATGGTTTGCCAGCTGGCAAGCATCGGTATTTCCCGCATAGCCAGTATGCAAGCCCCAGCCATTTGGGGCATAAGAATACCTGACATATCCTGTCCCTCTCCCCCAGATACAAGACAAAGTCAAACACTAAGAATCAGACTCTTCTGAGACAGGAGCAAATTTTAAGTTTACACTACACTGCAGAACTGTCTTCGCTCTAAAAGCCATAAAAGCAAACACATTTAACAAGGAATCTCTCCACGCAGACAAAACAGGATCTACAACTTGGCTCTCAGAAAAATTAACCCCAAGAACCAACCCCATAGAATCATTTTAAAAGGTTCTATTGTTGCAGTTTGAACCCCATATCCCAGCAGGCCTAAAAACATAAGTCTGCTTCAGGACCTATACAGGAAAATCCACCCAGTGACAACAAAAATAAACGGAAGCTTTAACAAGAAAGATACAATCTGAATGCCTCATATGCACTGAAACAGTTCACACACTGAAACCAACAGCAAAGAATGCAATGCTGTGTGGACACTTACGTAACATCCGTTTTGCTGGTAGCTTTAACTCCTCCAGCAGGGATTCTTTTAACGATTACCAATGAGTTTTTAGGAATCAGGGCATCTTCTGTGTATTCTGAAACCAACAGAAATACGGGAAAACATATTCAAAAGGGCATGTATTAGTACATCATGAACTACACAGCACTTCAGAGAAGGCCTTTACAGGTACAGAAGCCAAATCTTATATGTAACATCGTGCTTTCATTGTCTGAACACACTAACAGTACCTTTCAAGGCATTTTCAGGTTTGATAACCAAACACCACCAGCTAAATCTTTTTCCTTTCTTAAAAACAGTTTGAATGCCAACAGCAAAATGGTCTCAGAGGTCACTACAGGACAGCCGGCTAATAGAGGGGTTGCATTCCTGAACTAACTGAAGTTGCTTTTGCTTCTATTAGGCTCCAAAACCAATAGATCTCTGGAGATACACAAACCACTCCAAAGTCTCATCTGCTCAGTGCTTTACATGTGCTTGATCAAGTCTGATGCTAAGACTAGATCCAACCACACCTAGGCTCTCTCAGGAGTTCAGAAAGCCAGGGGGTGGGTGCACTCTGAACTTTGTGTCTCAGTGGGAGGGTCTCCTCTCTTTCATCTTCGGTTTCTATGCACATCATTTTAGCTTGATTCTCCCTTGATTTTCTTTTTCTGCATTCCATTAGACATAAACCATTGACCAAGCTTGAGACTAAGGCTAGATCTAGCTTCACCTAGGCTCCCCTCAGGGGTTTAGAAAGCTCAGGGCTCTATTCTGGACACCGTAAATCAGTGTGCACATTTGACAAACTGGTGTAGCCAGCAGGATGCCAAATCAGATTTCATTACACCACCCCACTTAGTCCCTGGCACTGCTTACCCTCTTGGTGCTCCTGCCACCTGGCGGGATGGGCCCAGGCTCACTCATGCTATGTGGGGATGAGCCATAAAAGGCAGAATGCAGCTTCTGCTGGCTGCGGCCATCATGGGGTGCTCTGCAATGTCACCAGCCAGGACATGCCCAAAGCCCTGCACCTGCTGCGCACACGTACCTTCTTTGGTCTGGGCATTGCTGATCTGCAGATCACAGTTGGCTGCCTTCAGCTTCTCCTTGCGCATGATCTTGCACTTGAGGTCGCAAAGGGAGATGTCGAAGCCACTGAAGGTGACCGTATCATAGTCCAGCTTGGAGAAGAACTTGTAGTGGATGCAAGACATGGTCGGGGCCAGGCAGTGCCTGCTCCACTACTGTGTCTAGCTCGGCAAATGACAGACAGAGGCCTTGCAGCCTCTATGAAGGTGAGAGCACGCGGCAAAGCCCACCGAGGGCGCTGGGGTGAGCAGCACGGGCTGAGCTTGTGCTGGCCAACGGTGTTCAGAGCATGCAGCACTCTGCCACAGCCAGGCCCTGAGATATCAGGCAGCCTCGGCTGACAAGAGCCTCACGCCTCCATCCTGGCTTAGTGAGGCCCTGGCTTTGTCACCTTAACTACTCCAGGCTATGGTGCTCAGCAAGTGACCTGTGCCGTGATGTCGGCACCAGCCCCAGTCCTCCTCAAAGCCCAGGGAAGGAGAGTTCCCCGAAGCCCCAGCCTGGCCTCAGTGTCCTCTCCCGCATGCAGCACTCTGAGGATCGACCAACCAACCTCTATGGTGACTCAAGCACCTCTGCCCCAGCCTTCACCAGGTGCCACAACACAGTGCACCCGGGTGACCCAGCGCATTGTGACAAAAGGCTTGTATCCCGTGCAGTTCCGAGCACCCCAAAGGGGGGGGGACCCATCACACCTGGGCCTGTCACTGCCCTGAGCTGCTCCTGTCCCTGCTGTCTCCCCAGCCTGACCTCACACAGTGACCATCCTCTCATCCCCCGTGCCACAGAGCCAGCAAAGGGAGGGGACAGAACAAGCTGTTTGAGTGCATCGTAAAGAATCACAGACTTCAGTCAAAGCAGCCAATGACCATTTATGTTTATTGCTATTAACCAATGGATTTTCCCAGTGTCACACATCCACAGTTGCTTCAACTCTGGAGAAAAGGACTAAAAAGTAACAAATGTGCCACCAGCATTGGGAGAGGCTCCACCTTAGAATCAGTATCTCTTCTGAGCCCCTCACTCCCAACTACTGCCAACCTGTTGCAGCCCTCTGGCAGAATGTAGCTCTAAACAGCTTTTGTATCACACTTAGGGGTTGCAAAACTAGAACAAGCTACTGCAAATACCTGAAGGGAATTAGAAAAAGCCAATCCTGAAAGCACAAACAGCGTTACAGCCCTACAGGAAGAAACCAAATGATTATCACAAATGGTAATATGGGGTCAATTAGCTCTAGATCACCTTTTAGAACTACTGGACAGAGCATGCACATTACAGATTATGTGCATTGCTGACTAACAGCCACTGGGGGTTTTATGTGAATCAGTACCACAAAAACAAAACTGACAAAAACAAGAGAAAGACTCATTAAAAATATGACATGAAGTAAGGGAGGGATTTCCACTAAATCTATTTGGGTGGCAAACTTCCTGACTCCCAGACAAAGGTAGAGGACTGTGAACTAAAAGGAGCCGAGTTGCCATACTCCCTCTCTTGTTCTGCTTTCTAACGATGTATGCCTGTTCTCACTGTTGTGTGACCTTATGAACTCAACTCAGGCCTTGAACAGTGAACAGTACAGTGTGACCCTGATGGTCAAAAGAAAAGGAGGGACTGTCAGGAAAATCTCTTTCCCTAACTATTGTAGCAATTGGTCTTTAGAGTATGAAGCTGTATGAACTTTCTTCAGGACTATATAGTTGACACTGTAAACTGCATAGATGTGGTTCAGTCAGCACAACTAAAGAACACCAGCTCACTGCAAGGGGGAGAAGAACAGCCCCAGCTCTGAAGAAGAAAGGATACCTCTGCACTACCCAGAACAGAGCAGCAGCACAGCCCCTCTCACATCTCACTGAAACTCTCCCCTCACCTTGCAGAGAGATAAGGTACGGCAGCAAGACCAGCTGCAGGGATGTCTTGCTCAAGAAAGAAGCAGATGGATGACAATGCCACACAATTAGAGCTGCTTTCCAAAACAGCACTATATGTGTGTGTTGAGTAGGCACTGCACAAATCACTGAACACTTGAAAGGTGTAACAATCATGGGTAAGAATCACAGCCTGTTTAGTCTAGAGAAGAGGAGACTGAGAAGGGATTGTCATTAATGCACAGAAATATCTGAAAGACAAGTGCCAAGAGGATGGTGCCAGACTCTTTTCAGTGCTACCCAGTGACAGGACGAGGAGCAATGGCCATGAACTAAAGCACAACAAGTTTCATCTCAACATGAGGAAGAACTTCTTTACACTGAGGGTGTCAGAACACTGGAACAGGCTGCACAGGGGGGCTGAGGAGTCCCCCTCTGCGCAGACATTCCAAAACCACCCAGACACATTCCCGTGTAACTTGCTCTGGGTGGCCCTGCCTTGGCAAGGGGTTCAACTGGAAAATCTCCAGACTTCACTTCCAACCCTAACAATTCCATGACTCTGTAAAACCACATTCAGGATGCCCCAGTTTCACTGGTACACCTCATGGCCATGAACAGAGAATTACTCTCAAAATTCCATATTTTGTGTCCTAGCCTCTCTCCTTGAATAGCACATGCCAGCTCAAGAATTTTAGACTCTTACTCCTCTCCCCATTCTGAAAGGCGTCCTCCAAGGCATTGCCCCTGGCGAGGCCCACAGAAGCCTTCTGTTCATGGGGGGACACTTAACCTCCATCATTGCACTGTCCTCCCAGGAAATGATCAGTCAGGAAGGACTCTCACTGAAAACACAACTTGAATAGTACTGCTGTGGGATGTGGGTCAGGTTGGCTATGGGGACTGGGCAAGCCATTCTGTGGTGAACCGGAGACAGCGGGGGAAGTCCAGGGTAGCCAGCTGCCAGTGCTGGGGCTCAGCAGGCTGCAGGACACACACACACATTCCCAGCTGCTCACCAGTGCTGCTGACAGACATCAGGGGTTCTTGAGTTGCCACTGCTGGTCAGAAGGCTACATGCAGCAAAACATCTGCCTGCGTGACGAGGCCTAAAGCAGAAACACACAGTTAACAAAAGCATCCCCGTGCACAAGGGAACCCTCCGGCTTCTCCCCCAGAAAAATCAACTGCATCCTTAGATGCATCATTTAAGGAGACAGAAGCTTCAGCAACAAGCCCAAGAACTTCTGACTTGTGCACCTGGCCACCTATTTTCAGTGCATGTTGCAAATGCTCTAAGGCAGCTCACTACCCCCATCCAGGTTTTAGAAAACTGTGCAACTACAAACCTCCTCCACTTACACCCTGAGCTACAGAAAAGCCCACAGAGGGCAACGGGAATGTGCTAACACCCTGATTAAGACATTCACTGCTCACTGTGCTGCTCCAGGTGTTGCACTGGCATGAAAGGGCACATTGTACTGTGGGACAGGAAGGCAAGGGGCAAAAGGTAACACCAAACTCCTTAAACAAGCAATGCTACCACAGTCTCTGCATCCTGCAGCGTCTCTTCTGAGATCTCAAAGAAGCAGCCATGCTAATATGCCTCCTGGGGCAGTGTGCACAAACAGCCTCTACCGGAGCACAAAACGGGATCCTTACTGGGCTCTCACTGAAGTCCCCACATCTCCAGGCTGCTGGGATATCGCCAGCACATCCACACCTTTGATGTTCGGGGTCTACTACAAAGATGGTTTCCATTCTGTCACATCCTCTGAGCTTTAACAGCCAGCAGAGCTGCTTCACCTAGGGTCTGGGTACCACCCACACACATCACCTGCAGTCCAGCAGTACTGCTGAAAAGACCCTGATGGCCTGTGTTAACACACTGGCACACAGCTGGGATGTAAATACCACCAAACCATCTCTCAGTTGCAACAGAGTACCAAATTTAGAAAAATTAGCCTTACTTCTGGTGAAGTTTCCCTTACAGACAGCTCATCTTCTTTGTGTATAAACTATAGTAAAGAACTGTTCACCAGAAGGTGAAGACAGGCACGCTATAGGAACAAGTTACTCTCAAAATACTCTTTACCACTCTTCCATTTGCTTACCGAAGCTCACAGAACACTGGAAAACAACAAAAAAGCAGGGCTCTCTCTCCCATTTGACAGAGCCCATTCTACCACACGTTCAGTCCAACTCCCTTGTGAACCCCAGAATAACAAACAAAGTCTTTCAAGTTTCTGGAAAGGGATGAAGAGCTTTGAAGTGGCAAGACCAGAGAATGTTCATGAAAGCACCAGCATGCAAGTACACATCCTTATCACAGACCACCCGCCCCATTACCAAAGTGAGTGATGCCGTCAGTGTGCTTGCAGATCAGGGTCTCATGATCATCAGCACCAACAAAGTCAGTTGGAATTGGAAATGGGAAGAAAATCAGATGCAATCGGTCCGATTTCATTCAAGCTCAGGTACGTTCCATTTCACATTGACTGCGATTCACAGCAGGTCCCAGGCAACCCTCCAGATCCCAACGCCACCCCTGGGCAGGGGACAGAGAGGGAAAGATGAGGAAAGGGAGCAGGTCACCGATTCTCCAAGAAAAACAAAGGCAGCAGGACAGGTGAGAGAGAGGGAAAATGGGACAGGAAGGCAGGACAAAGGCAAAGACAGGCAAAAATAAGAGATGGGGAGCAGGACAGAGCTGGAGGTAAGAAAGCCAGGGCTGGGCAGGAGGACAGAGAGATGGAAGGAAAAAAACACACTGTGCTGTGACTGAGAAATAAGAGCGACAGAGAGCAGGACAGGGTAGTGGTGGTGGGGAGCCCTAAGAGGAAGTATGACAGAAAAATGGGGGGGACAGGGCAAAGACAGGGAGCAGGACAGAAACAGAGAGAAAATGAGAGGGATGGAGCAGGGCAGAGGTGGAGAAAGAAGGGAAAGAAGAGAAAGGCAGCAGAACTAAGGGAAAGAGAGAAAAGAGCAGGGACAGAATGCAAGACAAAGTGATGGAACAGAAAATCCTGATGGGCTTCAGGCTCAAGATGAAGGAATGAAAAAAATGGGGAGAGCAGGCCAGAATGACAGAGAGAGAAGGAAGAGAGAGCAGGGCAGCACTGGAGGACAAAACCAACTGCTGGGCATCAGGTCAAGAGAGGGAGAAAGAAAAATTCCAGAGCCAGAGTGAAAGAAGGCACCGCCAGCTGGACAGAGAGGCTGAGCAGGAAAGGATGGGACAGGGAATGGGACAGAGAAAGAAAGAAAGAAAGACAGGAAAAAGGGAAAGAAGGACATGAGAAGAATAAAAGGGTAGGGATCTGCACAAAGATGGAGAAAGAAGCAGCAGGGAAAGAGGAAGAGAGGCAAACAGTGGGAGAGGGAGCAGGGCAGAGAGAAGTAAGGACTACAGGATTGACAGAGATCATCAAAAGACGTGGTGGGTAGAGGAAAGGCGAGTGGGTAGAAACCAAATAGGGGCAGGGAGAGCTTGCTAGCAACACCAAACTGTGTGGTTCGGTCGATACACTGGAGGGAAGGAATGCCATCCAGAGGGACCCTGACACGCCTGAGAGGTGGCCAATGCCAACCTCATGAAGTTCAACCAAGCCAAATGCAAGCTCCTACACCTGCGTCAGAGCAATCCCAGCAATCCCAGCTACAGGTTGGGTGGAGAGGAGACTCAGAGCAGCCCTGTCCAGAAGGACTTGAGGGTGTCAGTCAATGAGAAAATGAACATGACTGTGTGCTCACAGCCCAGAAAGCAACCGTGTCCTGGGCTGCATCCAAAGGAGTGTGACCAGCAGGGTGAAGGAGGTGATCCTGCCCCTCTGCTCTGCTCTTCTGAGACCCCACTTGCAGCACTGGGTGCAGTTCTGGTGGTCCCAACATAAAAAGGACACGGAGCTGTTGGAACAAGTCCAGAGCAGGACACGAGAACGATCAGGGGCTGGAGCAGCTCCTGTATGGAGACAGGCTGAGAACACTGGGGTCTTCAGCCTGGAGAAGAGAAGGCTGCATGGAGACCTCAGAGCAGCTTCCAGTGTCTGAAGGGGTCTATAAGGATGTGGGAGAGCAACTCTTCATCAGGGACCAGAGTGACAGGATAAGGGGTGATGGGTTCAAGCTGAAATAGGGGAAGTTTAGGTTAGATATAAGGAAGAAGTTCTTCCCTGTGAGGGCGGTGAGGGGCTGGCACAGGCTGCCAAAGGAACTTGGGAATGCTCCATCCCTGGCAGTGTTCAAGGCCAGCCTGGACAGAGCCTTGGGTGACATGGTTTAATGGGAGGTGTTCCTGCCCATGGCACAGGCTTGGAACTGGATGATCTGAACGTCCTTTCCAACCCTAACTATTCTAGGATTCTAAAACCACAGCAACAAACAAGACTAACAACTAAGAGAAAGAGAAGTGCAGGAGCAAGGAGCAGCTCAGAGGGATGGAGAAAGAAAGAGAAGCATCAGAAGCCCTGCAGAGGGATGGAGGAAGGGTCTGGGAGCAGCAGACACAGCCAGAGAGAGGAGAAGTAGGCAGGGAGAAAGGCAGAGACGGTGGGATACAGAATGAGCTGCAAGCAGGAGAAGGGGCTGGTAGAGAGACAGATAAAGAAGGACTTGGAGAAGAGAGGGACGTGGAGGACAGCACAAGAATAGAAGAGAGGTCTGGGGAAGGGAGACAATGACAGCAAGGGGAAAGGGAGCGGGGAGCTTGGAGAGATGAGAGGCAGACACGGCCCCAAGGGCCGGGCACTCACCACAGCTCCCGCTCTCCGTCCTGCCAGGGAACCTCTTCAGCCCAGGCCCTTCTTTCTCTGCCTCTCTGTGCTCTCCCCTTTCCTCCTGTGCAGGCCCAGGGCCAGCTGCAGGCCGCAGGCCGGGCTGGGGCAGCTCTCGGCGCTCTGGCAGTCGGGGTGCCCGGTGCCTGTGCCCACAGCGGGGCTGTCTCCATCTCCACAGGGGCTCGCTCACCTCAGCGCTGGCCCCGGCCCTCCCCTCAGCACAACCTGCAAGCCCCAGCACCAACATGGCCGCCGGCAGCCCCAGCACTACAGCTCCCAGCATGCCCCGGGGCGCTCCTCCTGCTGCCAGGCCCTGCTGGGCCACCGTCCCCTGGCCATAGGCCAGAGGGAGCAGGAGAAGGGCAGGAGCCGGAGAGGTGAGGAGCTCACCTGTGGGCTGGGGCTGTGCTGGGGTTGGTCCATGTCCCGTCTGCTTCTGCCCCACTTGTCAGCACAACCAAACATCTGCTTTTGTCCCTCACCAGTAGAGCTGAGCATCTGCTTTTGTGTCTTACCAGTAGAGCTGAGCATCTGCTTTTGTCCCTTACCAGTAGAGCTGAGCATCTGCTTTTGTGTCTTACCAGTAGAGCTGAGCATCTGCTTTTGTCCCTCACCAGTAGAGCTGAGCATCTGCTTCTCCCCCTCATCAGTAGAGCTGAGCATCTGCTTTTGTCCCTTACCAGTAGAGCTGAGCATCTGCTTTTGTCCCTTATCAGTAGAGCTGAGCATCTGCTTTTGTCACTTACCAGTGGAGCTGAGCATGTGCTTTTGTCCCTCATCAGTAGAACTAAGCATCTGCTTCTCCCCCTCATCAGTAGTCGATGCCTTGGCATGTTAAGTACTTAAGAAAGACAATACTTTTATTTAAGCAAAGGAATTCCTTTAACCCTCTGTCATGGTTTAAACCCAGTCCCCCAACTCCTGGAGAGTTAGGAAGGAGAATCCAAGGAATGTAGCCCCCAAGGGTTGAGATAAGAACGGTTTAATAGCTAAGGCCTAACACAATAATAATGATACAGCAAATAATAAGTGAAGAGAATACAACACCTCACCAGCCACCAACCCATAACTCACCCCACCCTGCCCGGCCGAGCACCATGTGCTCCCTCCTCCATTTTCCTCTAGAGCTCCATCCCTCCTGCTCTCTCTCTCCCAGCTGCATCCTGGGCATCACGTGCTATGGTATGGAATACCTCATTGGCTAGCCTGGGTCAGGTGTCCTGTCTCTCCTTCCTCCCGGCCTCCCCTCCTCCACCTGGCTGGAGCATGTGCCCAGAACAAGCCTTGAACACAAACACCCCCAAAACATACTTGTTATCAGCAACTGTTCCAGCCCAGAACTCAAACCACAGACTGCACCAGATACAAGAAGGACACAAATGACTGCAACGGATGAACCCAGGACACCCCAAAAGTCCATTTGCGTCCAAATAATGCAGTGCCTGCCCTCGGCTGCCGGGCAGCAGAGAGGGGCATGAACGCTTGTCCCCTGCGCCCAGAGCCGAAGAGCCAGGAGGGGATACTGGTGCTGCGCCTCTTCAGTGCACAGCTGGCATCGCAACAGTGCCAGCTGTATGCCAGTCACTCCTTGTTTTCTCACCCCTATAGGACCCATATCACCCAGATCTCCATTTACCCCCTATAGGACCCAAAGTACCCAGAACTCAATTTTCCCCCCTATATATAGGACCCAGAATCCCATTTACTCCCCTATAGCACGCATAGCACCCAGAATCCCATTTACTCTATAGGTCCTATAGGGGTGTAAATGGGGGTCTGGTTCCTATAACGGTGGCGATCGGGGTCTGGGTTCTATGGTTGTTATAGGGGCGTGCATGTGATCCTGGGTGCTATGGGTGCTATAGGTGTATATATGGGGTCTGGGTGCTCTTTGGGGGTAAATGGGGGTAAAGAGAGCAGGCTGTGACTTATCAGGCTCCTTCTGCGCCAGCTGGTTGCTTGCTCCTCCCCTGCCGCAGGGCATTGAGGGAGGGGTTGTGGGTGGGCCCTGGGGTATATGAAGCCCATTCACTGCAGAGCTCCTTTAGTGCCTGGCTTTCATCGGGGTAAGTGTTGTCCTGTTGTTTGGGGTTTGTGGCCTTAGAGCTTTATGGTTTCTTTCTGTTGCCATTTCCTGGTTTTGGTTTAGTTCTTTGGAGTGGTATTGTCTGAATGAAGACCCTCAGGGCATGTCAAGACTTACTAGTGCAGACATTAATAAGTATCTTTGTGTAAAGTTCCTGTTGTTTTTTTATTCTTAGTTTTTTCTCTGTTATCTTTGGTGGTGGTGATGAGCTTCAGTGGAACTCTGTGGCTGTTCTCAGGAGGAGGAGTTGTGGCAAAGGTCACCTTTGGTCAAGGTACTGATAAGCTGTGTACCATTGCTGTGTTCTTTTGCAGATGAAGAAGAGGAATGTGGGTACTGAAGGAATATGGCAGTGAGGTGAGAAGAGGTTTTGCTGGAGGATGGCTTTGGACCTCTGCCCCTCTGAAAGCTAAGGTAAAAGTCTGGGCTTGGGGAGGGGTCAGACAGAGCTGTAAGGTGGGTGTGGGAGAGAGGTTCTTCAAGAAGTGGTCCCTTTGGGCAGGGGAAGGGAGCAGGTTGCTGTTGAGTTGGAGCTTTTGTGACTTTCCTAAGCTAAAGTATAGATGAGGCTTGGGCTCAGCCTTTAGGTCAATTGTCTTTTGGGGCATGGCTGCACATTGTCCTTGCAGCTCTGTTGTCTGCGTCCATTTTCCCAGAGCTGACTCTGTGAGCCCCACTTGTTAATTAATGGCAGGTGGCTGAAGCAGCAGCTGGATGCGATAAGGCTTGAAGTAGCTGAAGGCACTATTGGTTTGAGCAGGAGCAGTTGTTTTCCTCTTTCTTGGTAGCTGGTGCAGTGCTGGGATTTGACTTTTGGGCTGGGAATGGTGCTGATAGCACCAACGGTTGCGGTTCTGCTCCAGTGTTTGCTTTGTCCAATGCCTTGGTGATCCTCATTCTCTTCCAAGGAGGAAGGAGATATAGGATACCCAATCCAGGCTGGCCAAAGAGGTATCCATACCATAGCACATCATGGCCGGGATGGAACCGGGACAGACCTGGAAGGGCTGGAGCTCTGGGGGGATGGAGGAGGTATTGGTCGGTGCTCAGTGGGGTGAGTTATGGGTCGGTGCTGGTGAGGTGTTGGATTCTCTTCGCTTGTTATTGCTTTTATCATTATTGTTTGTAGTAGTAGCAGGAGTGATCTGTGTTATCCCTTGGTTATTGAGCTGTTCTTATCCCAACCTGCAGGAGTTGCATTCCTTGGATTCTCCTTCCTAACTCTCCAGGAATTGGGGGAGCAAAGGGGGCAATGAGTGAACCACGACACTGTCAGAGGCCTCCTCCATCTCTTCCATAGCTCCATACGGAAGCAGCCTGGATGGAAGGGATGAGGTGGGGATCTTCTCCATGGAGTAGTTCCTTGTTCTGCATTCTCCTGTGGGCCTAAGCGACCCCTGCTACTAAAGGGAGTAAACCTGAAGTAAGGTTCCAGTGAGGTCCTTCAGCCATGGGGCTCCTCCTTCCATCCCCTGGCTTCCACGATCCCATTCCCATGTTCCCATTGCAAAGAGCTTCCCCTCCACCCAGCTCCAAACCCTCCTCTTGGCCTGGTTGCAGAGCCCCTCTGCCCTTCCATGCTTTCCAATGGTGTTCCCGAAGCTTGGAGTAGGTTCCACTTCCCAGCTTGATGCTTCCAAAAGAGCCAGCACCAATCCAAAGGGAATTTAATCATAGAATGGGGCCACCAAGGAGGTTCCTCACTGGAACACAAGGAGGAGGGGAAGCCAAAGCACCCCCCCCCCCCTTTCCAACTCCATAGGGATGGATTCACAACATTCCTTACATTGACCTTGGCCTCTCTCCTTTGGTCCGTGATACAGATAACAAATGGGATTGGGTGGGAAACCAGCATGGATATGGAAAGCCACCCCCTTCCCTATGGATTCCAGTAGCCAACGTCGGAGTTTTCCCTCTTTTCCTAGAAAAACAAAGCTCCTTTCATCTATTTCCTATTGCAATCCCAGGAAAAATAAAGGCATAGGGAAGTGTTTTCCAGCTTGGAGTCAGAATCCAGGCCCTGGGTGACCCATTCCCAAAAAAATGATGGATTCAGGCTTCGGAGGAGCCAATGGGAAAGTGATGGGGATCCGAAGCCACATTCTCCCATTGGAGCTTCAGCAGGAGCACTTCTTCCCCCCTGCTCCATATGGGATGGAGCCAGCATTCCCAATGTTTCTACACTGGGCAGCTCCGGCTCCTCTCCATGATTCCATGATCAAATCCAGGAGCGTGGCCACAAGGAGAAAAAGAGGAGTTAGGAAGGGGCTTCCTTATGGAAGCATCAACTCTGGCTTCAGGGAAGCAGGGAATGGGGCTCATCCAGTTGGGATGAGGTTGGGATCTCGGGAAGTTCATCCCTATGAAGGTGCTGATGGGTTGGAGGAGTAGAAGAGGATTCCCAAGGGATTTACTACTCCTCCAATCCAACCCATTCCATGTTTCCATGAAGAAACAGGAGTATGGATATCATGAAGATGCTCCAAGGAAGAATGAAGGTGGAATTCTGAGCTTATCCAATCCATGTTTCCAGGAAGAAACAAGAGTATGACAACAAGTTTTCCAATGTCATTCCATCAATTTAGGCTGGGAAAAGGGGGAAAGCTCTACCCTTTTACTCCACTCTTTAGGTCCTACTAAAGGGGTTTGGATGCTCCAATGGAGATTAAATGGAAGGGAATGAGGCCGTGCTCTTTTCCAGCCTTTGGGAAGCACATCCCTTCCCAAAAGAATCAGGATTCCCTGGAAGCAGGAAGAGAACCAACCCAGTCTCCAATGAGATACAGGAATGAAGCTCTTCCCTATAGGGGCAGTGGGACATGGGAATGGGTTGGATCCCTCAAGGCCAGCTTGGAGAACCTCTAGCAGATCCCTATGGATGGAGATGGGAAAGTCCCTTCCAACCCATCCCATAATCCTCACGGAAAAGCAGGAGCAAATCCAGGAATACTCCATCGCTTTTAAGAGCAGGTACTGGTGGTAAAGTGGATCCTGTGACTGTGTTCTTCCATTATCCAGAGCCTTAGGGATGTGCTCCATGGATTCCTTTCCCTATGGAATGGATGAGGAGACCCCTTGGTGGTCAGCTTGAGCTTCCAGGCTTTGGAGACATCCCTGTAAAGCCCTGAGGAGGGTAAAGAAAGGCTTTGAGAGCAGGTTCCGTGGTGGTGTTATCCATAATGGATATGGAATGATACTTAATCCTGGAGGAATTCCATGGATTGCATGGAATTCCATAGTTTCCATCCCTATGTGTAAGCTTGGTGTAGGTGAGAGGTTAGAAATAGCATCTCAATGTAGTTTACACGGCTGGTTGGACCTCAAGGTAGTAGTAAATCAACTCGATGACACGGAATGATGCTTAATCCTTGAGGAATTCCATGGATTGGATGGAATTCCATGGAATTCCTAACTCTATGTGTGACCTTTGTGGAGTTGAGAGGTTCTAAAATACATTAAGATGCTGTCTATGAGGTTAAATCACTGTTTGGACCTCAAGGCAGTAGTAGATCAACTCAAAGACATGGAATGATGCTTAATCCTTGAGGAATTCCATAGACTGGATGGAATTCCATGGAATTGCTAACTCTACTGCTATAGGTGGAGTAGGTATTGCCATAGATGGAGTATCTATTGCCATAGGTGGAGTATCCATTACTCACTTATGGATGGAGTTCATGAGTGGAGTCCTCTCCATAGGAAACACTCGGAATTCCGGCTCTTCTCCTCCAGGAACCTTCAAAGGAGCCAAGGGAATCAGGTGGAAAACATGGAATTCCAAGGGCATAGATCCATGACTTGTAGGCCCCAGTCTATGAGTTCCAACCCATCCCATTCCGTGCTTCCATAGGAATCCTGACTTTTCCCACCTCTTCCCTCTGGCTCAGACTTGCTTGGATCGCTTGGAGCTGGAACAGGAGCAGCTTCTGAGCTTCCCGAGGCCTGGAATGACCTCCATGGACCTAAAGGAGGAGGCAGAGGGGGTGAGGCCGTGCCTGGAATGTTCCCATCCCGGTTCCATAGGGAAGTTCTCCTCCTCATGGATTCCTCTGGCTTCACTCCATGTCCTTACATTGAGGTCATCGGATGCGGATGGAGGATCCAAGTCTTCCTAAAATCCCTCAGTTTTCCCTATATTAGGAATTCTTCCCATTTACTCACCTTGTAGCTGTCCTTCAAGCAGTCTTCCAGGAATTTAGGGATCAGGTTTGCCTTTGGGAATGCCAGAGGAGCATCCATAGCCTCCCAACATGCAACGGGGTCGCTCCAGGAACATGGAATGGGGAAGAAGGAAGAGGTTTAGGACCTTTGGGAATGGCTTTGGGATGCAGAGAGCAGCAGGATGGGAGCCCCACAGTTTCCCCTCGGAGCATCCATTGGGAAGAATCCCATTGCTTCTGTGCATCCCACATCGTAATCCATACTCCAAGGGGGAGACTATTGGAACATTCCAGGTGGGAAAGGGGGATTCTGGTTCCTTAAGAAGCACTCGGAGCCTCTTCCCATGATCCTAAGATCTCCGTTGTGGCAGGAATACTGCCCCTTTCCGTACTGATTCCATCCCTGCTCCAAGCCTCTGGAATGGCCTCCAAGGTGAGGAGCTGATGCTCTGAAACAGAAGAGCATCCATGTTATCCATATTACCCATATGGAAAACTACTACGAGGTGTAAGACAAGGAGGCCCCAAACTACTCTTTTAGTAGGTATTGAGGAGTTTGGGGAATGGGAATAAGTGGGAATTGCTGCTTTTCCCTATTAGAGGTCGTGTTCCCCTTGGATTGCTATGGAAAAGCCATGGAATCCATAGGTACCTCCCTTAGCGTGGTCCGAAGAGGAGTTATCCATTGGGATACATCCATGTGTAAAGGCAGAGCAGCAGCTTCCTTCCCCGTTATCACCTCTTGAATGCAAGGAAAAAGGTAGGGAAAAGTGGGAATTGTCTGGATGGGGAGGTCCTGTTTTCCAGATCTGGGATGAGGAAGCTTGGCTTTGGTTGATCCCATTCAGAGCTGGGTCACGGAAGAGGTTGGAATTCCAGAGCCACATCGGACAGGGAAAAGTGGGAATGCCGCTCATCCTGGATCCACTGAGGTTTGTGAGCCATCCGGGTTCATTCCCACAAGGAAAAGTGCTGGAAAACCTTTCCATAGGGTATGGGCTTCCTTTGGAGACATTGGGCAGCGTTTTCCTGCCTGGATTCCTATGAGAATTCCAAGCGCTTCCCAAACGCAGAGGGGAGGTTTTTAGGGATTCTCCCCTTGGATTCCTAGGATTGGATGGAATGGGGTGGGGAAAAGGCTGGGATCCATCGGGGGGAACGGCTAAAAGCTCCTCTGTTGTCAGGCTGATGGAGTCGGGATCCTGGGATCCCCCATACAAGGAAGGGAAGAATTCCAAGCTTGTTGTTGAAGGGAAAGATTCCGGGCCTGGAAAACAAAGGAATAATCCATGGATGAGTCCAATACAAGGATAAAGGGGGAAAAAGAAGGAGAAGAAGAAGGAGAAGGGGAGGAAAAGGGGGAAAAAGAATGGGAAAAGAATGGGAAAAGAAGGGGAAAAGAATGGGAAAAGAAGGGGGGAAAAGGATCCTTTCCTACCGTGTTTTCCCTTGGCACAGTGCTGGGGAAGTCGGATTTCCTTGGGAACGCTCCCATGGATGCAGCTTCCATAGGGATCTGCTTGGCTCTGGTCGAAGTCCTCAATGTAGGCGTCCAAGGCTTCGGATGCGGAGCTGTAGGAACGCTGCCCGTAAAGGATGGGATAGGGTTGGGAATTGCAGGGAGCGAGGAGGGAGGAGAGCGGGGATGCGAGCGCTGATCCCGGTTTTCCGGCCATGATCCGGGTGGGAATGGTCCTGGTGCAGCTGCAGGGAATGATGGGCACCAATGGGGTTGCTCAGCATCTATTGCGTGAGGCAGGATGGGTGCCCCAAAGGGAAGCATGGGGCAAGGAATGATGGGATTGGGAATAACAGTGGGAATGGGGGAGGGGGGTACAAGAGAGGGTGCTCAGCACCCTCAGACCCACAGCATCACCATCAGCCACACAGCATCCCCATCAGCCCCATAGCACCCTCAGCCCAACATCCCCATCAACCCCATAGCAACACCCTCATTCTCACATCAACCCCACCAGCCTGACAACAGCCCCATAGCACCATCAGCCCCACATCATGTCCATCAGCCCCACATCATCTCCGTCTCCCACCTAGCACCCTCAGGCCCACATCCTCCCCCTCAGCCCCAGACCATCACCCTCTGCCCTCCGAGCCCGTTTGAAAGGGCCGCACTCTGCCACAAAATGGTGCCGCGCAGGGCATGCTGGGAGTTGTAGTCCTCGCTGGTGCCGCCCAATGCTGCACCTACAACTCCCAGCATGCCCCGTGGGACATCATAGAGGCACCAGAGAGACACCATAGAAATACCATACAGACACCATAGAGAGATACCATAGAGACACCATAGATATACAATAGTAACACCATAGAGACAAAATAGAGACCCCATAGAGAGACCATAGACCATAGAGAGACCATAGAGAGACCATAGAGACACTATAGATATACCATACTGACACCATATTACCATAGAGGCACCATAGAGACACCATAGTGACACCATAGAGACACCATAGAGACAGGATAGAGATACTATTGAGACACCATAGAGGCACCATAGAGACACCATAAAGACCCCATAGAGACCCCATAGAGACACCACAAAGACCCCATAGAGACAGCACAGAGACACCATAGAGATACAATAGAGGCACCATAGAGACAAAATAGAGATACCAATAGAGACACCATAGAGAGATACCATAGTGATACCATAGAGACACCATAGAGGCACCATAGATATACAATAGTGACACCATGGAGAACCCATAGAGACCCTATACAGACACAATAGAGACACTATAAAGACACCATAGAGATACCATAGAGACATGATAGAGAGACACCATAGAGGCACCATAGAGACACCATAGAGAGAAACCATAAAGACACCATAGAGGCACCAAACAGACAAAATAGAGAAACCTTAGAGACACCGTAGAGATACTATAGACACACTATAGAAAAAACATAGAGGCACCATAGAGACACCATAGAGATACCATAGACGCCCCATAGAGGCACCACAGAGGCACCATAGAGACACCATAGAGGCACCATAGAGATAGCATAGAGGCACCATAGAGACACATTAGACATACCTTAGAGACACCATAGAAATACCATAGAGACATCATAGAGAGACACCACAGAGATACCAGAGAGACATCATAGAGAGATACCATAGAGACCCCATAAAAACACCATAGAGACACCATAGAAGCACCATAGAGACACCATAGAGATACCATAGAGGCACCATAGAGATACCACACAGACACCACAGAGATACCAAAGAGACATCATAGAGAGTTACCATAGATGCACCACAGTGATACCATAGAGACACCATAGAGACACCATAAAGACCCCATAGAGACAGCATAGAGTGACCATAGAGACACCATAGAGACACCATAAGGACATCATGGAGACACCATAGAGACACCATAGAGAGATAGGATAGTGACACCATAGAGATAACATAGGGACACCATAGAGCCACCATACATATACAATAGTGACACCATAGAGACCCCATAGATACACAATAGAGACACAATAAAGACACCATAGAGATACCATAGAGACACCATAGAGATACCATAGAGACATCATAGAGAGATACCATGGAGGCACCGTGGAGGCAACGTAGAGGCACCATAGAGATACCATAGAGACACCATAGAGGGATACCTTAGAGACACCATAGATATACAATAGTGACACCATAGATGCACCATAGAGACACTATAGAGACACCATAGATGCACCATAGAGACACGATAGAGATACCACAGAGATAGCATAGAGGCACCATAGAGACACATTAGAGATACCATAGAGACATCATAGAGACACCGTAGAGGCACCAGAGAAACACCATAGAGATAGCATAGAGGCACCATAGAGAGATACCATAGAGACACAATAGAGACACCATAGAGACACCAGAGATATACAATAGTGACCCCATAAAGACCTCATAGTGACACCATAGTGACACCACAGAGACACCATAGATATACCATAATGACACCATAGAGGCAGCATAGAGACACCATAGAGATACCATAGAGGCACCATAGAGATACCATAGAGGCACCATAGAGACACCATAGAGATACTTTAGAGACATAATAGATACCATAGAGACACCATAGAGGCACCATAGATATACAATAGTGACACCATAGAGGCACCATAGAGACACCACAAACACCCCATAGAGGCACCATAGAGACCCCATAGAATCACCATAGAGACACCATACAGACCCCATAGAGACACCATAAAGACATCATAGAGACACCATAGATACACCATAGAGGCACCATAGAGATACCATAGAGACACCATAGAGACCACATAGTGACACCATAGAGACGCCATAGAGGCACCATAGAGATACCATAGAGACACCATAGAGATACCATAGAGACGCCATAAAGACCCCATATAGACATCATAGAGTCACCATAGATACACCATAGAGACACCATAGAGATACCATAGACACCCCATAGAGACACCACAGAGACAACATAGGGACACCCTAGAGTTACCAGAGAGACACCATAGAGACACCATAGAGACACCATAGAGACACCATAGAGATACCATAGAGACACATTAGAGAAACCATAGAGACACCATAGAGACACAATAGAGATACCATAGAGACACCATAGAGACACAATAGAGATACCATGGAGACACCATAGAGATACCATAGAGACTCCATAGAGGCACCGTACAGATACCATACTGACACCATAGAGACACCATAGACGCACCATAGAGGCACCAGAGAGACACAATAGAGGCACCATAGTAATACCATAGAGACAGCATAGAGGCACCACAGAGACACCATAGAGGCACCATAGAGAGATAACATAGAGACACCATAGAGACAACATAGAGGCCCCATAGAGACAACATCGAGGCACCATAGAGACACAAAAGACATACCATAGAAACACCATAGAGATACATTGAGACATCAAAGAGAGGTACCATAGAAGCACCATAGATATACAATAGTGACACCGTAGAGGCCCTATAGCTGCTGCATAGAGACACCATAGCGACATCGTAGAGATACCATAGAGACACCATAGAGATACCATAGTGACACCATAGAGACACTATAGAGTCACCATTGAGGCACCATAGAGACACCATAGAGACACAATAGAGATACCATAGAGACACCATAGAGACACATTAGAGAAACCATAGAGACACCATAGAGACACAATAGAGATACCATAGAGACACCATAGAGATACCATAGAGACTCCATAGAGGCACCATAGAGATACCATACTGACACCATAGAGACACCATAGACGCACCATAGAGGCACGAGAGAGACACAATAGAGGCACCATAGAAATACCATAGAGACAGCATAGAGGCACCACAGAGACACCATAGAGGCACCATAGAGATACCATAGAGACACCATAGAGATACCATAGAGACACCATAAAGACCCCATATAGACATCATAGAGTCACCATAGATACACCATAGAGACACCATAGAGATACCATAGACACCCCATAGAGACACCACAGAGACAACATATGGACACCCTAGAGTTACCAGAGAGACACCATAGAGACTCCATAGAGACACCATAGAGACACCATAGAGATACCATAGAGACACATTAGAGAAACCATAGAGACACCATAGAGACACAATAGAGATACAATAGAGACACCATAGAGACACAATAGAGATACCATGGAGACACCATAGAGATACCATAGAGACACATTAGAGAAACCATAGAGACACAATAGAGATACCATAGAGACACCATAGAGACACAATAGAGATACCATAGAGACACCATAGAGATACCATAGAGACTCCATAGAGGCACCGTACAGATACCATACTGACACCATAGAGACACCATAGACGCACCATAGAGGCACCAGAGAGACACAATAGAGGCACCATAGTAATACCATAGAGACAGCATAGAGGCACCACAGAGACACCATAGAGGCACCATAGAGAGATAACATAGAGACACCATAGAGACAACATAGAGGCCCCATAGAGACAACATCGAGGCACCATAGAGACACAAAAGACATACCATAGAAACACCATAGAGATACATTGAGACATCAAAGAGAGGTACCATAGAAGCACCATAGATATACAATAGTGACACCGTAGAGGCCCTATAGCTGCTGCATAGAGACACCATAGCGACATCGTAGAGATACCATAGAGACACCATAGAGATACCATAGTGACACCATAGAGACACTATAGAGTCACCATTGAGGCACCATAGAGACACCATAGAGATACAATAGAGATACCATAGAGACACATTAGAGAAACCATAGAGACACCATAGAGACACAATAGAGATACCTTAGAGACACCATAGAGATACCATAGAGACACCATAGAGGCACCATAGAGATACCATACTGACACCATAGAGACACCATAGACGCACCATAGAGGCACGAGAGAGACACAATAGAGGCACCATAGAAATACCATAGAGACAGCATAGAGGCACCACAGAGACACCATAGAGGCACCATAGAGGCACCATAGAGAGATAACATAGAGACACCATAGAGATAACATAGAGACACCATAGAGGCACCATAGAGATACCATAGAGACATCACAAAGACCCCATAGAGACAACATAGAGACCCCATAGAGACATCATAGAGAGATACCATAGAGACACCATAAGGACATCATGGAGACACCATAGATACACCATGGAGAGATACCGTAGAGACACCATAGATATAGCATAGAGACACCATAGAGAGATACCATAGAGACACCATAGAGACACCATAGAGATACTTTAGAGACATAATAGATACCATAGAGGCACCATAGATATACAATAGTGACACCATAGAGGCACCATAGAGACACCACAAACACCCCATAGAGGCACCATAGAGACCCCATAGAATCACCATAGAGACACCATACAGACCCCATAGAGACACCATAAAGACATCATAGAGACACCATAGATACACCATAGAGGCACCATAGAGATACCATAGAGACACCATAGAGACCACATAGTGACACCATAGAGACGCCATAGAGGCACCATAGAGATACCATAGAGACACCATAGAGATACCATAGAGACGCCATAAAGACCCCATATAGACATCATAGAGTCACCATAGATACACCATAGAGACACCATAGAGATACCATAGACACCCCATAGAGACACCACAGAGACAACATAGGGACACCCTAGAGTTACCAGAGAGACACCATAGAGACACCATAGAGACACCATAGAGACACCATAGAGATACCATAGAGACACATTAGAGAAACCATAGAGACACCATAGAGACACAATAGAGATACCATAGAGACACCATAGAGACACAATAGAGATACCATGGAGACACCATAGAGATACCATAGAGACTCCATAGAGGCACCGTACAGATACCATACTGACACCATAGAGACACCATAGACGCACCATAGAGGCACCAGAGAGACACAATAGAGGCACCATAGTAATACCATAGAGACAGCATAGAGGCACCACAGAGACACCATAGAGGCACCATAGAGAGATAACATAGAGACACCATAGAGACAACATAGAGGCCCCATAGAGACAACATCGAGGCACCATAGAGACACAAAAGACATACCATAGAAACACCATAGAGATACATTGAGACATCAAAGAGAGGTACCATAGAAGCACCATAGATATACAATAGTGACACCGTAGAGGCCCTATAGCTGCTGCATAGAGACACCATAGCGACATCGTAGAGATACCATAGAGACACCATAGAGATACCATAGTGACACCATAGAGACACTATAGAGTCACCATTGAGGCACCATAGAGACACCATAGAGACACAATAGAGATACCATAGAGACACCATAGAGACACATTAGAGAAACCATAGAGACACCATAGAGACACAATAGAGATACCATAGAGACACCATAGAGATACCATAGAGACTCCATAGAGGCACCATAGAGATACCATACTGACACCATAGAGACACCATAGACGCACCATAGAGGCACGAGAGAGACACAATAGAGGCACCATAGAAATACCATAGAGACAGCATAGAGGCACCACAGAGACACCATAGAGGCACCATAGAGATACCATAGAGACACCATAGAGATACCATAGAGACACCATAAAGACCCCATATAGACATCATAGAGTCACCATAGATACACCATAGAGACACCATAGAGATACCATAGACACCCCATAGAGACACCACAGAGACAACATATGGACACCCTAGAGTTACCAGAGAGACACCATAGAGACACCATAGAGATACCATAGAGACACATTAGAGAAACCATAGAGACACCATAGAGACACAATAGAGATACAATAGAGACACCATAGAGACACAATAGAGATACCATACAGACACCATAGAGATACCATAGAGACACATTAGAGAAACCATAGAGACACAATAGAGATACCATAGAGACACCATAGAGACACAATAGAGATACCATAGAGACACCATAGAGATACCATAGAGACTCCATAGAGGCACCGTACAGATACCATACTGACACCATAGAGACACCATAGACGCACCATAGAGGCACCAGAGAGACACAATAGAGGCACCATAGTAATACCATAGAGACACCATAGAGGCACCATAGAGAGATAACATAGAGACACCATAGAGACAACATAGAGGCCCCATAGAGACAACATCGAGGCACCATAGAGACACAAAAGACATACCATAGAAACACCATAGAGATACATTGAGACATCAAAGAGAGGTACCATAGAAGCACCATAGATATACAATAGTGACACCGTAGAGGCCCTATAGCTGCTGCATAGAGACACCATAGCGACATCGTAGAGATACCATAGAGACACCATAGAGATACCATAGTGACACCATAGAGACACTATAGAGTCACCATTGAGGCACCATAGAGACACCATAGAGATACAATAGAGATACCATAGAGACACATTAGAGAAACCATAGAGACACCATAGAGACACAATAGAGATACCTTAGAGACACCATAGAGATACCATAGAGACTCCATAGAGGCACCATAGAGATACCATACTGACACCATAGAGACACCATAGACGCACCATAGAGGCACGAGAGAGACACAATAGAGGCACCATAGAAATACCATAGAGACAGCATAGAGGCACCACAGAGACACCATAGAGGCACCATAGAGGCACCATAGAGAGATAACATAGAGACACCATAGAGATAACATAGAGACACCATAGAGGCACCATAGAGATACCATAGAGACATCACAAAGACCCCATAGAGACAACATAGAGACCCCATAGAGACATCATAGAGAGATACCATAGAGACACCATAAGGACATCATGGAGACACCATAGATACACCATGGAGAGATACCGTAGAGACACCATAGATATAGCATAGAGACACCATAGAGAGATACCATAGAGACACCATAGAGACACCATAGAGATACTTTAGAGACATAATAGATACCATAGAGGCACCATAGATATACAATAGTGACACCATAGAGGCACCATAGAGACACCACAAACACCCCATAGAGGCACCATAGAGACCCCATAGAATCACCATAGAGACACCATACAGACCCCATAGAGACACCATAAAGACATCATAGAGACACCATAGATACACCATAGAGGCACCATAGAGATACCATAGAGACACCATAGAGACCACATAGTGACACCATAGAGACGCCATAGAGGCACCATAGAGATACCATAGAGACACCATAGAGATACCATAGAGACGCCATAAAGACCCCATATAGACATCATAGAGTCACCATAGATACACCATAGAGACACCATAGAGATACCATAGACACCCCATAGAGACACCACAGAGACAACATAGGGACACCCTAGAGTTACCAGAGAGACACCATAGAGACACCATAGAGACACCATAGAGACACCATAGAGATACCATAGAGACACATTAGAGAAACCATAGAGACACCATAGAGACACAATAGAGATACCATAGAGACACCATAGAGACACAATAGAGATACCATGGAGACACCATAGAGATACCATAGAGACTCCATAGAGGCACCGTACAGATACCATACTGACACCATAGAGACACCATAGACGCACCATAGAGGCACCAGAGAGACACAATAGAGGCACCATAGTAATACCATAGAGACAGCATAGAGGCACCACAGAGACACCATAGAGGCACCATAGAGAGATAACATAGAGACACCATAGAGACAACATAGAGGCCCCATAGAGACAACATCGAGGCACCATAGAGACACAAAAGACATACCATAGAAACACCATAGAGATACATTGAGACATCAAAGAGAGGTACCATAGAAGCACCATAGATATACAATAGTGACACCGTAGAGGCCCTATAGCTGCTGCATAGAGACACCATAGCGACATCGTAGAGATACCATAGAGACACCATAGAGATACCATAGTGACACCATAGAGACACTATAGAGTCACCATTGAGGCACCATAGAGACACCATAGAGACACAATAGAGATACCATAGAGACACCATAGAGACACATTAGAGAAACCATAGAGACACCATAGAGACACAATAGAGATACCATAGAGACACCATAGAGATACCATAGAGACTCCATAGAGGCACCATAGAGATACCATACTGACACCATAGAGACACCATAGACGCACCATAGAGGCACGAGAGAGACACAATAGAGGCACCATAGAAATACCATAGAGACAGCATAGAGGCACCACAGAGACACCATAGAGGCACCATAGAGATACCATAGAGACACCATAGAGATACCATAGAGACACCATAAAGACCCCATATAGACATCATAGAGTCACCATAGATACACCATAGAGACACCATAGAGATACCATAGACACCCCATAGAGACACCACAGAGACAACATATGGACACCCTAGAGTTACCAGAGAGACACCATAGAGACTCCATAGAGACACCATAGAGACACCATAGAGATACCATAGAGACACATTAGAGAAACCATAGAGACACCATAGAGACACAATAGAGATACAATAGAGACACCATAGAGACACAATAGAGATACCATACAGACACCATAGAGATACCATAGAGACACATTAGAGAAACCATAGAGACACAATAGAGATACCATAGAGACACCATAGAGACACAATAGAGATACCATAGAGACACCATAGAGATACCATAGAGACTCCATAGAGGCACCGTACAGATACCATACTGACACCATAGAGACACCATAGACGCACCATAGAGGCACCAGAGAGACACAATAGAGGCACCATAGTAATACCATAGAGACAGCATAGAGGCACCACAGAGACACCATAGAGGCACCATAGAGAGATAACATAGAGACACCATAGAGACAACATAGAGGCCCCATAGAGACAACATCGAGGCACCATAGAGACACAAAAGACATACCATAGAAACACCATAGAGATACATTGAGACATCAAAGAGAGGTACCATAGAAGCACCATAGATATACAATAGTGACACCGTAGAGGCCCTATAGCTGCTGCATAGAGACACCATAGCGACATCGTAGAGATACCATAGAGACACCATAGAGATACCATAGTGACACCATAGAGACACTATAGAGTCACCATTGAGGCACCATAGAGACACCATAGAGATACAATAGAGATACCATAGAGACACATTAGAGAAACCATAGAGACACCATAGAGACACAATAGAGATACCTTAGAGACACCATAGAGATACCATAGAGACTCCATAGAGGCACCATAGAGATACCATACTGACACCATAGAGACACCATAGACGCACCATAGAGGCACGAGAGAGACACAATAGAGGCACCATAGAAATACCATAGAGACAGCATAGAGGCACCACAGAGACACCATAGAGGCACCATAGAGGCACCATAGAGAGATAACATAGAGACACCATAGAGATAACATAGAGACACCATAGAGGCACCATAGAGATACCATAGAGACATCACAAAGACCCCATAGAGACAACATAGAGACCCCATAGAGACATCATAGAGAGATACCATAGAGACACCATAAGGACATCATGGAGACACCATAGATACACCATGGAGAGATACCGTAGAGACACCATAGATATAGCATAGAGACACCATAGAGAGATACCATAGAGACACCATAGAGACACCATAGAGATTCCATAAATATACAATCGTGACACCATAGAGACCCCTTAGAGAACCCATAGAGACACCATAGAGATACCATAGAGACACCATAGAGATACCAAACTGACACCATAGAGACATCATAGAGGCACCATAGAGGCACAAGAGAGACACCATAGAGATACCATAGAGACACCATAGAGAGATACCATAGAGACACAATAGAGACACCATAGAGACACCATAGAGATACCATACAGACACCATAGCGATACCATAATGACATCATAGAGACACCATAGAGGCCCCATAGAGACACCATAGAGAGATACCATAGAGACACGATAGAGACATGATACAGATAGTATGGAGACACCATAGAGACACCGTAGAGATACCATAGAGACACCATAGAGACACCATAGATACACCATACAGGCACCTTAGAGATATTATAGTGACACCATAGAGACACCATAGAGGCACCATAAAGACCCCATAGAGACATCATAGAGTCACCATAGATACACCATAGAGACACCATAGAGATACCATAGACACACCACAAATACCCCATAGAGACACAATAGAGACCCAATAGAGACCCCATAAAAACACCATAGAGACACCATAAGGACATCATGGAGACACCATAGAGAGATACTATAGTGACACCATAGAGATAACATAGTGACACCATGGAGCCACCATACATATACAATAGTGACACCATAGTGACCCCATAGAGACCCCATAGATACACAATAGAGACACCATAAAGACACTATAGAGACACCATAAAGACACTATAGAGGCACCATAGAGACACCATAGAGATAGCATAGAGACACCATAGAGAGATACCATAGTGACACCATAGAGATACCATAGACACACCATAGAGGCACCATATATATACAATCGTGACACCATAGAGACCCCATAGAGACCCTATAGAGACACAATAGAGACAGCATAAACACACTATAGAGATACCATAGAGACATCATAGAGAGACACCATACAGGCACCGTAGAGGCACCATAGATACACCATAGAGATACCATGGAGACACCATAGAGAGATACCATAGAGGCTCCATAGAGACACCATAGAGGCACCAAAGAGACAGCATAGACACACCTTAGAGACACCAGACAGGCACCATAGAGATACTATAGAGACACCATAGAAACACCATAGAGTCACCATACAGGCACCATAGAGGCACCATAGAGACACTATAGAGATACCATAGAGACACCATAGAGGCAACTTAGAGACACCATAGATATACCATAGATACCCCATAGGGACACCACAGAGGCACCATAGAGACACCATAGAGATACCATAGAGACCTCATAGAGACACCATAGAGACACTGCCGCGGAACGGACTCAGTCAGAGATCAATGTGATCTGACAAAAAGCCATTTATTACAAAGCATTAACTCCTTATATACTATTGCTTACACACACCTACAGCAATTTGGCATATCATGATTGGATACTTGTCTTGAAGACCCTTAGTGACTAACATATAATTGGTTAAGCACAGGTGTGAGAACTTGACCTCGAACACTTGCCAACAGTCCACAGTTCTCATCACTCAGTGAATTACAGCTTCTTCTTATCTTGCTTGTTTAGGCTTCCTCGGGCCTCCCACAGCCTTGCTGTATCCCTCGGAGTTATTCAGAGCTCATGCACCAAATATTCATTTTCCTGTGAGAACACTGTCTCCACATCTCCCCCTTTTTAATTTTATTAAAAGTTTTTGACAATTTATTGTCTGCTCTATCACTGCTTGACTTCTGTAACATAACAACTCACTACTCTAGGTAGCATTATTTCAGTAAGATTAGTGTGATTTGAAGTCACTTGAAGTCACCTTTATAACATGTGGCATACCAGTGAATCCTACACACCATGTAACAGGATGGACTAATGGGGATTTAACAGATGTGCTCAGTGTACTTGTACATTACCCATGGTCACACATAATAGAACAGATATTACAAAGATTTCTGTTATTGCTGTTTCTTTATGTTGTTGAGTTTTGGGGCTCTGTATATTTCGCTGGCAGTCAGTATGGTCCTGTTGATAGCTGTACACAGCTGGGCCTGCCCTTTTCTCCTGGATAGCTATCTGATAACAGCGGAGGCCATCCCTCACATCAAGGTCTGGCATGGCATGTGTCTCTACCGCTCTACACCTGCTGGGTTGCAGCCAACAGTGGAGCTAAAGGTTCTTCTTGGTGGCAAACACAGAGGCCAACCCAGTCTTGCCCTTGACTGTGGTAGCAGGCGTTTGGTCAATCTCAGTCCTTGCACCTTGTTGTCAATGCAGAGTTTCACCTGCTTCACCCAGTAACAAGTCACTACTACAGCAAAGCACACACAGATTTACATTAGCAGAGTAACTATCACAGAGTGCATCAGCATGTTGAAGATGCTGATGACAGCAAGTGACTAACCAAAGAAATTCCTTACAGTGGAGTTCTCCCACCCTCTTAATTTGTTCCATTACCTGCTTTGTAACACTGCCATCATATTAGAATCTTTCTAGCTTTTGCCTTAGCATTTTCTAGCAGCTGCTGCAAATTTGCATTCTTTAACATCTCTTTTACAAGTGACAAATCCATACAATACAACGTATAGCTTCTTATTAGCAACTGGCTAGTAAATACAGGTGGTTTTATATGCAAAATCACAACCTCTAATAATAGCTACTTTACAAGCACACATATTCAAGCTGTTACTTTTCAGTTGCCCCCAAGTGATGTTTTGCAATCATTCGTTTCTCTCTATCTCATTCTGCTTGGGGTATTCACGGTCAGCTCCTGTAACTGATGCATCGAGTTCTTCCACTCATCTGTCCAGCTCATGGCAAAGCTTGACAAACTTTGCAGGCAGCCACCATGGACCTGTAGGTAGGAGGACAGAAATATAGCCCTTCCTCTGGGTTATCAGTTCTTGAGAAGTAGACAGGTCAAAGTGACTCCTTAAAGCAGAAGCATCTGATGCAAAGGGGATGTGAAACAGCTGCAGAAACAGACTGCACAGTGTTAACAGTCAGAGGGGTTTGTTCCATCATTACACTCCCCCCCCCTTTTTTTTTCTCACACAAGCAGAATCAAAAGCAATACTTCCTAACCCCTATGGCTCAGACCACATTGTAACATTATAAGGGGGGTTTCCTTGAAACCTTTATATTTGATCAGCCTGTCAGTGTCCCAAGAAAGATGAGACCCTTGTGTCTGACCAGCCTGTCTGCATCCCATTGTGGGAACCATACTGAACAGCTGACTGTATCGGAGGGTGATTCGACCAACCTATTCAGGGACCCACACTGACAGCATCACTGAATCAAATCCCTTATGTGCTGTTGATAGTACACTGGCTGGAGAACAAGCTTGAAGCAATACACAACAAAACTACAGTCACTAATAACAGCCAGAGTGAGTTATCATTACCCTTTTTTTTTCTTTTTTTCAAAGTCGCTCACCCTGCTTTGCACAGCTAAAACCACAGCCTATGGGCAGCAGCCTTCTCAGCAGCAGCAACAAATACCTGCTGCACTTTTGCATTAACCCATTCTTGCCCGAAATGTTAAACTGCTACCTGTTAAAAGTTTTACATGAACCTGACAACAAAAAATACACAGAACACTGTCTGCCCTCATCACACACACACACAGACACACACACACACATATGGGATCCCACAAGCACACTGCACACAACTACAATATTTGAAACACAAAATCCAGACAATCATTACTCCCTCTACACAGTCCCACATGCAGAGCATGGCACAAGGACCTTGTGAAGAGTATCAGGAAACCAGCTCCGAGAAGCATCATCACAGTGTGGGGTGGCAGGCTCAACCTTAGCGGGCGTCCCCACAGAGGCTCTGCCTCCCTCACATCACATGAGGTTTGGGCTTTTATACTGGCCAAAATGCACACTCGTTCCGACACAGGTGGCCAGCCTATGTTGGAAGAAGTAGCCAGCAATACCTCTAAAGGTTTCCAAGGGTTGATAGAAACATGGACATACTTATATTTACCAACTTCTAGTACATGAGTATCACAGAGAGACTGTATCAAAGGAGTTGTATATGGGGTCTCAACTCCAAGGTCTGACACATTCTGCCCGATACCCCTGATAAGAGCATACAAGAGACCTTCCCATCTCAGGTGGGAAGCACACACACCGTGGGAAACTGTGCAATACATCCACATCCCCCACCCATCTCACTTCTCCCTTTACAGATGCCCATTTATCACGAGGATATGGGGGATATAAATCAGGGTTCTTTTCCGGATGAATAGGCTCCAGGTCAAGAGCACCATCCAGGTCAGCATCAGCATTATCAGGCGTCAGGATCTCAGGATCACAACAGCAAACTGATGAACGTGCACAGGCTACGTCTTGGGCTCAATAGGGCCTTAGTTGAAAGGATCATCTTCATCCCCGTCAGTCTTCGCGGCCATAGCGGCAACCAGTGGAGGTTTGGGGGGGAGGGCGGGGGGGGGGGGTGGGGTGCTGGTCTCCATGATCTCATTTTTTTACTTTAACGTCTCCAAAACAGTTCTCCAAATGACTAACAAACTTTTCACAGCATCATTGCCTTTCGTGGCTGCATTCCACAGTTTAACTCCTGCCCCATTCCACAAGGATATCTCAAATCCAGTGGACTCATCAATCTCTAGGTAACATGTCTTTGACCATTTCAACATTAAGTCTGTCTCTTTAAGGGTTGCTCCCTTCACTTTAAGAAGGACTGAAAACATCCATAAATTAGAGGCTTCTTCCTTAGTAATTTTCTCCCCAGTCTTGAGATTAAAAGTTTCTCCGACTCCCACAATTAACTCCTTCTCCTTACTACAGAGCAACAATCTTTTCAGCATAGCTTCATCATAGTCTGTCCCTCTCACAGAGAGGATATGTTGGAAGAGCTTAAGCATTACTTCATCTTCTTTACTTAACTGGTTTCCCATCCTTAAGCTCCCTTCCAACCGTCCGGCTGCTCACCTTATTTGCACTGCGCAGTGTCTTCCGGGCTCACAAGGCTCCGATCCGAGGATTCCCTCCTCCGAGGCTTCTGCCTCCCGATCTTGGTCCAGCCAGATCGATTCCAGCCAATTTCTTCACGGCCCAGCGATTCACACCCTCCTCCGTTTCAATGTGAACTTATAGAGGGTCCCTGTTCGGGCGCCATTTGCCGCGGAACGGACTCAGTCAGAGATCAATGTGATCAGACAAAAAGCCATTTATTACAAAGCATTAACTCCTTATATACTATTGCTTACTGTCATGGTTTGAGCATGTTTTGAGGGTGTTTTTGTTCAAGGTTTTTTCCAGCCAGGTGGAGGAGGGTAGTCTGGGAGGAAGGAGAGACAGGACACCTGACCCAGGCTAGCCAATGAGGTATTCCATACCATAGCACGTGATGCCCAGGATGCAGCTGGGAAAGAGAAAGCTGGAGGAGTGGAGCTGGAGAGGAAAATGGAGGAAGGAGCACATGGTGCTCGGCCGGGCAGGGTGGAGTGAGTTATGGGTCGGTGGCTGGTGAGGTGTTGTATTCTTTTCACTTGCTGTTTGCTGTATCATTATTATTTGTAGTAGTGAATGGCAGTAGGGGTTTTGTGTTATGCCTTAGCTATTAAACCGTTCTTATCTCAATCCGTGGGGGCTACATTCTTTGGATTCTCCTTCCTAACTCTCCGGGAGTTGGGGGACTTGGTTTAAACCACGACACTTACACACACCTACAGCAATTTGGCATATCATGATTGGATACTTGTCTTGAAGACCCTTAGTGACTAACATATAATTGGTTAAGCACAGGTGTGAGAACTTGACCTCGAACGCTTGCCAACAGTCCACAGTTCTCATAACTCAGTGAATTTCAGCTTCTTCTTATCTTGCTTGTTTAGGCTTCCTCGGGCCTCCCACGGCCTTGCTGTATCCCTCAGAGTTATTCAGAGCTCATGTACCAAATATCCATTCTCCTGTGAGAACTGTCTCCACAATGGGGCACACCCAACCCCCACCCGCTCCAGTATCAGGGAACTGCAGGGGGGAGGTAACCCCAGAGTGGGGGGTGCCTAAGTTGGGGGGTCCCCACAAAAGAAGCCCCAGCCAGGAGGTCGAGTGGGGTATGAGCTGGAGCATCTGCAGCAGGGTCTGGAAGCACTGGGATATTGAAACCCCAGCAGTATCTGAGGCCACTGAGGCCTATATTGGTCTGTACTGGTACAAACTGGTCCATACTGCTCCATGCTGGGATGTGACATCGTGTAGTGCTTCCCACACTGCTGGTGCTGCTTCCCCTGCCTCTGGGGGGGAATCTCCTCTGATTCAGACATCATCTATATAATGGTACATTTTCACCTGCTGAGGAAGTCAGACTGCTGATAGGAGTTCAGCAAGTGCAGCACGAACACCTGGGGGTGAAGGCTGGTAAAGGTTTGCTGGAGACCTTCCTAAGTAAAAGCAGATTTTTCCTTCTCCTCCTCTTGCAGAGGAACCATATCAAGAACATCTCCTTTCACCTCATGCTGCCATCCAGATCTGTGCAGCTGCTTGCAAAGTCTCTGCAAGTCTGCAATGTTTGGTGCAGCAGCTCTCAAGGACCTGTGTTAGCATTAAAACACCTGCAGGCAATTGTTAATCACCTTCTTCAACCAGGTTCATGACTCACCAAACTGGTGAGTTCCATGGGGAGTGAGTTCTGGAAATGAGGTTTTGCTTTCCCAAATCAGCTGTGACCTGAGAGATTCCCTTTTGTGCTGCTGCAGACAGTGGGGATTGTGGGACATTGGTGATCTTGGAATCCGACCTCCTGTGGGTTTGTGGTGACCACAGGACAGAGCTGAGTCCCCTTCCAGCCCCAGGGCTTCAATCCCAGGATTCAGCTAACCAGGCTGAATCCCTTTATTCAGCAGATGTAAAGGAGATCCCAGCCTGTCCTGTCTGATGATAGCACAAGAAACAGGCTGTGCACAGAAGTGGTTGTGTCACCATCCATGGAAGTGTATAAAAGATCTCTTCGGTATATAAAAAGAGCTTTCATGTACATGGAGACATATAAAATGCCCCTTAGGCATATAACAAGACCTTTTATATACATGGAGGCATATAAAATGCCCCTTAGACATATAACAAGACCTTTTATATACATGGAGGCATATAAAATGCCCCTTAGGCATATAAAAAGACCTTTTACACACATGGACATCTACATCTACACCTACAAAAGTAGGGATTTAAAACCTGGCTGCAGTATCCCAGAGCATCCCTTCCCTTGTTCTCCTGCCGTGCTCCTGCTCATACAGCCCACGATGCTGCTGTCCTCCCTTGCTGCCAGGGCACAGCTGCCTCCTGTCCAGCTCCTGCCCACCCAGACCTTTCCCATGGGCTGCTCCCAGCCAGGCAGCCCCAGCCTGGGCCATTGCAGGGCAGTCCCCTGCAGGGACCCCTGTGTCCCCTGCTCTCCTGCCCAGGACACCCTGAGAGCTCTGCAGCCCCCCCCATGCCATCCCATCTCCTCACACCAGCACAACAGCTCCGACCCTTGGGCTCCTCAAGAGCTCTTCCTGCTGCAGGCACAGAGCAGCCATCCCAGAGCTGGAGCAGCCACAAAGCTGCTTTCATTCCCCTTCATTCCTGCCATGGGAGGACATAGCACAGGGAAGAACTTGCTGCAGCATCATTTCTTTTACTCAAACACAGTGACAGACCCATTGACACCAAGTCTGTGGGTCAGACAAGGTGCGTGGATACGTAAGTAGCAGGAATGAAAACTGACATGTCTTTGAAGACAGCAACATCACAAGGGGAAAAAGCCCAACTGTGCCCCCAGCTGCCCCAGTGCTGCTGAAATCCATGCCCAGCTCTGAGCACATGGGGCAGCAGTTTGCTCAGATGAACATCTCCAGCATGGCCACCTGCATGGGGACATCCCTGGGCAGTAACATCATCCTGGGCAGCAACATCCACCCCAGCTCCTCTGCTGCCCCCCCACAACCAATGCCTTCAAGTGACTGAGGAGCTGCTCACCCCCAGCTGCACTATCCCACAGAGCACCAATGCCAACCTGAGCCTGGGAGGATTCAACACCATCGGGATGGAGCCCCATGGGCGATGTGGGCTTGTGGAGATGGACGTGGAAGCGTCCCAGCCTGGCAGAGCAGAGAAGTGGGGGATAAAGTGGGGGATGAAGGGCAGGGGCAGCACCTTGCCAAAGCCACCCAGCAAGCGCAGGGCTCTTGCAGCCAGCCCGGGGATGCCAGGGGAGGAGTAGAGCAGAGCAGGGGTGAGGTGGGGATGGGGGCAGCAGGAGGAGGGGAGGCACTGAGGCCTGAGGGGTGTTCTAGTAGAGTTTATGAGTGTTCTTTCTTGTTTCCATCCAAAAAGAGCTCTCCAGAACCGCTCTGTGCCTGTGTGGGATGGGGAGGGAGTGAAGGGAGCACAGGGAAATGGCACCCAAGAGGTGCAAAAGCCAAGGCAAGGTGACAGCCAGGGGACCTGGGGACCTGCAATGCACCAGGGGAGGCACCTGATGAACCCAGGTTTGACTCCAATGGGGTTTGTATGATTGCGGTGGCTGTTGGTGCCCTGCCACGTGTCACAGGCAGCGGGTACTGCACTGCAGGGACCAGGGCTGGAGCTGCTGGAGTGTGGGGATGGAAAAGAAGCCTGGAAAGGGGAGAGTGAGCAGCCCTGGAACAGCAGAGCTGAGAAGCGGCTGCAGAAGGGCTCTGCTGTGGGGCTGAAAGCCAAGGCTGGGGCAGGGGAAAGGAGAGACTGCAGAGCCTCAGCCCTTGGGCTGCTCTCAGAGGAGGTGGCTGCTGCCCTTGATCCTGGCTGTTCTCCAGGCCTGAGCTGCCCTCAGCGCTCTCCAGTGGCCTCTGCCCAGGCCAGCAGCAGACACAGGATGTTCTGCACCAATGTCTGCAGCTGATCCTGGGGCTGCCTCAGTGCTGAGAGCTCTTCTGCAGCCAAATGCAGATGGTGTTTTACAGTCCTACAGTCACAGCCTGGTTTGGGGTGGAAGGGACCTTAAATCCCCAGAGGGATTCAGAACATCCCACAAGCAGAGCATCCTATAGGGATGTAGAGAATCCCAGAGGTCTCCATGGCATCCTATAAGAATTTAGAGCATCCTGCAAGCAGAGCATCCCATACAGATTCATATCATCCCACAAGCAGAGCATCTCACAGGGGTTCAGAACATCCTACAAGCAGAGCATCCTATAGGGATTTAGAGAATCTCAGAGGCCTCCATAGCATCCCATAGGGATTCAGAGCATCCTGCAAGCAGAGCATCCCACAGGTTTTCAGAGCATCCACAGGGATTCAGAGCATCCCACAGCCAGAGCATCCCACAGGGCTCCAGAGCACCCCATAGGGATTGAAATCATCCCAAGAAAATCACACTCTCCCATCTACCCATACCCCCTGCCCCCCTGCCATGGAACTTCCCCCTCTATGACATCAGCCCCAGCCCCAAGGGACCTGCATCCAGCACCCGTATCCCTGGGGCAGTTGTGCTTTGGGTGCAGAGGTGGTTGCAGCTCCTTGGTAGCAGCTCCTTGGTAGCAGCTCCTTCGTGCCACCCTTAGTGGTGGTGGCAGCTCCTTGGGGTACCTCCTTGGTGTCACCTGTTTGGGGTGGAAGGGACTTTAAATCCCCATAGGGATTCAAATCATCCCACAAGCAGAGCATTCCATAGATGTTCAGAGCATCCCACAAGCAGAGCATCCAATAGGAATTTAGAGAATCCCAGAGAGCTCCGTATCATCCCATAAGGATTTTGAGCATCCTGCAAGCAGAGCATCCCATAGGGATTGAGAGCATCACACAAGCAGAGCATCCCGTAGGGGTTCAGAGAATCTCACAGGGGTTCAGAGCACCCACAGTGATTCACAGCATCCCACAGCCAGAGATCCCACAGGGCACCAGAGCTTCCCACAGGGATTCAAATTATCCCAAGACAATCAGACTCTCCCATCTCCCCATACACCCTGCCCCCCTCCATGGAACACCCCCCATGGAACCCACATCTCTATGACATCAGCCCCAGCCCCAAGGGACCTGCATCCAGCACCCGTCATCCTGGGGCAGTTGTGCTTTGGGCACAGAGGTGGTTGCAGCTCCTTGGCTGCAGCTCCTTGGTGTCACCATTAATGGTGGTGGCAGCTCCTTGGGGTTACTTCCTTGGTGTCACCTGGTTTGGGGTGGAAGGGACCACCATAGGGACTCACAGCATCCCACAGGCAGAGCACCTCATAGGTGTTCCGAGCATCCCATAGGTGTTCAGACCATCCCACAAGCAGAGAATCCCATTCTGATTCAAAGCATCCCACAAGCAGAGCATCCTTTAGGGATTTGGAGAATCCTATAGGGATCCATACCATCCCATACGGATTTAGAGCATCGTAGAAGCAGAGCATCCCATAGGGATTCAGAGCATCCCACAAGCAGAGCATCCCCGAGGGGTTCAGAGCATCTCACAGGGCTTCAGAGCACCCCACAGGGATTCACAGCATTCCAGAACCAGAGCATTCCACAGAGCTCCAGAGCATCCCATAGTGATTCAAATCATCTCCAGCCCATCAGACTCTCCCAGCTCCCCATGTGCCTCGCCCCCCGCCATGGAACCTCCCCCCCCCCTTTTAAACAGAGAAAGAATAAGTTTTACATACTATCTGTAAACTGTGAACAAAACCAATAAGAAGAGGACTTGATCTTACCAAGTGCTGCCTTATTCAGCCCTGCAGATTGAGGAGATCCTTCAAGTCTTGGGGTGACCGGATGCAGCACTTGCCTGAGCCTATGGGAACAAGGTTTCCTTCTCTCCTGGCTCAACCTCTCCTCTCTCACTATCCCCCATTGCCTTTTGTCCTCTTACCAGGCACATGGTGAGGAGCCTGGCTCTGTATTCTAGAATCATAGACCCATAGAATAGTTAGGGTTGGAAAGGACCTTGAGATCATGGACTTCCAAGCCCCTTGCCACGGGCAGAGACACCACTCACTAGACCATGTCAGCCAAGACTCCATCCAGCCTGGCCTTGAACCCTGCCAGGGATGGAGCACCCACAGCCTCTGGGCAACGTGTTCCAGGGCCTCAGCACCCTCACAGTAAAGGACTTTTTCCTTATATCCAATCTGAACGTCCCTGTTTACGTTTGAACCAGTTACCCGATGGGGTGTCCCATAGATGACCGTAGAGGAACACCCCATTGGGTGGTGCAGGGACAAGGGGTGTCCCATAGATGAGCATCATCCTGCCCCATAGGATGCTGCAGGGACAAGGGAGCCTATGAGGTGCCCCATAGCTGTACTGTGCCACCACATGGAGTGCTGGAGAGCAAGTGGGGCTCTCCCAGTCCCACCACCCCACTGGTGGTGACTCTGGCAATGATGAACATTCATGTTCCAGACCTGGTTTAGGTCTCTTCATAATGCGGACAGAAGTTGAGTTCAGCAGCAGCATCTCCCTGTGGAATACCAGGAGCCCCGCAGGCTGGTGCCACTGACCCACAGCTGTGCCAGGAGCCATGCACCAGCCAGGGCAAGGACACAAGAATGAGGACATGGAGCCAAGCTGGCGCTGCCATCACCGTTAAGGGTGACACCAAGGAGCTGCAACCAAGGAGCTGCTGCCTCCACTGCGCCCAGAGCGCAACTGCCCCAGGGATACGGGTGCTGGATGCATCCCTTAGTGCTGCAACCACCAGTGCTGGTTCCTTGTTGGAGAAGACTCAGCCGAAGTCAAGAACGTGCTCAATATGAGTTACATATCTTGCTTGCTTTATTGATCACGATCGCCTGTATTTATATAGTCAGTGATAGTCCACGCGCTCCTAAACACTCTTTCATTGGTTACATTGGTTTGTCCACACACCTATCTACACATAGCTATTGGCTAAGCTAGAATTTCCATGTTAGTCTCTGCTTACAATAGCTCAGTGTATTATACTTGGATCCATACACAATCAGTGGCTGTATTAAGATCGCACACATCACCAATAGCTGCTGTATCAGTGGGTACATGTCCAGTGTAGCACACAGCAGCTCAGATACAATTGGTCACGTTAAGCGGATGAGAGCCTGGTCTCCAAAGCTTGCTCACAGTTCACTGCTGTGTCTTAGCACATCCCAGGTTCTTCTCCTCTTGCTCGCACTGCTACTGCTGCTGCTTTACCCACGGCTTTCTTCATCCTCGGCTCCTGCCCAGCTCCACGTAGGCTCTGCTGACTTGGGATTGTGGCTGCACTGCTCAGAAACACCATCTGCTAATGCTGAAACATCGGGATTGGGCACAAGATGCCCACTGCTTTGCAGCCAGAATACACCCATAGAGCCCCATTATTGCCCAATTATTACCATATAGAGCCCCATTATGACCCCGTAAAGCCCCATTGTTGCCTCATAGAGCCCCATTATTGCCCAATTCTTACCACACAGAGCCCCATTATTGCAACATAAACCCCCCTGATTGCCTCATAGAACCGCATTATTGCCCAATTATTACCACATAGAGCCCCTTTATTACCCATAAAACCCCATTGTTGCCTCATAGAGCCCCATTATAGCCCAATTATTACCACATAGAGCCCCATTATTACCCCATAGAGCCCCATTTTTGCCCCATTGTTGCCTCATAGAGCCCCATTATTGCCCAATTATTACCACATAGAGCCCCATTATTACCCCATTGTTGCCTCATAGCGCCCCATTATTGCCCAATTATTACCACATAGAGCCCCATTATTACCCCATAGAGCCCCATTTTTGCCCCATTGTTGCCTCAGAGTGCCCCATTATTGCCCAATTATTACCACATAGAGCCCCTTTATTACCTATAAAGCCCCATTGTTGCCTCATAGAGCCCCATTATTGCCCAATTATTACCACATAGAGCCCCATTATTACCCCATAGAGCCCCATTTTTGCCCCATTGTTGCCTCATAGAGCCCCTTTATTGCCCAATTATTACCACATACAGCCCCATTATTGCCCCATAAAGCCCCATTGTTGCCTCATAGATCCCCATTATTACCCCATAGAGCCTTATTTTTGCCCCATTGTTGCCTCATAGAGCCCCATTATTGCCCAATTATTACCACATAGAGCCACATTATTACCCCATAGAGCCCCATTGTTGCCCCATTGTTGCCTCCTAAAGCCCCATTATTGCCTAATTCTTACCACACAGAGCCCCGTTATTACCACATAAAGCCCCATTGTTGCCTCATAGAGCCCCATTATTGCCCGATAGAACAGAATTGTTGCCTCATAGAACCCCATTATTGCCCCATAAAGCCCCATTCTTGCCCCATAGAACCCCATTAATGCCCCATAGAGCCCCATTGTTGCAATATTGTCGTGGTTTAAACTAAATCTGCACAGTTCCCCCTTTGTTTCCCCTCCCCCCCTCACCTTCGCACTCCCGGGGGGATGGGAACGAGAGCCAGAGGAATACAACTGCCAGGGATTGAGGTAAAATCAGTCCAGCAATCAAGGTACAACAGAAATAACTACCGGTACCAACAACAAATCAATGTTAGAGGAGACAAACAGGGAGAGAGAATAGGACACCACCCGCAGCCACCAGGCCAGCCTTGAAGAGAGAGAGCTCCCCCCTCCCCTCCTGGCCAGCTTCCAGTCCCCTCCCCGAGCAGGACGTGCTGTGCTATGGAACCTCCCCGGCTAGCCCAGACCAGGCCCTATCTCTGCCTCCTCCCTGGCAGAGCATGAGCTACTGCTGAACCCATGACACTGCTACACTAGAAAGGCTGGTATGGCCTTAGAATCATTTTGTCTGTTGTTTATTTACTAGTATAACACTGCTGAGGGTTTTTATAAGGGTATAAAATATTCTACATATGACTGAAAATTATAAGAGTGTTGGAACAGGGAGAAATTCTCAGCTCTTTATAGCTCAGAGCTGAGCCAGGAGAGCTGCAGTGTCCATCAGTCCTTTCCCATTTGCCCTGTGCTCAAACCTGCACTGCCTGTAAGATGCCTTCACACACAAATGGATCTGAAGAACCCCCACAAACACGTGTCCTGTGCTGAGAGCAGGGCAGCAGGGTTCAGAGGGCAGATCAAGGAGCTCTCATGGGGAGAAGCAAAGGACTGTGCCCAGCAGAGCATGTCCAGCAGCCACCTGCAGTGGAAGGCAGACACCAAGAGAGCTGCCTGAACGCAGCCTCCCCAGGCCTGGGCTGCACTTTCCCCCCACTCCCTGCCCATGGCTCTGCTGCCTGGAGCTGTCCCTGCCAGGAGCTGCTGCTCTGTGCCCAGCTCTGCTCCCTCTCAGTGCTGCCAGAGCCCATCCCATGGGCTGTGTGCTCAGCTCTGCCCTGCACACCCCTCCCGGCAGCAGGGCTCTGCCCAGGGGCATCTCTGCCTCTGCAGGAACCTCACACCTGGCACTCCATGGATCCAGCAATGGGGAATGGAGAAACATGGTCACCCCTGAGGAAGCCTTGAGAGCTTCTGGACTCTTCAGTTGGTTCCTGGTGGCAATGAGCAGAGTGCAGGGAGGTGAGGGAGGGTGGAGGGAAGTCAGCAAGAAGCAAGGTGATGGTTCAGGGCTTTAACAAACCCTTACAAGCAGGACAGAGCCCAGCAATGGAGAGCAGTTGATGTCTGTAGGTGCAGGAGGAGTAGGTGTTCCTGCAGTGTGGCTGCAGGCCCTGGACACACCAGAGGCTGTCTGAGAAGTTTCCCTGATGGGAACGTGCCTCAGTGTGGCACATGGGGAATGCCCAGAGCTGGGGGGGCCTGAACACTGCTCATCTGCCCCATGAGCCGACCTTCCTGTCTCCCTCTCCTGCACTGCCCAAACTCGCCTGGAATGCAGGATCCATCCCTGAGCCAATGCAGGAACCTCCTGCAGTCAGGTGTCTGCTGCAGGGGAAGTGCAAAGCTCCTGTGAGACACTGAGCAGAGAGTGGGGTGTGCGCAGCAGAGAGGGGGCTACGGGCAGGAAGCTGTCCCAGATGAGGTGCCCTGTCCCCACAGCATGGGATACCTTGCACCCAAGGACAACACCTTTCCTGTTGGCTCTTGCCAGCAAGTTCTCAATCCAGACCATTGGCTTCCCCACTGCTCTCCCATGGTGCTCAGTTCTCTATCCTGATGGCATCCCCCATTCCTCTAGAAGCCTCCTTTAGATCAGCTTGATGAGGGATATTCACTCCACCTTATGGATTGACACTATAGTAGCAGCCTGCAACTACTTTAAATTTGGCTGCAGAGATGATGGAGGTTTTCTTGCTAGCAGGAAGAGAAGGAAACCTCTACAGAGTGCAGCCTGGAAGGTTCAGACTCCAGGTTAGGAAAGAGAAATGTGTGTCAAAAGGTGGACTTGTGGTGCAAGAGGTGACCCAGAGGGAGTCTGGCTCAGCCCATGGCTTTGTGTTTCAAGGCACAGACAGCCATGGGTGCAGAGATGGGACTGAAGGGACAGAAATGGCAGGGGAGAGCTGGCTGGGAAAGCAAGATGGGTGTCAGCAGCCTGAAGGGACAGAGGTGCAGGCATGGGCCAGTGCAGGACAGCCTGCAGCAGAGATGAGGGAGGATTCTGGCAAGGCTGAAAGGCCCCAGAGAACAAAAGGTCTCTGTCCCCTGCCCGATGGCACTTGCCTCTTTCATCAAGGCCTGGGAGGAGAACTTTCATTCTCAGCATTTCAGGCTCTACTTCTCCAAGGGCTGTGCTCAGGGCTTGGCCTTTCTGCTTCATCAAACACACCAAGGGTGTTCTCACCATCAGACACCTGCACTTTGCCTTTGTCTGCTGTAATCACAGCCTACAGGTACTTGCTTTAATGAGGCCCTGGGGAGGCTTTGTCAGGAAGAGCCCTCAGTGGGGCCCATTAATGCTGAAGGGACTTGGGGCTTTGTTTAAGTAAGCAGTCTTCCTCATGTGGGTAGGGGTCTTCAAGATGAAGTAAGCAGTCTTCCTCATGTGAGCAGGGGTCTTCAAGATGAAGTAAGCAGTCTTCCTCATGTGGGTAGGGGTCTTGAGGATGAAGTAAGCAGTCTTCCTCGCAGTGTGCTTTTCAGCGTTGGCCCAGTTGGACGCCCCAGTAATTACACACTCACTAACACCAGCCAGATCTGTAATGATTCTAATAACTAACACAGGTTTGAAACAGTGTGACCTTCCTGCAACATTGATAGCAGGACAGGAGTATCCCAAGGGAGCAGATGGTTGGGAGGCTCTGTCTCTGAACTGACTGATAAGTACAAGGATGGTGTGAAATAACTCCTTCATGCTTAGTGGGGTCACTAAATCTTGTTATCTCACCACAGACTTACAACACAAACATTGTTCTTTACAACTAAAGATATTTTAGAGGACCAGTGTGAAACAGTTCACTCACATTTATTGGGGCCACTCAATTCCACAGGCTAACAACATAAACATTGTTCTCTTTCTACAACCTAAGTTAAGCTCAAAAGTACTTTAACTCTCTTATTTTATAGGCATCAGCTTTTCTTTTATCAAGCATGCAACCCCCCCCCTCCCCTTTTCTTCTTTTTAACTTTACAGATTCTTCTACTATACGACTCCGGTTTGCTCATCTTATGTCTTTATTGAGCTTTGGGTTTGTTACTATAAACTTGTATGGTTATATCCCCATAATCACATCTATGATTTGCGAAAGCCAATACATTGATGTGTTTATCACAGGGACTAAAGGGGGCCCATGGTCACATAGGGGGGCCCATGGTCACATAGGGGGGCCCGTGGAGATATAGGGGGCACATGGGGATATAGGGGGCACATGGTCACATAGGGGGGCCCATGGGGATATAGGGGGGCCCATGGGGATATAGGGGGGCCTATGGGGACATAGGGAGGCCCATGGTCACATAGGGGGGCCCATGGTCACATAGGGGGGCCCACGGGCACACAGGGGTTAGACCCCTGTGTCATTGAGGATGCTCTGCATGGATTGGGAAAGGCAAAGGGCACAGGAAGGGGGGGGTTACTTGATTCCTGGTGAAATCCATTGGGTTTTAGCATTTGGTGCCCTATTTTCCATGGGAAAGGTGATATCTCATTCCCTGCTCCCCTGTGTTCTGATGCGAGGAGGCAGGAAAGCAGGGAATGTCATCAGTTCTCAGTGATGGGGAGTTTGGTGGCTTTGGAATGGAAAATGATTGGGATGCCTGAAGGGAGCTGGTTTAGTTTCAGGTCCTTAGGACCTTAGTACAAAAGGGGTAAGGAAAACAATGGAAAAGCAGGACTTGGGAATGGGGAATATCCGGGACTCCTGCTGGCCAGGATGGGCACACTTAACACTAACTGGTAAGTAGAAGGATGGGATGTTGCTATGTCCTTAATATTAATGAAGCTGGGGAAAATAAAAGACCCTAAAGACCACCATCCCAATCTTGTATCCATGCGGGAAACTCCCTGGAAAACAATGTCGTATTCCCAGTGCCCATATGTGGATACAGGGACACACATGAGGAGGAGCTATCCCCCTGTGTCTCCCTTTGCTGCCATGAGGAATACCTGCTGTCACCTTGGAACTGTTGGGAAGGTTGGTCCTGGAGTTTCCTCCGGATCAATTCCAAGGGAAACGGGAACAAGGCTCTCCCTGCTGCATGGATGGACTCCACAGCCCATAAAGTAGGTATGCTTTTATCCAGCACTGAGGTGCATGGGGATAGCTCCAAAGGGTTGGTTTCCCTTTACATTGCTTCTCTGAAGGTATACATATGCATTAGGTTACTCAAGACACCTATACATATTTATTATCTACCCCCACTTCGTATTATAATGAGCTAGAAGGTCATTCTAGAGTCTTCCTTGCCGCGGCCAGGTGGAGGGGAGAAAACACCGATACGATGTAGGTTCACAAAATGCTCCGTTTATTGATTACAAGGCTGCTCTTAATATACTGCCTTACATGCGATCACGCATTACTTGATTGGCTGCTTCACTTTGCCCACGAGGGATACACGCTCCCCTTTACCTCTCCTGATTGGTTTCACACCTTCGCTTCAGCTTAGCGTTACATCATGCTTCTGGCATCTTGTTATTGCGTTCCTGTTTTGCTGATCTTGACGCTTCTTCTTTTAGCCTGGGGTCATCAGTTCACTTTCTCACAGCTTGCTGCAAGCCTGTTCAAGCGCCCATGCTCGACCCCCAACATCTCCCCCTCTTTTTTCAAATAAGGCGTTCGTCATCTGCTGCATGCGTTGCATAATACATTGTAACAAACAAGGTCCAAAAAACAAAATTAACAACATAATCATTATTGGTCTGCTAAACATCATGATTAAACTCCTTAACCAACTACTTATTCCTAACGATTTTAACCAAGAGTCTATAGGATTTGTTTCTACAGTAAGTTCTTTCATTGTGAATAGATTCAGAATGATCAGAAAGATTCATACAACACATGCCCAGAAGCATTCTAATGCAAAGGGGATGTGAAGCAGCTGCAGAAGTAAACTGTACAGTGTTAACAGTCAAGGAGTTACACTCCCCCCTTTTTTTTTTATCAGACAAGAAGCCATTTATTGCAAAGCTTTAACTCCTTATACACTATTGCTTACACACACCTACAGCAATTTGGCATATCATGATTGGATACTTGTCTTGAAGACCCTTAGTGACTAACATATAATTGGTTAAGCACAGGTGTGAGAACTTGACCTCGAACACTTGCCAACAGTCCACAGTTCTCATAACTCAGTGAATTACAGCTTCTTCTTGTCTTGCTTGTTTAGGCTTCCTCGGGCCTCCCACGGCCTTGCTGTATCCCTCAGAGTTATTCAGAGCTCATGTACCAAATATCCATTCTCCTGTGAGAACTGTCTCCACATCTCCCCCTTTTTAGTTTTACTGAAAGATTTTTACAATTTCGTGTGTCTGCTCTATCACTGCTTGAGTTGTGTAACATAACAACCCACTACTCTAGGCAGCATTATTTCAGTAAGATTAGTCTGATTTGAAGTCACTTGAACCTTTATAACATGTGGCATACCAGTGAATCCTACACACCATGTAACAAGTTGGAATAGTTGGGATTTAACAGATGTGCTCAATGTACTTGTCCATTACCCATGGTCACACATAATAGAACAGATAGTACAAAGATTTTACACAGATTTTTATCATTGCTGTTTCTTTATGTGGTTGAATTCTGCGGCTTTGTACATTTTGCTGGCAGTCAGTATGGTCCTGTTGATAGCTGTACACAGCTGGGCCTGCCCTTTTCTCCTGGATGGCTCTCTGATAACAGTGGAGGCCATCCCTCACATCAAGGTCTGGCATGGCATGTGTCTTCACCGCTCTACGCCTGCTGGGTTGCAGCCAGCAGCGGAGCTAAAGGTTCTTCTTGGTGGCAGACACAGAGGCCAACCCAGTCTTGCCCCTGACTGTGGTAGCAGGCATTTGTTCAATCTCATTCCTTGCACCTTGTTGTCAATGCAGAGTTTCACCTGCTTAACCCAGTAATAAGTCACTACTACAGCAAAGCACACACAGATTTACATGAGCAGAGTAACTATCACAGAGTGCATCAGCATGTTGAAGATGCTGATGACAGTGAGGGACTAACCAAAGAAACTTCTTACCAGTGGAGTTCTCCCACCCTCTTAATTTGTTCCATTACCTGCTTTGTAACAGTACCATCATATTAGAATCTTTCTACCTTTTGCCTTAGCATTTTCTAGCAGCTGCTGCAAATTTGCATTCTTTAACATCTCTTTTACAAGTGACAAATCCATACAATACAAGGTATAGTTTCTTATTAGCAACTGGCTAGTAAATACAGGTGGTTTTATATGCAAAATCACAACCTCTAATAATAGCTACTTTACAACAAACACACATATTCAAGCTGTTAATTTTCAGTTGCCCTCAAGTGATGTTTTTTTTTCTTTTTTTTTTTTTCACAGTCACTCACCCTGCTTTGCACAGCTAAAACCACCGGCCTATCAGCAACTGCACTTTTGCATTAACCTTTTCTTGCCCGAAAGGTTAAACTGCTACCTGTTAAAAGTTTTACATGAACCTGACAACAAAAAATACACAGAACACTGTCTAACCTCATCACACACACACACAGACACACACACACACGCATGGGATCCCACAAGCACACTGCACACAACTACAGTATTTGAAACACAAAATCCAGACAATCATTGTTCCCACTACACAGTCCCACATGCACAGCATGGCACAAGGACCCTGTAAAGACTACCAGGAAACCAGCTCCGAGAAGCATCATCGCAGTGCAAGGTGGCAGGCTCAACCTTAGCGGGCGTCCCCGCAGAGGCTCTGCCTCCCTCACATCGCATGAGGCTTGGGCTTTTATACTGACCAAAATGCACACTCGTTCCGACACAGGTGGCCAGCCTATGTTGGAAGAAGTAGCCAGCAATACCTCTAAAGGTTTCCAAGGGTAGATAGAAACATGGACATACTTATATTTACCAACTTCTAGTACATGAGTATCACAGAGAGACTGTATCAAAAGGGGTTGTATATGGGGTCCCAACCCCATGGTCTAACACATTCTGCCTGATACGCCTGATAAGAGCATACAAGAGACCTTCCCACTGCGGGTTTTGAACCAGCATATACACCACAAGGAAACCGTGCAATTCATCTGCATCCCCCACCCATCTCACTTCTCCCTTTACAGCTACCCATTTATCATGAGGATATGGGGGATATAAATCAGGCTTCTTTTCCAGATGAATAGGCTCCAGGTCAAGAGCACCATCCAGGTCAGCATCGGCATTATCAGGCATCAGAATCTCAGGAGCAGCAACAGCAAACTGATGAACGTGCACAGGCTCCATCTCGGGGTCAATAGGGCTCAGGTCGGAAGGATTATCTTCATCCCCATCCTCAGTCTTCGCTGCCGCAGCGGCAACCAGCGGAGGTTCGGGGGGGGGGGGGGGGGGGGGGGCACACTGGTCTCCATGATCTCATTTTTTGACTTTAGCATCTCTAAAACAGTTCTCCATATGACTAACAAACTTTTCACAGCATCATTGCCTTTCGTGGCTGCATTCCACAGTTTAACTCCTGCCTCATTCCACAAAGAGATCTCAAGTCCGGTAGACTCATCAATCTCTGGGTCAACTATTTCAGCATTAACTTTAGGTCTGTCTCTTTAAAGGTTGCTCCCTTCACCTTAAGAAGGACTGAAAACATCCATAAATCAGAGGCTTCTTCCTTAGTAATTTTCTCCCAAGTCTCGAGATTAAAAGCTTCACCGACTCCCACAATTCTTCCCCTGTCTTACGCCATTGATCTTTGGAGAATAACTGTCCCGTATTTTCTAACAACCCCCTTCGTCGGCACCAAAATAAAAAGTCCACAAGTTCCTGTTGGGGTATCGAGTACCCTGTTTTCTTCGCTACACTTCTATTGTAGCCTTTTCTATTGCTGATACAGCGAAACCCATCCCGAACCAGACCGCAGTCTGCCTGACTCACCGGTCAGCTGTGGCCACGTAATTTGAGCTCTTTTCCTGCCTCTCTCGGGCAGCCGGGATCTCCACCTTCTCTCGTCCACGGTCTCTCTCTCTCCTGGTATCACGTTGGGGTCACCAGAATGCCGCGGCCAGGTGGAGGGGAGAAAACACCGACACGATGTAGGTTCACAAAGCTCCGTTTATTGATTACAAGGCTGCTCTTAATATACTGTCTTACACGCGATCACGCATTACTTGATTGGCTGCTTCACTTTGCTCACGAGGGATACACGCTCCCCTTTACCTCTCCTGATTGGTTTCACACCTTCGCTTCAGCTTAGCATTACATCATGCTTCTGCAATTACTGGCATCCTGTTATTGCATTCCTGTTTTGCTGATCTTGACACTTCTTCTTCTTTTAACCTGGGGTCATAAGTTCACTTTCTCACAGCTTGCTGTAGGCCTGTTCAAGCGCCCATGCTCGACCCCCAACACAGATCATTTCTAGAGCATCTTTGCAATCCACTTCTGAGATCTAGAAGGGAGGAAACAAAACAGGACCAAAACTAAGCAAGTGGTTTCCTTTTCAGACATACACTTATCTGATCCTTTACAAAAAGACAGTAAATTAGGATTTAATGAATATTTCACTCTATCAGAGGTAAGTTGCAAATCAAATCAGTGTTTCTAGAGTGCCAAAACTGATTACACCACCAGAAAAAAATGTTTTATTAAAGTGAATATAAACTTGTTTCTCAGACATAAGAATTATTTGTATTTACTGTCCCAGCCACCTAAAATTTTAAGGTACATTAATTATTCATAGATATTACATACCTATAACAATTGTACTAAGCAGACTTAGAACTTGAAATGGCAACTTCATAGAAGAACATTATTCCTGAAATTCTAACCCAGTTCACTAGCCACTGATGTCACTGCTGCTTTAATATAAGAGCAGGTTTAATTTAATAATTAATGATTTAATGATTAATGAAGCTGAGGTTCAACATGACTGTTCCTGTGCTTTTAAAAAATCAAAGATAAAAAGGGAAGCTGTACAGTAAGAAGTAGATCAACTGAATTATCTTCTAGAAAAACATGACAGTCTCTGCAACATAACTTGTTTGTTCAAGCAATGATGGAAGCACTTTGTTTTGTAAGAAAACAAAGGGAAAACCAGTCACCCGATAGTACTAGACAGTTGTATCAGTAGTGAATCACAGTACTTGTTACATCTACGGTCTAATTTGTTTTTCAGCAAACTGGTTTGTTGACATTAATTAGTGCATCTGGCAGAACATGCTGGTATTTATTCTTTGACAGCTGAAAAATAACTTGACCACTGGAAAAGCACTGTTCCAAGTCTCTCTTGAGAAACCACAAGACCACCCAAAGCAAGAAACAGCAGTGCCCACCCGAACACCCAGCTAGTTCAGTACTTTGGATAAGGTGGCAGCACAGTTTGGTTGGGCACCATGTTACCCAGCTATTGGCCCCACAATCAAACTACGATTTTGAAGAGTACAGTAACTTGTTTTTTTCCTCTAAATGGACACTGTAAGTGTACTAAGAACCCTTCACTGAACATCATTTGAGGTTTAATATCCGCAAAATCATTGTCTAAAGAAGACTGCATTTCTCAAGACCTCACAGAGGATGGATTAATTGTGATACCAATTTAGACTGAAGGTCTACTTTGCTCAGTGCCCCATCTCACAGAGGGACCATCAGTTAAAAGCTTAGGGAAGAGTATGAGAAACTGAACTTACAATAAAAGGATTTTTTCCCTGAAATGCCTTTCTAGCATTTCACTGTTCCTAAGGGACCCAGCTTCCAGCAAAGGTCTGCACAGGTCCAGCCATGAAGACAGTCTAGCTTTTACATACTGCAGATTTGAATTCTTCACATTATTGAAGCAAATAGACTAATCCAAGACAAAAATGAGCTCAAGTTTTACTTTTCTGCTTATTCTGAACAGATATCAAAATTTACACGCCACTAAAGAGTGAGCTATATTATTTACAGTTTACCTTTTTTGTCTCCCATTTTCTTACTGTTCTCCCACTGTGAAACAACTATCCTTTGCAGTTCTGACATCCACCTTAACATCTGCATTCTCTTGGTACACACTAACTTTCCAGAGTGGCTAGTAATACTGCAACCCATGCTGCAGCTGAAGCTGCAAAGCTAAGTAACCCAAGCAATCCAAGGTTTGCAAATCTCTGTATTAGGTTCTCTGCAATAACCTAGTTTGAACTTACCTGTTCTGAACGCATTCTTACAAACCAAACTACTCCACTCCTTTTGTCCATGGGGATTCATGGTTCACTCACTGTCTGAGCCCATTCTGCTTTGGGAGCATGTTGGGGCTGAGTAATGAAGGAAGCGTGTTTGCAGGGTTACAAATTCCAAGTTCCATTGAGCAAACACACAATAGATTACACAGCCCTGTCCCAGCTCCTCCTAAGCCTGTTCTGGCAGGGCCTGCAGCAGCCAAAGCTGGAAGGGGAAGACCAATCTGATCCTGAATACTGGAAGAGCACACCCAATGAGAAGCTGTCATTTTAGAATTTAGTCTGTATCTAGGTAGGCAATTTTTCCATCTCTAGACACTGCATAGTTTTCATCCCTTTAAAATCAATTTCAACATACTCATTAAACATAATGAGTAAAAAGACGACAGAGAGAAAAAGCAGAGAGATGCAGACAGACAAGAAAACTGACAACTACTGTTAGTTTTCTTTTAAAGAGGGCAAAAAAAGCTCAGACAGAACTTTGGGGTGGGGTGAGAATTGAAGATGTCACCTGAAAGAATTCAGAAAAGCAAAGCTGCCATCTCTTCTTTGACATTTGCATTTAAATAAGGATTTTATGTTCCAAACGAGATCACATATCTGATTTCACCTCCAATTTCACCCAGGGGTTGGCATCAAAAAAGGTTACATTTAATCTCTGAACTGAAAGTAGCATCTGAAGGGCCCCATCCTATGTATTACATACTACATAAAAGGTTATAGTTAAAATAGGAAGAATGGGAAAGCCATTACCTTCCTTCACTAATAAGATCTGAGGCAGAACCTTAAAATACCTGAAGCAAATCAAAGTTTTGGCAGAGCCAGAAAATGTCCAAATAATCACACTTCCTCAAGTGTTTTGAGTCATAGAATCATAGAATAGTTAGGATTGGAAAGGACCTTAAGATCATCTAATTCCAACCCCCCTGCCATGGGCAGGGACACCTCACACTAAACCATATCACCCAAGGCTTCATCCAACCTGGTCTTGAACACTGCCAGGGATGGAGCATTCACTACCTCCCTGGGCAACCCATTCCAGTACCTCACCACCCTAGTCATTACTAGTCATTACTAGTCAGTTGAAAATTACTCACAAAAAAAACACCAAAACCCAAACCACCCAAAACCCAACCAAAATATTTCAGATCATATTTAAAAACAAAAACCCAATTCTTCTACATGAAAACAACCTATGATTAGTGACTTTATCATCATTAAAGAAGTAAGTCTAAAGAAAGCTCTTCATTTTTTACTTACTTCTTCCATTAGCTTTTCATCTTGTGATCCTGAGCAAAGACAGACCAGGTAGGTTTGCTTGAAATTGCCTTTTGAACTGATTTCTGGATGGTCAGAGCAGAGTTTTGCTAGGGCAGTAGCTTGTGTTATTTGCTTTGTTTTCATCAGGTGCTTAATACGCATATCCAGCAGTATAGGGCCTTCAAACACTAAAAAGTCATTCACTAGAAAGAAATGACTAAAGAAAAGACTAAAGAAAATCCAAGATATCACATACATGTTTTACAGCAGGTTATAGAGTTAAGATACGACATTTACTCATTCATTTATACCACTCAGAAAAGGTAGAAAAGATATGAAGCAAAGATGAGACAAAGCATCTTTTAGAACTGAACTTGTTTATTGTATGGATTCCCTGCTACAGACCTACAGATCCACTTGGAGGTTTTCTTTCTAATTTCTTGGCAAACTAGCTGCACATAAAACAGATTTAGAAAACATACAGATATTAAAATATTCAGATACCTTTTGATTATAATTCTACAGAAAGACACATAACACAAAACCACTACTCTTACATCCTTCTTCATACATTTGCACTATTTCTTTGCTAACAGTTGCCTTTTAAAGACCTTGCCATGAAAGGATAAATGTGGCGAGTGTAGAATTATCTGAAGTCCCTTCCATGGGTGTTAAATAGTTTGTATTACACATACACAGAATGCAGTCAAACTCCTTTAAAAGTTTTTCAGCCAAGTTAAGTTTCCTACAAGAAGAGGCTTATCTTGTATACATTCGACTGTGTATAGTTTAAGACTCAAAGACACAGGACCGGTTGCATTGTATTTTGCAGATATGCTGCTACCTGAGTTACAACCCCACTGTCTACACTAACCCAGCTGTAGGTGTAAGTGTAAGGCACAAGAATCCTATAGAAGAGGGAAGCACAGGTTAATGCACCTACTCTTACACACATATCTCAGGTTTCATCCAGATCTTCAAAATCAAAATCGCTTCAACTTTGAAGCACGAGATTTAGTACTACCCCAAAAATATTTAGTCAGGTAATAAAACTAGACAGACACAGAGATGATAGATTTTGTTTAATCCTTTCAACATCATCCCCTCCCTGTAACACCCGTTTCCACAAGCTACATGAAAAACCTTTTTAGTTTTCAATTATTCACACCTCGGTATCATGACACGTTCTCTCATTTGTAAAAACAACAGAATTTTCTACTGCATTTTGTGTCCACTCTGCGAGAGACTGATCTGAGATCAGACTCCACTGCCCATTGTCTCAAAGACTGGTCTGAGAAGCTGAGATGGAAATCAGAGAGATGCAGGCTGGGTGTCCTGAAACCCTCTTAGGCTTTATGCACCTTGGGATGCTCGTTTCTAAAGTCAGTTTGGCTCTTTGTATTTCACTTCAAGTGCTTCTTGGGATTTATGTTCTTGTGTGGCCAGGTTGACCCTGGTGGGGGAGAGAGCTCCTGGCCTCCTAGGGAGGTTAGAAGAGAGGCCAGTGTCATTTGAGAGCGTGGAGAAAGCAGAAGGGAAACACCAAGGGTTTTGCTTTCCAGTTGCGGGGGGGGGGGGGGGTTGTTGTGCAGAGCCACAGGGTTTTGGATGTCTGTGGGGAGCAGGGTGCCCTGGTCAGGGGCAATGAAGGAAGCCAACTCCTACAGCCACATCCCACTGGTAACAGGAGATGCCCTGTGTGGTCCTCCCTCCAGAGCCCTGAGTTTGGGCCTGAGAGCAGTGAATTTGGGTTTTTAAAGTAAATGATGGATTCTAAATGTATAAATTCTGGGGTTTGCATTTGGAAGAGGACTCGCTGCAGGTCTACAGCTAGAAACATGGAGGGTAAAACTAATGTAAAAGCCAAGATTGGTGTGAGAGACTTCCAGGAGAAGAGGCAGGCAGCAGGCACACAGCACCCCAACCCGCATGAAACCACTCGTTCCACACACAGGGGACACAGCACAGCCCCAAAACGCTGTTGGGGTTGTAGCACACTGCTGGGCATCCTGCACTGCCAGCCACAGCACAGGGGGACACGCACAAGGTGACACAAGTGGGAAGCACGGGGCCTCTGGCCTCCTGCTGCAGAAAGAGCATTGCAAAACTGCAGCTGGGAGGTGGGAATGAAGCAGGGCAGGGATGAGGCAGGGGCAGCCGGGTTTAATCCCTGGGGCTGTGCTCAGCAGCCACCATGCCAATGACCAAAGGTGAACTTTAGAATTGCTGAGGGCTTCTGCTGCTGGGAAGGGGAACTGGGCCAGTTGAAGGGTTCTGTCCCCAGCTCTCGTGGGCTGCTTTTGCTTAGTAAATGATTAAGACCTGCAACTACTAAAAGCAGTTAAAATAAAGCAAACCCAAGCCAGCCCCAATGGCCCCATGAGCAGGCAGCTCTGCTTCAAGCCAGCCCCAATGGCCCCATGAGTAGGCAGCTCTGCTTCAAGCCAGCCCCAATGGCCCCATGAGCAGGCAGCTCTGCTTCAAGCCAGCCCCAATGGCCCCATGAGCAGGCAGCTCTGCTTCAAGCCAGTCCCAATGGCCCCATGAGCAGGCAGCTGTGCTTCAAGCCAGCCCCAATGGCCCCATGAGCAGGCAGCTCTGCTTCAGGCCAGCCCCAGAGGAGCCCATTTTCTTCTGACAGTATTTTTCTAATTCCCTCATGTGGGTTTGATGCTTTCAAATTGTTGGCTCAGTTTTTGCCTTTGTAGCTTTGCATTGGACTAAAAGAAATGGCTCCAGGAGATGGGCTATCCCAAGGGGCTCATCTTCTGCCCTCAAGCTGTGGCATTTATTTTGCTCGACATACCTGGTCCTGCCAAGCACCAAGGCCAGTGCAGACATAGGCTGATGGGGAGCACCTCCCACAGCCAAGCAGAAGCCATCCCACGGCAGCATTGCCTTCAAAAGAACTCACACTGTATAAACCCAGCTTTGGTGACTTGGTTGGAGGGGACCAGTTCCTGGCACTGGGCTATTGTGTGATTCCTGCTTGGTCGGAGAAAGAAAAGGCCAAGTAGGTGTGAAGGCAAGAGGCAAAAGCCCAGTGCTGCTGGTTCAGCCCCTACCCTTCCCGTGCTGAGCAGTGCATCCCTATGGAGAGCTGGAATCGCACACTCTGCCTGCTTGAAACCAGACATTGTTCCATTTTTGGTTTGTGGAGGGAAATGTGGAGTGAAATTTTGCCCATAGTGAGAGGGCTGAAGGAACCAGCTCAAACATCAGCCCAGCCCCAGGGAGGTGCAGGCCTTCCAGCTTGCTCAGCACTGCCTTGGAGCCTCTGCTTGTGTTATTTGCTTTCAGTGTCTCCTGAACTCCAGCAAAACCTCAGGGATGACACGCCACAAAGGCAGGATTCTTTCCAGGAGGTATATTGTATCAGGGAAAAACCCATTGGGGTGTCAGAGCGGGTGTCACGGTGTTCCCCCTTCAATGGTTTTATACATTCACTTCAATATACTTCAATACATTAATTGTCCTGCCTTTGGAAGGGATTGGAATACAGCTTTAACAAAATGAATAATCGCCCCGTATAGGTCTGAGTACATAAAGAGAGGCTCCTAAGTGTGCTGCTGCTGGCTGGGGGCAGGATGCCAGGGAGTTTGGAAATGTCATGGAATCCTTGCTCAAATCCAGCCGGCAATCACTCCAGAAATTCCCTAGTTGGGGCACTGCATTTAGGAAACCCCATTCCCAGCTTAATTATAGACAGAGCCACGGAAGGAAAGGCAACCTTGTCACACAGGCTTTATAGCTGCCACTGTTAATATTGCCTGACACTGGGAATCCTATTGCTCGTAGCCATCTGTAGTGGGAGCAGAGCTGGAAAACAGGGCAAGTGCCCTGTGCCTCCATCGCCTCCCAACAGAAAAGCCTTGTCTGTATGGACCATGCCTCTTTCTGTCCCCTAGCCATAATCTCTGCCTTCCTCACAATCCTGTGCTGGTCAGGAATGTCCAGGATGTCTGCATCTATGGCACCAGCTGGGCTCTGCAGAGCCAGGACAGCTGCGACTCTGAGTGCCACGCCCCGTGACGTCACTAGTAGCGCCCTGTGACGTCACCAGCCACGCCCCGTGACGTTGCTGCTCCCACTGCTCATATTCCACCCAGTGGCTTCCATCGGGCACTCGCAGTGGGAGACGCCTCCGAGGAGCTGTGAGAGGAGCCCGTGCAGCAGCATCCCTCAGCGCCCCAGAGCAAGGTCTTTCTGGACTGCCAGTGCCAGCAGCACCCGGGGTGCACCAACCCTGTGCTATGGATCCACAGTACGTGGGGGGCTTCCCGGCCTCTGCCTGGGCGTCCATTTTCCAGAAGTACCCCAAGCTGCTGCTCCTGCTGAAGCTCTGGGTGTCTCGGGAGCTGGAGCGGTTCTTTGGCGTGCGGAGCTTGAAGGCGTTCATGCTGACACACATCATCCTGGACGCGCTGCCCGTCTACGGCCTGGATGAAGACGCCCTGGTTGCGGTGCTGCGCCCCGACCTGCGGAGCCACACGTTGGAGTTCGTGCGCAGGCTCCTTGCGGCCACAGAGGAGAAGTGCGTGGATGAAGCGCTCAAACTGTTGATCCGCGAGGACTCCTGTGATGCCAGCGGCTTGGAGAAGAGCGACAGCGGCAGCGAGTGCTGGGCTGAGTTCAGCTGGTGGCTGGAGGGCAGCCCTGTGGCCAGCACCAGCTGGAAGGCCGTCCAGGAGCGATGCGAGGGCGAGCTCGTGGTGAGAACCACCTCCTGTGGCAGCCAGCACAGAGGCGAGTGGAGCATCACGACCAAAGTGAGCTGCTCTGAGCGCCCCGGGGGCCGGGAGCTGAGCCCCGAGCCCAGCCCCAGCCCCACTGCCTGCACGCTGGGGGCCCCTGTGCCCAGAGCAGCCCCATCCAGCAGCGCTGCCGCAGGGAACGCAGACGTGCTCCCGAGCACCTCGCCCGCTGCCGTGCAGGGGGGTCCTGCCTGCGTCCCTGCTCCCATCCCAGCGCAGCAGGAGCCAGGGCAGGCTGTGCCTGGGGCCTCTGCTCCCTGCCGGGGCAGGGCCTGCTCCAGGCGCAGTCCCTGCTGCACTCACAAGAGGAAGAGCAGCAGCTCTGAAGACTCCGCTGCACCCGCCGAGAAGCTGCCTCGCCACTGATGCTCGAAGGCGACACCAGCAGTGGCCAAAGGAGCCGGGCCAGCAGCAGGGCACTCACTGACCCTGCGGGACCAGGAGGCTCCATTTATCACCCAGAAACCTTCCTCTATCTCTTATTAAACACCTGAATACCCCAGAAAGTGTCTGGCCTTGTCGTCCAAGTTTCCAGCTGAGGATGAAGCATCTACCCTACAGGCCCCCTTCACACACACTTCATCCTTCCTGAGGGTGCTTCAACACAGGGCCTTCCCTTGGCAGGTGCCTCTGTCGGTGCCTCAGTTCCAGATGCAGCAGCTGGAAGGACTTTTGTGTCCTTTCAGAGAGGAAAACAGAAAGAAAATGAAATGCAGTCATTCCAAAACGTGCAAGACAGGAGCAAACCCAGTTTCTTCTGCCAGCCCAATGGGCACTCTCCCATGTCTGGCAGTGATTGCATGTTACAAGGGGGGGCAGAATCTGAAGCAAGGTACCTTCTCTTCCCAAAGCCATCATGGGTGTTTCCAGTATGGAAAAGAAGCAGAGTCCAGGGAAGTACAGGCTCTTCAGATGATGCTTTGCTTGTGCTGTTGGGATTTACAAAACCAGAGGCTGACATATCCAAGTGCAGGAGGGGGCCCTTTTTCTCCTCCCTCCCACAGAGATGACAAACCATTAGCAAAGAATTGGGGGGATCACACCAACATAAAGTCCTTTGCCTTGTCAGTAGAACCAAACATCCTCACAGCTCCTCCCCACACACACAAAGCCTCTGCTCTTGAGGTGCAGGATTTATCAGACATGTTCATTTAGGTGGAAAAGCCCTCTGCATTTCTGCAGAGAAATCCCCACTTTGAAACTCTTCTTCCTCATGAACCCCACAGATCTCTTAGACAGGAGGTGAGACGGGTGCTGCCTGAGGCATCCAGGGGTTCAAAGCCCACCCAAAGCCATCTTCTTCCTAAACCTCTTTTCTTTCTAAAGGCACTTCCTTTTCCTCAGAGGGAGTTGGGATTCCTGCTCTCCGGTTTCAAGGAGCACAGAGGCAGTTACAAGTTGGCAACTCTGCACTTTGACCACTGAACAGGAAACAAAACCAGTCCAATCCAAGAGGGATTTCAGGGAGTGCTGGGGCAAGTCCCAGAGATTTTTTCCACCACTGAACAGATGCACACGTCCTGTTGCTCACTGCAGCTTGGCTGTACCTGCTGAAGTGGAAAGCCCAGAGCACAGTGTCTGTGTAGCCAGTGTCCTTCCCCATCCCCATTTTGGTATCCACGTTTCATTCTCCCCTCTTTGGCTTACATTAAGTGCACAGAAATACATAGCAGCGTTTGGACTGAAACCCTCACGTACACCAGACAGCACATTCCTGGAGGTAAAACAGCACATTATAGGCCATACCCTCAAGGTATGGAGTTTTTAAGGATGAAGAGCAGTAGGCAGTGGAGACCTGAGGGCAGAAAAGGGGAGGAGGAACACCAGAGGAACATGAGTTCTGTTTCCATGCCAGGAGAGGATCCGAGTGCCATTCCTGTTAGCCCCAGGCTGTGACACGAGCGCAGACAAGCAGACGGGCAGAGCAGAAGTGGAAAGCCATCCTCCCATCTCCCCGCAGTGCTGGGGGCTGCAAGAACTTCCGTGCACGCTTTTAGAGTTGTCCTCTTTTATTGTTGCCAAAGTGTGCACTAGTTTTGAAGGTGGTGGTCAACATCACATCATTCCCTTAGGCTAATGGCCGACTAGGAAACTAGTATGTTCTCTGGCTTAACATCCGAATGGATTATCTGCATGGAAATAAAACAAGTCAAGACAAATAAATTCCTCCTTTCCAAACAGTAAATGGACTGGCTCAACAAAATCAGTCGCTTTCTCACACACAGGTAGAAAAATCCTTATTTTGCAGGCACAGGAAACATATGGAGTCTGTAAAATACAGCTACATTCACTCAGTCAATAAACAACTGCTGACCCCAGTGTATAGGTAAGCACAGAACCTCTAACTTTTTCACACAGAAACATTTATTTCATGTATCTCTATGCCTATACTTGGCAGGTGTATTTACCATAAATATTTTAACAGGCACAATTTATTATGCTTGAAAATCTAGCCTTGACCAAAAGTTTAAAAGCTGTATGTATTGCAAAGGCCATGCGCATGTCCTGCAGTTAAACATTGAGTGTTTTAGGCACTCATAAGAGAAACAGCTTCCCAAACGTAAAAATACATAAATATATATGTGTGTGCGTATATATATATATACATAGGTAAGCAACTAGGATTAAATTGGCAAGCCTATCAATCAGTTGAGAAGAAAAACCTAAAAATACTGAAGAGAAAAAGCAAGCCTACGTGTTTACATAGACACTATCAGAATCCAACTTTCAACAGACTCATAAAATCACAGAATGGTTTGGGTTGGAAAGGACCTTAAGATCATCCAGTTCTAACCCCCTGCCATGGGCAGGACATCTCACACTAGATCACGTTGCTCAAGGCTCTGTCCAACCTGGCTTTGAGCACTGCCAGGGACAGAGCATTCACAACTGCTCTGGCTAACCTGTGCCAGTACCTCATCACCCTCACAGGGAAGAACTCCTTCCTTATATCTAACCTAAACTTTCCCTGTTCAAGCTTAAACCCATTACCCCTTCTCCTGTTGCTACAGTCCCTGATGAAGAATCCCTCTCTATCGTCCTTGCAGGCCCCCTTCAGATCCTGGGAGGCTGCTCTGAGGTCTCCACACAGCTTCTCTTGTCCAGGCTGAACAGCCCCAATTTTCTCCCCCTGCAAGATGAGCCAACCCATGATAAGGTGCTACCCAAGTATAGAATCCCCATGGACTTCTGGACCCTTCCTTTGAAACACTCTCACAAATCAATCAGAGACAGACTGATACATTCATTGACATCAAGTTCTGGCATTTTATATGAAATTCAGTCCTGCCCTCCTGCCCTGACTCTTCCCTTTCAGCCAAAGCTCTATTTCTCTAGGTCTTAATATATATCAAAATGATACACTTCTGTATCTATTCATTCAAGGTTACCTGCAAAGCTGGCTTCTTGTGCATACTTATGTTATGGCTGTGGCAAAATGCTATTCCTCTCATGACCTGAATAAAGTATTTCCGAACCCTGTTGTAGTCTAGTCCATTTGGAAATGCCTCTAGGTCATCAAGTACAGTGTGGTCCACAAATTCAAACACCAAGTACCACAGTTTCTTCTTTTTACACACTTCCAGCAGGTTCACGAGAGTCTCATGCCTGAGTTGCTGTTATAAAAAAGGAAATATTGTGGGAGAGCTTCACAGTGTGTAATAGATAAAAGTGCGACCAGACACTTTTAACTACAACCAAGCCACTGTACTGCCCGGGAATGCTCTTCTCCTCATGGCACTGAGGTTCATTTGTTCTTGAAATCAAGCTCGTTTATATTTTAGAATATTATTTTGCCTATTTCATTTTTTAAACATTATCTGGAGGATTCCCACCACCTCATGTACACAGACACCTGGCTGTGTAACCTAAAAATAAACAAAACACTGTCTAAGGATGTTTCTTAATGGGGATGCTTAAAATACAGTTTTGTTGTTGGAATACCTCACATGTTCTGCTCCTCACAACAATATCCTCACATAAGAGGTAACACTATCTATCTTACACCATGATCTTGACAAGCTTTAGAGCAAGCTTACATTCCACATGAGAGAAATCTTAAGGAAGTCAAAAAGGATTCCAGAGGAGCATGTGGTGAGCATGTGAGAGACAGTAGGCACTTAGAAACCTCTCCCACAAAGACTTGGTGTGGCAAAGGAAAATCCAGAGCTCCCCAGACTGGCAGGAAAGACAAAGTAGGCTGGTTTGTACTGGGAAACTCATCATGCTGCCCAGTATGTCTCTGTCAACTGTGAGAAGAACAACAGGACAATTAACCATGAGTGGTGAGCCACAGAGACTCCTTGCTTGTTCCCTGGCCATGCTTATAAACAACTCAAGCAGCAATAAACACAGCTTGTTCCCCTTACATTGGCTATATCTGTGCCTCAAACCCCTTGAGAAAATATTCTCAAGGTGATGGAAAAATCCTATGATATTTTGCCTGCTCCCTCAGGCTTCTCTTTTAAGCTCCTGCCATACCCAAAGCACTTCTGTTGACAATGCCAGCTTAAACACATTCACAACAACTAACACGTGCCAGAATACAAGCACATTGAAGAGATAAAAGGGAAGTTCAGCATTCTTACCTGTGATACTGTTATAACAATTGAACAGCTTCTATTAAACTGTGTCTAGTGGATTCACAGGGAAAACTGACCAGCCAAGGACCTGAAGAAATTTTTTTTTCTCTTATATTACGAAGAAGGGAAAGCTGAAGACAGTGTAGAGAAAAAAGTATGCAACTGAAATGAATAGGGGGAAAAAAAAAAGCAGCAGTACTTCTAGTTATTTGGTCATCGCACTTTGACCAGACAAGAACTCACCTCCACTTTGTTACACGTTTGTAACATTAGTTTAACACACACCAACAAAACAGATCATGCTACAATGTACAGTTACTTATTAGCTTGGAGCCCAGCAGGGCAATGCCTGTACTGCACCAGGGATGGTGACAAAGTAAGATGCAGGAAGACTGCAGAGCAAAGGGATGGGCAGGGAAATGCTCTGCAGGGCAGGGGCCTGACAGCCCCAGACCCCACAGGTTCACAGGGAGCATGCAAGTGAAGAAACTCCAGAATGACTAAACCTCTAGGTGTTTATCTGCACTGTCAGAGGCTACATTGCTGAGCTATGTATGGAAATGTTCCCCTTGCTAAGCTCCCATTTATGCAGGGAAACAAGTTAATTCCCAGCACACCTGGGAGGTGGTACATGCTTTGAGTTAGTAACTGAGTCAAACACCTCAGGTACGATCCAGACTCACACAGATCCACTTGGAAAGAGTCTGAGATGACAACACTTGGAGGCTTCTGGCTGAGTGTTGAGCTCATGTACATTACCATTAACTCTAAGGGTCTGAGGCTCTTCATAAGAAGAAAGAACCTCTTTTCATAAGAAAGACATGGAGCTGTTGGAGCAAGTCCAGAGGAGGCCATGAAGATGATCAGGGGCCGGTGATGATCAGCACCTCCCATACAAAGACAGGCTGAGAAAACTGGGGCTGTTCAGCCTGGAGAGGAGAAGCTGCATGGAGACCTCAGAGCATCCTTCCAGGATCTGAAAGGGGCCTGCAAGGATGCCAGAGAGGGACTTTTCTTCAGGGACTATAGCAACAGGACAAGAGGTGATGGGTTTAAACTGAAACAGAGGAAGTTCAGGTTAGATACAAGGAAGGAATTCTTCCCTGTGAGAGTGGTGAGGCCCTGGCACAGGTTGGCCAGAGCAGTTGTGAATGCTCCATCCCTGGCAGTATTCAAGGGCAGGCTGGATGGAACTTTGAGCAGCCTGGTCTAGTGGAAGGTGTCCCTGCCTGTGGCAGGTGGTTGGAACTGGATGAGCTTTAAGGTCCTTTCCAGCCTGAACGTGCTCCAACTGTAAGAAGACTTTCCTTCATTGCTTCATCAGACACATTACCTGTGTCTCAACACTTAAAACCATGTGCCCAGGCCCAAAGACAGCACTTTTCTATGCATGTCTCCTGTGGGACAAGGAGAAAAGGAAAACACTGCAACTACTGCTAGAGGTTACAAACTACCACTTGCTAGAGGGGGCAAATACAGGGGCTGAAGGTGGCACAAGAGGAAGCAGAAGAACTGACATATGTCCTGGCAAGGAATGCCACACTGCATACTTGGCACTCATGAAGGAATGCAGCAGGAAAAAACTTGCAGAGAAACAGTCTGGGAGCTTGCAAAAGCTTCTGTAGAAAGAATAAAGCCAAGACAGGAAGCAGAAAAACCATATGACAAAACACTGAAGAGCACACACACATAGAACCCAGTTCTATGGGTACTTTCCCAGGCAGAGTATATGGAGCCCATCAAGTGAAATACCTTTAACAGATGAACCCACACAACGAGGCTACACCACATAATGCTGCTGGTAAGAAGCTAACAGGCTGCAGGACGACTGGACATTTAGGTGAGTTATAAAGCATCCACAAGTGACACTAGGCAAATCATATATTCAAACAGCAAAGTACATTAAGCCAGCTGGATTGGTAAGGTTCAGGGAATTTTATCCCTGTCTTCCTCATCCTCCTCTAGCCTCTGGCTGGCAGTACAAGCCTGCTAGAAAAGTGCCATTAATAACATGGGTTTTTTTAATTCCTCGGAGCATTTTTTCCATATCAGGTAACACCAGTACCCCCTCTGGTTAGGCATGCTGTCTCATATTCAGGTCATCATTCACCTGCAGGTTTTAGAAGTTCAGCATTTCTTTAATTTTCTGCAAATTCTCAGCAGCAAGGTACACAACACAGGGGGGCATAAACAAGCCAGGTTTAGCCACACAAATCCAGCACAGCACTCATCTGAGAGGAAAATCAGCTCTACAAGGCTGGAACTCAAAGGTTAAATTAAGATAGCATGGCTTGGCTGCTCCCAGAAATACACAGGGCCCAACTAAGCCTCTTTTGGTTTGGACTTAGTTACACATTGGATACTGTGGTCAGAAACAACCATGTTTCCTTTCAAGACTGACCCAATGGCTTAAATTTACACCTATCCTACAACTTCACTCGACAAATACCACTCTTTAAAGGACTATTTATTAAGGAGTCTCAAGAGCCAGTTTCTCCTCAAGAACCCATCTACTCCCTGCAGGTAGATCTCACCCACACCATGAGCTCTCAACAATTACCACCACTACTGCAAGAAAAGCCTCAAAGCACAGACATCAGGTTACTATTCTGCTTGAAGATGACATTCGCTTTCTTGAAGGTATTTAAATACCTGACTACAATACACCTGAGTGACACAGATGCCTTCCAGCTGAATGAAGGGTGATGAATTTAACCACAAAGCCATAAAAAAAACATTGTTTTGGCCAGGCTTTGTGGCCCCCTGTTCAACTTCAGCAGCATGATCTCCCTCACTTAGATCTTCCTCACCACTGTGTCATCCTTGCTCTCCAGGAACTTTTTGATGGCAATGATCTGCCTGCTCTCTTTGTTTCTCCACTTGGCCAACCACCCTGTAGCTGCCTTCCCCCACAAGACCCAGCACTTTGTACTTCTCCATGGACGTGGATTTTCTTCCCCCAGCATACCGGAACCTCTGCTGCTGGAATGGACCACAGCCTCCCATCCTGTCACAAGGGTGACGGCCTGCCTGTTGCAACAGCCATGCTGTGCCCTACCGCATGCCTGAGTGGGCTGCTCTGAGGGATGGCGGGGTCCTGAGGTAGCACTGCTCCTGTTTTGGGTTGATTCGTTTATTATTTGCTGAAGGGCTCACCTCCTTTGTGTGCGTGCCCGTGCAGCCCCCAGTGGGGTGACATCAAACCTCTTCCTGCTGGCAGATGCCGCCAGCTATCTTGCACTTTTCTTCTACAGTAACTTTGGTGGAGAAGCTTGGTGGCTTTTCTCAGCTAAGGTGACTGGTAAGATATGGATGTCAGCTAGACCAGATTCCTTAGCTATTAATAAATTATCAACATACCATATCCAAATGGATCTGTTGGTTTTAAACTTAGCCTCCTGCGAATCCACTAGAAGTTTAGAAAACTAGTTGTAGGACCCAGTGAGGCCCTGAGAGAGCTTTGCCTATATTAGCTGCATCTTTCCGTAAGTAATCAAAAAATAAGGTATCAAGAGCCCAGGTGAACAGGTCTACTGATTTAAGGTGACTCTTCATCAGGACTGTAGCAAGAGGAGAGGAGGTGATGGGTTCAAACTTAAACAGGGGAAGTTCAGGTTACATACAAGGAAGAAGTTCTTTACTGTGAGGGTGGTGAGGCACTGGCATAGGTTGTCCAAAGAACTGGTGAATGCTCCATCCCTGGCATTGTTCAAGGCCAGGTTGGACAGAGCCTTGGGCGACATGATCTACTCTGAGGTCATACAGGGGTAACCAATGTACAGGGGGGTAATACAGAGAAATTGTACAAGGAGGTTAGAGGAATTCCCTCCCTCAAACAAAAGTATTGTCTGTTGTAAATGCCTAACATGCCTACTAAACAATACCAAGGCATTAACCACTGATAAAGGGGAGAAGCAGACTGCTAAGGGGAGAAGCAGATGATTTATTGCTTGGGCACCGAGACCAAACCGTAAGGCCATGTGTGAAGATTAAAAGGTGAAAAGTTTAAGAAGAGGAAGACTCATTTACTTCATCTTGAAGACTCTACTCACAGGAGGAAGACTCATTTACTTCATCTTGAGACCCCTACCAGAGGGGGCAGTGCACAGGCACAAAGGACCTTCTAGCTCATTATAATGCAAAGGGGGGATAGATAATAAATATGTATAGGCATATCGAGTAACCTAATGCATATGTATACCTTAAGAGAATAAATGTAAAGGGAGAACAACCCTGAGGTGTGCATGCTTTGGAGGAGCTATTCCCATGCATCACAGTGCTGAATACTAGCTCATACCTACTTTACAACTTTAACGAGTTGTGGAGTCTATCCGTGTATCAGAGGTATTCCTGACCATGGCAGGGGGTTGGAACTGGATGATCTTAAGGTCCTTGCCAACCCAACCAGTCTGTATTTCTGTGGAGAAAAAAATAAATAATAATAATGCTGTATCTATTAGACATCTAATCTAGTTATCTAATTATGTCCATTAATTCAAAGGTTTAAGACTGGATCCTCAAGGCATCTTGCATTTAGTAGGGACTGGGTGAAGGGAAGGGTTGCAAAATTTGGGAAGCTCTCAGGCCATGGAAGGCATCCCCCTTCCTGCTGATCTGGCTGGCCATGGTAATTCCATGGGTCTCCTGTTCCTCAGGTCCCACTGCTCCCTAAATGTCCTCCTCTGATGTCACCTTGAAGGACTCTGGCTGGTGGCCCACGTTTCACCATCTCATCATATGCCAATAATACTTTCTGAAACTTTTATCATATTTCTTATTCATTTTTTCATTCATTCATATTCATTTTTTCATATTTCATATTACATGGGTATGTGTTACCTCCAATCATCCCTTTCTGATTGTTATTTCTCCTTCACCCTCATTCCCACTCCCATATGTCATCACTGGAATGCACGGCAATCATTTCTTTTGACTATTGGTTGCCCTGGGGTTTTCTGTTTTTGTATTCTTTACTTTTATATCCATAACACCACTGTTAATTTATGATGATCAGTGTTGGTGCAGTACATTAATTTAAAACCACAGAGATTGGAGGTGGTGAAGGGGGGAGGTGTCTCACTAAACCATATAGTACCCATGCTCCAGACATGTTTGACATCCTGTTGGTATCTCTGGCACTGATCAAACCTTGGTAATTTGAGAAAAACCCTTTTTTTTCTCATAATATGATGTCTGCTGCACCTCTCAGAAACATTCATCTGGACAATGTCCAACACGGTCTCAGTTCTGATTCCATTTTTCTATTTTCTTTGCCAGACATCATGGTCTCTGCCAGAATCCTCCATAGAATTAACCTTTAAGATCATCAAGTCCAACCATTACACCAAGCACTGCCAGGGCCACCACTAAACCACATCACTGAGGGCCTCATTTACACGTTTTGTGAACACCTTCAGGGCTGGTGATTCCACCACTGCCCTGGGCAGCCTGTTCCAATGTTTGATCACCCATTCAGTGAAGAAAACATTCCTATGTCCAGTCTAAACCTCCCCTGGCACAGCTTGAGACCATTTCCTCTTGTCCTGTTCCTTGTTACTTGGGAGAAGAGACCATCATAGTTAAACCTCAGGAAGACAAACACTGACAGCCCCTGTTGTTGAAATAGTGGGTTTTAGATGAGCCACACAACCAGTTCATATTTTTGATAACTAAGAATCCCACCATTTAGAGAAGTTAGAGATGAAGTAATGTGGTGCCCTGAGTGATCTTTTAGGACTGACATTGCAACGGTGAGGGTTTGTTTTTTTGGGGGAAGGGTTGTTGTTTTTGTTGTTGTGTTTTTTTTTTCAGTTAGGGAACTTTTTCCACATACAAGCTGTAGTGAATAGATGCCAAAACACAAATGTCACCACATACTCTATTCCTCTTCACCTCACAAAACAGAGGGGAATCACAGAATGCTTAGGGTTGGAAAGGACCTTAAGATCATCCAGTTCCAACCCCATGCCGTGGGCAGGGACACCTCACACTAGATCATGGCACCCAAGGCTCTGTCCAGCCTGGCCTTGAACACTGCCAGGGACAGGGCATTTACCACTTCTTTGGGCAGCCTGTGCCAGTGCCTCACCACCCTCACAGTAAAGAACTTAAGAGTAAAACCAACACCTGTGGCACACAGCAGCGATAAGACAGCTGATCTCGAGATGCTACTGCCTTCTTTTTAAGGCGGTTGTGGTAAAACACTTCATTTTCTTTCCTTCCCAGACGACAGAGCCTCTCTCTGTGTAAGTTCACTCCAGACCACCCCAGCTACCTCACACCAGGCAAGACAATTACATTTTCCCTCCCTCTCCTGCTACGTGAGTTTCTGGAAAAGAAATAAATACCTTCAATGGTGTTTCTTAAGGAAAGGAGCCTTTTAAACGCCTGATCCGCGAGGAGTGCTGAGCGGCTCCGTCTCTGAGGCGAACAGGGCTGTTCCTCAGGGCGGGTTGGAGCGAGCGGGGCGGGGCCAGGGCCCGGGCATGCGGCGTTCGCTGCTGCGCCGCGGCCGTGAGGCGGTGTGTGTGTGTGTCTGGTCCCTGCTCACCGCCCGTGTGTTGTATGTGTGATGGTGGGTCTGAACTGAGCGCGTTTGAGGGGAGCAGGAAGAACCAGTGCGGAGCTCAGCATGAGATGGGGAACTGCTGGGCGCAGTGGTGCTGCGGGCTGTTCTTCCGGAGGGACCCCAGCCGGCTCCAGCGCGGCCGAGGGTAAGCGGCATCCCGGCAGCCCCGCTCCCTGCCCTCCCCGGGGCGGGGAGGTATGGAGGCCGTCTGGCCCCGCCTTCGGAGCGGCCGATGTCGGGGTCGAGCCGGATGGGAGAGGACGGAAGTGCCGCTGCGGGTTCCCGGACGGGTGGAAGGTGGTTCGGTCGCTGGCTGTGAGGGCAGCCCTGCGCCTGTGCCTCTTGCCGGGTGGGGTTATCCCGGAAGCAGCGTAAAGAGGTTGTATGGGTCGGATGCTGAAATCCGTGCAGGCTGCTGTGGTGGTGGGAGGGTGGAAACCTGCGTTTCCGGGTGTATGATGCTGTGTGAGTGAGGGGCAGAAGTTCAGGAGCAGTCTGATTCCAACTGGCTTTTGTCTTGGAAATGGGAGGTCCACGTTTCCTTCTGTGGAGCCAGTTCGTGGCAGAGCGGCGTACAACAGGGGAAGGGCATGTAACCTGAACAAGAGCTCGGCTTTCTTCCATATAATGATCTATATTCAGTAGTTGTAGATGCCTTACTTTTGATAAGAACATCATAGCTCTAGGCAGGCATGCAGAGCATTTTACCCATACAAACTCACAGCCTCTGCTTCCACACCACCTGCAGCAGGCAAATCCCATCTTCTCCTTGTCCTTTTAGGAGAACTTGTCAGAGTAAAGGGTGGAAGACCAGGACAAGTATGTGTGTGGATACCTGCCTGTCCTGGCAGAGGTCTGTAGCGGAGGTTATGTGAGCAGCTGACATGAAACAGTCAGAGCTTACCTGTGCTGAGAAAAACAGGTAATTTTCAAGAGGTTCTTATTTCACAGGTGGTTTTTCCTGAGCCTCGACTCATGAATTTATGCCCTTTTTTCTGCACTCAGGAGTAGTGACTGTAAGTCTCTGGAAACATGCACTTACCCTTTAAATTATTGCTTTGATTTGAGTTAAAATATGGGTTGGGAGGTCTCTTTGGTCCTTTATTTCACCCCCAGTAACTTTTAACTGACCTATTAACTGACTTACAATCACTGGGTAGGAGACAGAGTCCAAAAAGGCACAAGACTTCTGGCTGTAACAGCAAATCCAACATAGATGGTTATCTTTCAACCTTTTGTTTGCTCTAAAGTGACTATCACCTGTATTTTTTGTTAGCTTTCCCCTTGTATTTTTTCTTGTACTTTTGCAGTACTTTGCCTCATTTGCTATTATTTTCCTCCTGCTGTGTGGTGGGAGGTACAGGGAATTGTAGTAAAAACAGAACATAAATATGTCTTGTAAATGTTCTGCTTCATTATTTTTAAATGCTCCAAGGTTTAGATGTATGAAACAAACCATGAATGGAATGAAGTGTGGAGTATTTAAGAAGCATTTCAGTATACTGTAAGGTTATAAATCACCCTTGCTTGGAATTGTGCTTGGAGACTTGGGTATGAATTGACGCAGTGATTTTGGCGTTCATGGAGAGCATGTGCAGAGAGAGATGAAACACCAAAACCTTCTTTGTTTTAGTGTTAGTGTAAGTTTAACCTCCTGTAAAAGTACCAACTTCCAGCTAGTAATTTGCTTTAGGAAGTTTCCATATGCTTTATGCAAAATAGTTTTGCTCAAAGTACTGCAAACTGCAGCTGTAATTAGGAAGTAGGTCATGGCTAATTTGTCACTATATTCAAACATAAGTATTCCTCTTTATTCCTGGAGGAGTGTTTAAAAGAAAGGGGAGGAAAAAAGAAAGAAAAAAGAGGGAGAAAAGTAGCTATAATTTGTCTCTGGTTTTGTTGTTGGTTTTTGTTTGTTTTTTAATTTGGTTATATATCTCTGGGCTATTTATTTAGGTTCTTACTTGGTTAGTTTGGGAGAAGGTGTGTAGCAAAACTGAAACAATCCTTTTTGTCACTAGTGTGGAAGAAGTGAGTTTATCTCATGACCTGGTTTTCAAACAGGAAAGGTTAATTTTTAGTGACTTTTTTTCCCTATGTAATCTGTAGAAGCTGGTTCTTCTTTTCTTAAACAAAGTAACATGATTTGTGTAAAAGGAGAATAAAACAAGTGTGTATGGAGTGCTGCAAAGCTAGTCTTATGAATAGCTCTAGCTCTTTGAAGACTGATCTGACAGGCTCTGTTGGTCTGGTGGCCTATTAGCTAAACAGTTTTCTTTAGTTCCCATCAAACCTAAATGCTTCTCGAGTCTGTTTTAGAAGATAGTGAAACAGAAGAGCTTAAAGGAGAATACAAAAAGCTGTATGCATTTTGACTGGTGACTGTTTTATTTCAACTGAGTTTAATCAGCAAAGGTGTGCACTGTGAGATGTGCTGCTGTGCAGAAGGAAAGAAAGGGTATGCAATGAGGAAGAAGTGGGTTGCGCAACAAGTTGCAAGGGGAGATGTACCCTAACTGACTTAGAAAGAAAAATGTGCTTAGGATAGAAATGTGATAGGATTAAAATAGTTCAGGCTCTGGCTGTGTGTTACTTTTAGCATAGTAGAAGCAGGTACTGGTTGAACTATGGAACAGTCTTCAAATAAAGAAATGCCTGAGTTTATTCCTGATATCACTCAGTGCCTGCAACTGGAATCTCTGTTTTTTAAATATGAGATGGATGTTGTATTGAAGCACTGGTTTGCATTTGAGTGTTCTTTTGGGTGATAGCCAAACCTCTTTTGCTAGGCAAAAATGTATTTGGGTAACTTAATGTTGTATTGTTTTTCATAGAGGACAGTGTTAAGCTAAAGAACCAAGAAGACTGACTCCCTGTAGAAAAATACAGACTTAATACTTTTATGTAGTTGAAAAGTACTGTCTTGACCTCTTTGTTGGCACTTTTCTCTGATGTTCAACTTCCTAGCTGTGCCAAGCTGTCAGAACAACAAATATTGTTTGGCATTCATGTTGTATGAGATGCTGTGCTAGTGCCACAGTGAGCAGTGATGTTTTCAGAAATTGCCTGGGATAATGTTTTGTGAGGGGCAAAATGCATTGAAAGTAGTGCAGAGCATGCCAAGTGTCTATAAATGTTGAGCCCAGCATGCTGATGAGAAGTTTCCCTTCACCTGAAGGCATTCGTCTTCTCTCCAGTTCCACAGATGTTTCCATGCTTTGTCCTCTTTCTGCTGTGGTGGTGATGCAGAACCTGAGCTAACAAGTAAATGTGTCTAATACATGAAGATTTTATGCTTATTTTACATTTAACATATTTCAACTGCTATTTAAAATTATCAGGCCCATTTTCCTTCTGCTGTGAATTGAGGACTATTCTGTAGTGTAACTGTAGACTTTTCTTTCCAGATCCAAGTATTTTAGAACCTGTTCAACAGGAGAACACTTCACTATAGAGGTGAGTGCTTATATTTCTAGTGGTTGCAAAAAAAAAGCTAGTAGGAAGAGCTGAATTCTAGCAGTGCTTTAACCCTTTTTGCAACCCTCTGAAATATCCTGGGTTATTTCAAACCAAACTGCTGGGTGGCAAGATAGTAGATGTTACAGCACCTCAGAACATTAATACCTTACCTCACTCTAATCATTATGTGAAAGAAGGGAAATACCTGTTATGGTGTCTTACTCAGCACTGGAGGATTCTGAAGTCTGCTTATCCATTGCTGTGTTGGGAGGGATGTTTCTTTTCTTGTGTAAATGCAGGGTATCTAGTTCTTCACTCCAGGGTCATCAATCTGATCCTAGAAAAATCCACTTTGCTCATCACAAAGATCCTTTCTTGGCCACTGAACAGCACCCCTTTTTTGCCAAGGGTAGTGTGAGGTTAACTTGTTGAGACTCTCAGAATAACCTGGTTTACTTTCTCTGAGTGTTCCTTACAGTCTAAAAGTCCTGGACTGTTCATATTGCCCCTGTTACTAATAACAAAATCTGTTTTAGTGTCCAACTTCCCAGAGTGAGAGAGGGTTTCTGTGGCAAAAATATGATAGGAAAAAGAAAGTTCTGTCCTCTTCCCAAGCTGTTATTCATAGTCTGTCTACAGCTATTGGTTAATTTACAGATCAAACAAGAATTCTTGCTGTAGGCATTGACTTCTGTGTTTAGTGTATTGACTATGTGTAATATTACTTCACTGAAAATAGTACAATGAATTTCTGTTTGTTTTCATGTGATAGTTCAAGTTAGTTGTTTTTAGAGTTCTGTGTTGAAAGTAATTGTTTTCTGTAAATTAAGTATATCTTGAAAAACAGTTGATATGTGAGATAGAGGTCATGTGTGCTACACTTCTACATTATTAAACTGAGTGGGAGCTGTACCATGCCTTCCCCTGCTTGTATTATGCTTTAGCTACACAGAGTAATTAGCACTCTTACAAGCTAATGAGATTTCATTTTTATTAGGACCCTCAGGTAAGTTGTAAAAACATGAGTGTGTTTTAATTTTGACTTTTCTCCTTTTAGGCAAATGTAAGCCTTAAGAAAAGGAACATTGGTAAGAAGATAGGACCTACTTTGAAAGTAATACTTCAGATAAAGTAGGGACTTCCATAAATGCTGTTACAGTCCCTGGAGTATCACTGAAGTAGTGGTTTTACAAGACAGGTTAAATACATAATTGTATTTGCACTATGTGTTTAATGACTTGTGGCATTGAATAGTAAAGATTGTTTGCTGTTTTCTCTCTGCAGTTTGAGAACTTGGTGGAAAGTGATGAGGTAGGTACTTAGATGATCCTGGGAAACGTGTTAGTACAACCCTCAGAAGTGGTTCCAAGAGCGAGCTGTATATTCCTTCCGCTTTATGGGATGCTGTAACTTAAATCACAAGGGCTTTTTTAACTCCGAGCTTTGCTTGCTCTAGTAATAAGTATTAAACACTTTGGGAGAAATCAAGACTGAAGAGAAAACTCATTTGGGGCAGTATGGAAAGTAACCCCTTTGGGAAGAAAGCATTATGGACATTATGAAGGCAAAAGGAAAAGAAGGGGGTGGGGTTGTGGAAACATGGGGGGTGGAGGGAAAGACTTGAGAGCTTGCTTCTGGTATAACTCCTGCATAAGACTAAACAAATACTCTCTCTCTGAGAACAGAAACAGACCAGGGTTGTTTTGCTAAGGGAAGTTTTGTGCAGCTCTTACGGTTATGGGTAAACTGTACTTCAGAAAAATAGAAGTTGGCCTTTAAATACAGCTTGATAACAGGTGGGACATACACCTCACTCACAACACCCTGCTTTGTACTGTAAAACATGAGGCCTGGTAGTTTATAAACAATTGGAATATTTATTATCAGTTGGAGGAACTTGTTTTACTGAAGCCATTGCAGCTGATGGCACAGACTGATTGTTTTCAATTCCAAATTTAAGAAGAGGATTTGTCTGCTTCCTCTTCCCTCCCAGTCACCTTCCCCTCTATAAAACCAATATATGGGAGAAACTGATTGATGTGATCTCATAAACTCAGACTTTTCTCTTTTTCTAAAAGGGAGAAAGCCCAAGAAGCAGTCACAGGTAAGACTTTGAGCTTCAGGATCTCTCTTTTCCACTGCTCTCCTGCTGTGACTATTACAGTTTTAACAGCTCCTGTCAAACCTCTTCTGTCTTTAATTGTCAGATACATGGAAAGGATGGATGTGAAGCCAACCTCAATGCTTAACCCTGTCAAAACAGTTCAGATGATAATGCATCATGCAAAGGCTGTACGAGAGAGTTCATATATTGAAAAGAGAATCTTGTTCCCAGAGTCTGTTTTACAAGTTAAATAGGTGTTAGTGACACATCTCCAGCAAATTTTCTGTGTCTTAATATTGACATAAGCAGCAGAAACTTGGGGTCTGCACTATAGGAAACCTGTGCAGGGTATGCTTTATTTGGCAACTTACAGATGTTTTGTGGTGTTTGAGAGCTCCCAATTTTTGCTGTCAGTGATCCCAAAGAAGTAATCCCAGAATCCCAAGGGTTGGAAGGGACCTCAAAAGATCATCTAGTTCAACCCCCCTGCAAGCCTTGTAATTTATAATAATGCTTTTGCAGTCTTGTTAGATGCGTAAAAGCAGACATAGAGAACAAATGAAAGGGGAACAGTTTAAATTGGCGGAACCAAAACGAGCAAGAAAGAGGTGACATTTACACTGCAGTGATGTTAACCTATTCCATTAGTTTTGCTTGCGAGCAGTGCTTTGGAAATGTGCTTTCTACAAAGATACAAAGAGTAAGGAGAGACAGCATTGTCTTGGGTAAACTGGAATTTTGGAGCTCTCTTCTCATGAGGAGCAGGCCATAAGCACAGCTTGTTATATTTGCATTAGAGGACCAGTCAAGAAGGACTTGTATGCGTATGTTTAAGTGTGACTTGGGGTTGTCATACATAAATAATTGATAGAGTCTCTCTCTTTCTCCCATGCATTTAGACCTCTGACTGAGGAAGAAATTGCTGACTTGAAAAACAGACATTATGACTTCATTGCTGAGAAGCAGAGAGCTGTTGATGTGAAGCTTCAGGCAGAGGTAAGCGGTTGCAATGAATGGTATGGTATGGAGATTTTCTCTTAAAAACTAGCTAAAATCAACCATGAACACAAGGAGAGTACATTGGCATGAATGAAAAGATGGGGTTTTGTTCGTCAGTTGGTATTTTGTGGTCTACAAGATGCACAACTAAGTTTGCATCAGAGATTTGCTGCTTTTTAATAGCCTCTTGGTTGACAAACTGAATGTATAGACTGGTGCTACAACTGACATATGTTATATGTGAACTTTTTTAGGAGCGAACAAATGGGGCGTATACTTGGTTCAACTTGTGCTCATTTTTTTCCAGAGCATTTCTTAAGGAAAAAACCACATAATTTGTCATTTTGTTTTAGTGTTGCAGTAATTAATGGAATAGAATATGGAATACAATATAGAAATTGAGAATGACTTTTTAGTAAAGGACCAATGAAATATGCAACTGAAAAGATTTAAGTCTTGCACTACAGTTCCTAGTGAAATGCAGTGTGCATTTCCAGTAGCTGTTAGTCATGATGTTTATTCAATAGGGTAATGTTTAGTTATCTGAATTTCTTGGGATGGTTGGTGGGGGGAAAGCTGTTAGATTCAGGTAATGAAGAAAAATGTTTTAGTTATAGTCTATTTTCCTTTATTTTTATTTTCTAGTAGATCTTTTGTTTTATCGAACTTACAGCTTTATTGATAGGAAGGTAGATAGGTTCTGCTTTTGTTAACCATTACTATTTTGTTCATATACAGTTAGCCTTAGAAGAGGAGAAGTTAAGACTAGAAGAGGAGGCTTTATATGCTGCACAACGTGAAGCAGCCAGGGCAGCAAAGCAGAAAAAGCTTTTGGAGGTGAGGGGAAACAGACCCCAATATATACCAGAGCTTCTTTTTCTGTTTCTACGTATGCAGACTTTCCTAATACCCTTTACATCTCAGAAATGTAATGGGGAAATTGCTTTGGCTCGTATATTCCAATAGAGAAAGAAATGTACTCTTTGAAAATACAGCTGAAAATTATCACAATTGTTTGAAATGGCTTATGTGGCTGAGTATAGATCTTGAATGAGATACATGATTTTAATGTATAATTAGCTTAACAGACTTCTTGCATTGTGTAGAAGTTACTAAATTTAATGTGATCTGTGATAGGTTTCTAGTTAAACACCCTGAAATGAAGCATACATTGTGACATGATTTAAGCATGTGAAATGTACTTATATATTTGTGCACTTAATTGTTCCTTTTCTCTGTGGTTTGTGCTAACATGAAGATAAGTGCTTCCAAGACACCTGTGAATTTACTGCTGGCCCTGCTTGGAGCTTAGCTCCTGGGGCCCCCTCCAACCTCAATTCTCTCATTTTGTAATTTGTATGTGTAGTAGGCAGAGTCTGGTAATGACTTAAATAGTCTTTATTTAATGTGTCTGTGCCTACTTTCACATGTCTGGTGTTCTCACTTTTGGAGCTTGGTAAAATGAAAGCCCACATTGTTTTCCTGCTTCTTTGAAAGCATGCTGTTCAGATGGTTTTCATGGTGCAGTTCAGAGTTAGGTGTTACCAGTGCATTTAATATTTTTGCTGTATTACTTGCCTATCAAAGTGTGTGTTCTGACATGAGTTTCAGATTGCCAGTAATATGTATGAGAAAGAATGTTTTCACTTTGTAGAGTGTCTGGTTGCAGTTGTAGGAGACAGCCTGCTACATGTGTTATGTGTTGAATTAGAAGTGAATTGTCCAAAATTCAGATTTAGACCAATTGTAAAAGTCTGTGGTCTGCAGTAGGTATTGGGGAGATCTGTAACCCTCAATATTCAAAAGAGAGTGAAAATTGCTGTTCCCAGGCTCATAGTGATGACTCAGATTTCATCTAATATTTATGTTGCTAAGTATAGGTCTCATTTCACATTTCTCTTTCCAGCCTCTTATGGTTTGTAGGGGAGGACTGATTCCTTCTGACCTTTTCCTTGTCTGCCTTTCTTTCTGGTTTTGTGGTTTGTTGTTTTGTGGGGGGGTTTTTTGTTTGTTTGTGGGGTTTTTGGTTTGTTTTTGAAGGGGATTGTTGTTGGGGGTTTTGGGGGTGTTTGCTTTGTTTTGTTGGGTTTTGGGGGGGTATTTTTGTTTGTGGTTTTTTTGTTTGTTTTTAAAAAACCACTTTTGATCTGTATACACCTATTCTAGTCAGGACCTAAGGTTAAATGCATTATAGAGATTTTAATTTCCTCCTCTTCTAAACTTAGTACCGCTTATTTCCTTTGAAAACAGCCCATACAGATTCCCAAGAAAGCATTTTTGTGGAGATTGGCATCAAACATGTAACCTTTCTAAATAAACTAGAAACTTGTTTTTTGAATGCATAACTCCTGCCTTTGCTGTTTGCAGGCAGCAGCCTTTTAAATGAGAGAATGACTTTTTCATCAGAAATGTGGCAGCCCTTTAAAACTAATTTGGCTTGTTGATGTTGCCCTACTAAATGTCAGGCTTTGAAGCAGTGGAGAATGCATGTATCCTGGACCTCACATTGCTAGATATTTGTATGTGACCTGGCAGAACAGGTAATTGAAATTGATTATTATGTGGGTATAAGAGTCTTAAAATTGTTGTGTATGTCAGTAACTGACTTTTACAGCTTGTAACTATGTTGGTGCCAAATTCCTGTCCCTTTCTTCCTGCATACTTAAGTCTTCTGACCTCTAATTACCATTACATGATACTTCTGCTTCTTCTACACTTCCCATTGCCTTACTGGTTTCCATCTGCTTATTCTGATACTTTTTATTTTAATACCCAGCATGGAAAAGTGTTCCAAGAAATTAAGTCATCAGCATTTGGGATTGAAAAGTACTCGATCTATTGCAGTTATCTTGCAAGACAATTTACTCAGTGAAGTTCAAGTCAATATTAAACATTCTGGTTTATTTACCCTTGCTTTCCTTTTGCAGGGACAGATCCATTAAATTTGAGAACAGATTTTTCAGAAGGCATAATAGCTAGATACATTAGACCTGGCTGTAAAAGTAGCTTATTCGTTTTTAGCTTAGTCTTTGACACAATCTGTGAACAATTACTGCTTATAACAGTTTTACCTTGAATCACAGAGTTGCTGTGCTCATTTTTTATGCTCCCACTTTTTTCAAGGCAGGGGAAAGAAACTTAAGACAGCTTGAAATGTTTAAACCCTAAAACTCAAGCAGAACTCTACTTCCATGACATCTGTTGTTTCTCTTGTAACTGCGAAGTAAATGCGTTTATGGCTTCTGTCTTGCATTTTTCATTATGGTTTTGCCTATGGATGCTATGAAAGCTTTCTACCTTAAGAGTGCAGAGCTATTAATACTTTTGGCTCAGCAAGGGAACAAAGCTTTTATTAATATAGATGAAGCACTTGGTGAGGATACAGGCAACTGGAGGAGCTGGTGGTAATGATTTGTACAGGGATAAAATGACTTATAGGAAATGTTTCTTTTAAAATTATAGGCTGACCATGAGCACAGAGCAAAAAGAATAAAACATAACCCAGGTGCTGAAAATACCCATTGGTTAAGAAGAGAAGGCTAGAGGACAGATACAGCCATAAATGAGGTGGTGTTCACAGGTTGCTAGCCAAATTAATGAAGATTTTGGGAGGTTTTTTTTTGGTGCATCTTTAAATGTGCATATTTAAATCTGAGATTTAAAAACAATACTGCTTCAGTCCCTTCAGTATCCTAACATTTGATCTTCGCTTGAAAGTCAGTCTTTTCCCGGGTCATACTGAAACTGTGCCAGGGCACTGCTCCCTCTAATGTTTCAGATAAGGCAACACTTAGTGAATTGAGCACATTACTCTGAGTGATTTCATTCAGCTTTTTCAACTGTTTTTTTTTGTTTTGATAGCAATGTAGACAGCAAAGGATAACCCAGAGAGCGCATGCTATTAATAGTAGAGAATATCAGAGGTAAGTTGCAATGTTTTATTCATGGTAATTGAGAGCTGGGACTGTTTTTACTCCTGTTACTCATCTCCCCCAACCAGAAAAAGAAAAGCTCACTAGATTTTTCAAACCTTACACATTTCTAAATCAGAATTGGTTTCATTCTTTGCAGTTCTCTTCACACCAAGTAGTTGCTGAATGCAAACTACTTACCATTAACCTGCAAAATAGAGGGTAGCTTGCATTCATTCTGGTTTTCACTGTAGTTATTAGACTAATGCATACAAAATTGAACCTACTCCCAGCTAGTTATATACACACACACAAAAAAATCAGTGGTTTACAGTAAAAATGTGTTTATATGTGTAATTTTTGGGTAATATGAAAATACCTTTATTATTCAGAACCCTGTTTGAAATGTCCAATAAAAATACACACTAATCAAATGGGAAATTGAATGGTTTATCTGGTCTGCCTGTTATTTTATTCATATTATCAATTTAATGCTCTTCACTCCCACCTTCTGTATTGGGGAGGGGAGGGAGATGGGAGAGAAAAGCAAAAGTAATGTGAAGAAATTTACTGTTGAATGGTGTCTGAGTTTAGAAAAGCCCCTGAAATCAAGCAACTATTTTTGGATGGAAGAGAAGGGGGTAGGAGTGATTTCAGGTTATGGAAGTATGTTTAGAAAATGAGCTGTAAAAACCAAGGTTTTATGGTGTGGGAGAAACTATGTAGATTTTAGGAATGAAGGACTACAAGTAGCAGGATTTGAATTCATTAGCTAAAAAGGGGAACTGAAAATTAAGGAGACATTCTCTAAAGTGACACAGATTGAGAGGAGTAATTTTGTGACAGAAGTGAATTAATTTTTAACTGAAAATGCTACTGAAAACTGAACAGAAGCTCAGGAAGGGAGAGGATGTGATGAGTAGGAACGGGAAAAGCATAAAGATTTAGTTAAATGTGTATGTGCTTTGTAGCATAGAACTGGGAGAGAGGGCATGTTGATTAATGTGTTTTGTAGCCTCCTTAGAGGCTATAAAGAAAATGAAATATGTGCATTGTTCTTGCAGCTCGGTGGCAGAGGAAGACCTCGATTCTTTCTTAAGAAATACAAAATTCCAATATGAAGCTTTTCGCAGTAGTAGTAAGTCTTCCTTTTTTTATGAGTGTCTTTCAGTGATTGAGGAGCACGGAATGCTATTTCTTTTCCTAGATAAATATAATAACTTATTTTTATACCACATGTATATAAAATATGTATAACATGTATCTATTAAAAAAAATGATAGAACCTTTTCCTCTAATCCCTGGTGCTTCAAGTGTTCGAAACTCAGCATTTATAACTTGTACTACAGCCACTGCAGCTCCCAAAGGCAAGTTAAGTAAGCAAACAAGTCCTGTGCATGGATTTTATTTTACTAAGGTTTTCCAACTGGCTCCATGGAGGCAACATCAATGCAGTGAACTTCTCTTGTAAAGCCCAGCTGTGTATTAAAGATGCCAATGTGTGTGTGTAGCTTTTTTAATAATCTCTTGGCAAAATAAGTAGAATCATACTAATTGTGGGGTTTTCCCTAATGAAGTGAGAGGATTCAACTGTCTGTATTTAAAAATTCCACTATTTAGACAACTATTTAGAGACTTTATACACTTAGATCCATGTCTTGATGACAGTACTTGATAGTCACTAAGCAGCTGTAGGACTGGTGTTAATTCTTGGGAAACTGTGTGCAGTTTGAGGTTTTTTTTGGAGGGAAAGGTTGATTTGTTTGTGGTTTTTTGCTTGTTTTGTGGGTTTTTTTTCTTTGGTTGGTTTGGTTTTTTGTTCACAAGTCCAATTTACAGCTTACTCAGTTTCTCTATAGTTCTAGTTAGTCTTGCTTAATGTCCTCTTGCAATATCTTAGTAATGTTGACTATTAAAAAGTTACCGTACACTTTGAAGTGATGAAGTGTTTTTTCAAGTGTTCCTGAGCTTTAAAGGCCACAAGGCACAAAACCTCCTTCCTTTGAAAGTTGTTTTACATATTGAACCTCAAATTCAAGTATGTGTATGAATCAAAAATAGTTGTTTCAGTTTTGGTTTTGTTTGTTTTCTTGGTTTTGTTTCTGTTTTATCTAGGACTTTCATCTGATGCTACAGTGCTTACACCCAATACAGAGAGCAGTTGTGACTTAATGACCAAAACCAAATCAGTGAGTGGAAATGATGACAGCACTTCATTAGATTTAGAGTGGGAAGATGAAGAAGGTATTTCTTCTGCTTTTGAGTTTCATTCTGAACCTCCAAGTTAAAAATGCTAATAGTGTTAAACTATGTTGATTGTAAATATGTTGTTTTTGAAAGGGAAGGTGATTTAAAACTTAATTCTGATGGAACTTGTCAGGTGTGTAATGATTAAACTGTAGGTTATTTTTACATATGAAATGTATTATTTTGAAGGATTAATCCATTTCTTTGGATACTTCAGTCAATGCCTTTTCCTGCATTTTGTGGAATGGACTTGGAAACTCACGTCAGCTGTAATGGTAAAGAAATGCTGCCCTCTTGTGAGCCAGTAGTAGTAGGAACAGCTTGTTCCTTGTCTTAGAATGTGTAAGCTGGTCAGAAGTGCAAAACCTGCCTAAAAACAGAGAACAACATGACTGTATAGTTGCATTTCTGATTCCTAGTAGCTTGTGCTTTACAGAGGGGAGTAATTTTAATAGGTCATTTGTGGCAGCAGTACATCTCTTCACTCTAGTAACCTCTGTTCTTGAGCAGAACAGGAGTAAGATAATGTAAGGAAGACTGCTTGACAACATAACTGGTTTTCATGGCTGCAAAGAAAGGGATGTTGTCATTTGAAAGAAGTACAAGCCAATGTTGTAAGGGCTTTGTGTAGTTTTTAGGACATTCTTAGTAGATTTGGACCAACTTAAGTGTAAAATGATCTCCCTAAAGGGGCTGAGTGCTTGCTCAGTTACTGTGTGTGCTGTCAAAATCTACTGTGCAGACTGAACAACTTAAAAAGTAGAGGGTATGTGGGGTTTAGTGTGAACTGGGGTATTAATTTATGGTCTCATTTTTGCTGTTAGTAGACAAAGTCATAGGGGGGCTGAATGCAGAGTAGAGAAGAACCAGTGCTTTTCAATAGTATCATCATTGAAAAACCCAATCACTAAGAATAGTACAAAAAGATGACATTGCTTGACAGTTGCCAAGTTAGGAGCTTTTTAACAGGGAAACAATGTCCTTCATGCATTACACACTTCTGAGACAGTTGTTTTCATTCTCTGGTGTCATGTACCAATACCAAACAAGGAACTTGTAACATTGATGTTGTATTGGTATTTTTGGCAGAGTATTCTCAGACAGACAACAGTTTCAGTGAGCCATTGGTACCAGAGGAATGACTAAATTGAAAATAGCTATGTTTTAAGAGAACCATGAAACCGTAACATAAAATCCATCATTTGGTGTCTGATGAAGGGAAAAATTTTCATTATACTTATCCCCTGTGGCTTACCCATTGCAAGAGTTCTGTGTTTCACTTGCAATATGAAGTTTTTAATTATAATTAATTAGTTAGCTAGTTATTCCACATTCAGAGGGGAGTTTACTTAGGAATGTATGAGAACAGCAAATAAGAGGATCATCATAAATCCCCCTCTTTTTCATTTCCAGTGGTGTGGGTTTTGCTACACCATGACTAAAGTCAATAATTACTGACAGCATCTCTGATGTGCTTGTGCAGTTTTCAACCAATCTTTTGCCTTATTTTGTGTGAAATTGAATATACTTTTTCAGACAAACTGAAGAGCTTTCCTAGACAAATGTACCCAGTATTCCTGTAGAGTGTAGGTGCTGTTTAAAATGTTCCATGTGATAATGTTTTATTTGTTTGTCAGTTATAGCAGCATGACAGGTTTCTGCAGACCTTAAGCCTTTCTGGAAATGGCATGGTACCAAAGATCTTCTAATATTTACATACCTATAATATAGGGCAGCAGGTGGCTTGAATAGGAGAAACACTGCCAGTGAGATGTTTTGTGTTATCTGGGTTCATTAGAACTCTAAAGCAACATCAGTATCTGTGTTCATTTAGGCTAAAACTGACTGCAAACTATGGATTTAATATGAACACTACCACCAGAAAAAATATGGTGATGCTCAGGAGTGAAATTATCAGGGTCTGGGTTTCTAAAGGATTCTTGCTGTTTATTCTAATGCTCTAAGGCAAATGTAAAGGTACTTCCCTCAAAATTGTCTTTCTCATAAAAACTTCTCAAATAACAGGCATGAACAGGATGATTCCAATGAGAGAACGCTCCAAAACAGAAGAAGATATACTCCAGGCAGCACTGAAATTCAATAACAAGAAGAAAGGAAGTAATCCAGCTTCAGCCTCTGATGATTCCAATGGATTAGAGTGGGAGAATGACTTTGTTAGTGCTGAAATGGATGATAATGGCAATTCCGAATACGCTGGATTTGTAAATCCTGTGTTAGAGTTGTCTGTATCAGATGTAAGGACATCTGTTTCTGATCGTCAAGACAGGTAGTGAAACTGCATGTCCCTTGTCCGTGACCAAACGCTGGGAAGTGGAATAGAATGTACAAACCCCATTCACTGTTTTGAATGTGGTTCCCTTTCTCTTCCTGATTGAGTGGCAAGGAGTGGGAATGACTTGCTATCTGAATTAATTCAGAATTAAGTGCAATTTCATCATCTACCTTCTAAACTTTTATGAAAACTGGGATGATTTTCTTGTGTATATTTCTGGATACCTGGATTTAATATAATATTGTCTGCACTAATTTAAGCTTCATAGCTCAGCATATCTATATTTTAACTAGCCTTTCCCCCCCACCCCAGATGTTGTTTCTGCCAAGTTGTTTTTTTAAAGTCATCAGTGGCCTAACATCTAAGAAATGGTCTTATATTAATTTAATGAATACTTGAATATAGAAAAGGGATTTTAAAATTTTATTTCCAACATGTGCTTTTTGACTTGTTCTTTAACTATTGAGAGAGTGTGCTTAGCCAGCTGCAAAACAAGTGGCCCCTGGGATAAATGTCAGGTTTTCCCCATTCAGCTTACAGTCATTCTAGCCTTGTGTTGTCCTCCTTCCCATTTATTTATTTTTTTTATTACTTTAAGCACAGTTAACCTCAATAAACATCATATAAATCATTGGGTTAGGTTAGGTCTTGTATAGTATGCCAGACTTAGTAAGTGTGTGCTAGGTAGACAAATTACTATAGAAGAATCTTTATGTATCAAACAGGAAACTTCAACCCATATCGAGTGGAGAAGTAGGAGGACCAAATTCTTGATTTCCCCCTCTTTCCCCCACCCTGCCCCGATCAGATCAACATCTGTTCCTACATTGTCCTTAACATTCTTTAGTGGTGGAAAATTTACAAGTTGACTCAACAGGAAGGATTGGTGAAAACCAACATTTTCTGAACAAACTGAGGGAGGAACTGGATGGGTAATAGTGCTATTACAGACTGAAGTTCAATGAAGTGTTTGGTTATTGCAGATCTGGTGTAATGTATCCCCTGATACTTTTGCAGGTTATACTTTTAAGAAAAGCTCACTGAAGAAGGTACAAAATGGTTGTAGAAGTCAGGCTTTCCCCAGAGTTTCAGTAAAGCCATTCTACTGTTGTTTTGTGTGGCTGTCTTGTTTTCCCCTGCAAAAGAAAGGGGATGGGTTTAACTTCACCTCTGTTGAGTAAAAACAGCACACTAACTAATGTATCTGCATCACCAGAGAACTGAATTTGTCAGTGACTGTGTCACTGTTTTAACCTGCATGTGATGTTAGGGTCGTTACAGGGTGGTCCTCTTCATAATAACTTGAACAAAACTACTGTACACTGGTATGAAATATGTACAAATATCACCACTAATGAAGAGATGTTGATAATATTCCCATTTTTTTAATTTAAATTGTAGCTATGTCACTGAAAACTATTTTAATGTCATTATCTACATTTGCAATGCCTGTAATAAGCTTTAAAAATTTGTATGCATCAACTGTCTATTTTTTGTTTGGTGTAAGCTAAGTTTAACTTCTCCTGAATGTTGATTTGTATAAGAGATTCCTATGGAACTGAAGGCAACTTTGTCAACATGTAAATAACCTGTTTTTTTTACCTACTCAAACTGTAACTTACCCTGCAGTGACAACTACTTCTGACCAGAGAACATGAGCTTATCTTGTGCTGATGATGCTTTGAGGAAAGAAACTGGCCAATACTCCTTTGCTAGAATGAACAAGTGCTTAGGAAAAAATGAAGCTGATTGCAGCTGAAGGCTTTCACTGTGATGCATACGTTCTGCCATGGCAAACAGCATTCTGCTTTTCAGGGTTCAGGGCACCAGCCACACTGAATGAGTGTGGTTGATCAATCACTGATTGAGGTTCTAGTCAGTATTTGTGGAAACTGAAGAACTTGCAAGATGATACAAACGGCTCATGTGAAACAGTTGAATGGTCCTGCAAAAGGCATATCTGTACAAATGCAAGTCATTAAAATTTCCAGTCAGTCTTATGTTTGGCAGTGGTTTATCTGGTGCTGATTCTGTGGCTGTCATGTCATACATAGTGAAAGCAATGTGTGAAGATGAGTTGCTCAAATGTTACCTCCAGTTACATATGCATCAGCAAAGGAAGGTTTTAAGAAAACATTAGCTGTGTCTGTACTGAATTCTATAGGATCCCTTCCTGAGACCTGTTGCTTTGGAAGGGAAACTGTAACAAGCTGCAGTAACAGAGGGCTTGAGGAGCTTAAAGCCCTTCTTCTATCAGAAGCCATATTCACAAAGGTAAGATGCCCTTCCTTGTGTAATGCAGGCACCTTTCCTATCTTCCTGCCTGTCCAACACCATTGGAGATGACTTAGCTGATTGTGTGCGTATGTAGGAAATAGTGTTTAATAGGAAGCTCTTACTTTTTTTCAATTCCAATGAAATGTTTTACTAAGTTGTTCAGTGTTCCAAGTGTTCCAGGTGTTCCTTGTCTTTAAATGAGGGAGACATCAATTTGATGGATGGACACCGGCTGGATAATGAATTGTTCTGAATGGCCACATGCAGAGAGTTGCATTCAACAGCCCAATGCCCAGCTGGACAAAGGTAACAAGTGATGTCCCTCAGGGGTCAGTGTTGGGACCAGTCCTGTTCATCATCATTGTTGGTGACATGGACAGTAGGATCAAGCGCCTTTAGCAAGTTTGTTGATTACACTAATTCTGTGGTTCAGTTGATACACTGGAGGGAAGGGATGGGATCCAGAGGGACCTTGACATGCTTGAGATGTGGCCAATGCCAACCTCATGAAGTTCAACGTGAAATGCAACATCCTGCACCTGGTTTGGGGCAATCCCTGGCACAGCTACACCTCTCATATAGCACCTTTCATAACCTCACAGGCTGAGCAATTTGGGGCTGTTCAGCCTGGAGAAGAGAAGCTGTATGGAGACTTCATAGTAGCCTTCCATTATCTGAAAGGGGCCTGTGAGGATGCTGGAGAGGGGGTCTTCATCAGGGAGTGCGATGACAGGAGAAGGGGTGATGGGTTCAAACTGAAACCGGGGCAGTTCAGGTTAGATATGAGGAAGAAGTTCTTTACCGTGAGGGTGGTGAGGCACTGGAACAAGTTGCCCAAAGAAGTTGTGAATGTTCCATCTCCGGCAGTGTTCAAGGCCAGATTGGAAGGGGCTTGGGAGACATGGTCTAATGTGAGGTGTCCCTGCCCATGGCAGGGGTTGGAGTTAGATGATCTTAAGGTCCTTTCCAACACAAACCATTCTGTGATGTTAATATATATGTTTCTGTGCTAAATTTGAGCCATTATTGAATATAAAATCATTTGATGTGACTGACTGGGCAATCTGTTCAGAGTTACTAGATTAGACATAAAATTGGTGTTTCAGCATTTCTTTTAGTGTTCCATGATAGTGAATACTGAACTACCGAAAATGCTAGCTGCCTTTGTGTATGTGGTATTTCTCACAATTAAGTTAGCAGGGTAGGACTAATGGCAGCCTTGGGGTGGGGGAAAGCAGAAGTCTTCTGGTGAACAAAGTATGTTCTGCCATTCTTTATGCTGAAACAACTCTTCTTCTCCAGTCAAACCAACTTTCTGGTCAAATCAGCACAATGATAGGATCATCCTAGGAGAGGGTTCATTTTTTCTCAATGTGCATTTTGGGGTTGATTCTTACCCAAGTAGATACAGCTGTAGAAAGATTAGTGCTTTGAAACCATGAAATTACTGGTGTGGTGTTTTGGGGTTTTTTCATTCCAAGTTTTGTTCCTCGTGATGTGCCTAAGAAATGTTTCACTGTAGATCTCTAGTTATCCATGAGCGTCTCTGTGCAGAGCTAATCCTGAGACATAACACTGAACTCTGTAGACCAGATGGAAAATCTTAAGTACTATGTGCAGATGTTCCTTTTGATACATGGAAGTTGAACATTTGAGATTGAGGTGTCACTTTTTCTTCAGATAATAGCTCAGAAAGCATAATCATTTTGTATGACCAGTGCCACAGGTTAATGGCTGTCCTGGGTTCAGCAGTAGCAGTCATTTTTTCTCCTTAGTAGCTCATGCAGTTCTGTGTTTTTGACTTTCAGCCTGGGAACAGCACTGATAACACTGATGTTTTTAGTTACTGCTCAAATGCTTAGTCTGACCAAGGACTTTCTGAGTCTCATGCTCTGACAGGGAGGAGGGGAAGTTGGGAGGAAGCAGAGACAGGACACCTGACTCAAACTAACCAAAGAGGTATTCCATACTACAGCACGTCATGCCCAGGATGAAAACTGGGAGTTACCAGGAAGGGCTAGTTTACTGCTTGGTTGGGCTGGGTATCAGTCGGAAGGTGGTATTGTATTCTCTTCCCTTGTTATTTCCCTTATCATTATTATTATTGGTGGTAGCAGTAGTGGTTTGTGTTATACCCTAGTTACTGGACTGTTCTTATCTCAACCCATGGGAGTTACATTCTTTCAGTTCTCCTCCCTATCCATCCAGGAGCGGGGCAGGGGGAGGAAGGTGGGGGGGTGAGCAAGCAGGCTGCATAGGTCTGAGTTACTGACTGCACTTAAACCACACCAATGGCCTACACAACAAGTCCAGTGAACAGGAATTGAATGACGATACTAGATAGTGATTGCATTTGCAATCTGGGTTTAAAGCCAAAAGCAGCATGAAACTTGAATGTGGTCCATAATAATCTAAGAGCACTAATAGGAAGAGAGCTGTTTAGTGTGAATGCAAAACTAATGCTCCTTCCTCCCTCACACATGAGCACAATTAGTGAGCATAAGAAACTGTGCATTTTATATAAGGCTGATTTAATGTGAAAGCTTTTAAATCAAAGTGTTTGGTTCAGATTGTATCTTGCTCTTTCTCTAGGCAGCTTGCATTTGCAGGTGTTAGCCATTCTCTGTAATTAAAGAAGAGGATGAGTCAGGTCAAAAGCATAATAGCTACTGGAAATCTGCAACCAGTAGCACCATGCCTGGTGAGACTGTGATACCTGTGAAGATTTGGTGTGATAAGCTGAGGAACTGGGTGTGTGACAGGCATTGTGCATAGATGGAGGTTGAATCTAGGCCAGAGACTGTAAAGGGTAAGCATTAGAGCCTAGTTGAAAGAGTAGAAAATGTAGGAACAAGGTATTTTTGGCAAGGATAAGATGAATAGACAAATGAAATCCTAAATAAGCTTGTGTTTGAGTTTCGTTGCCTCTCCTCACTTTCTCTTGCTTGTGGTTCTTTGCCTTAATCTCAGGTTGTATTGTTCTCCCTCAGCTACAATCCTCGTTTGCTTGTGATTAATGCTGAAATGCAGCCCAATGTTTAGGCATGATCACAGGAGTATGTATGCTTTGTCCTGATATTTTCTGCCCATGAAAAGCTAACCCCATAGCAAAGGAAAACTGAATTGAAACAAACTGAGAAATACTGAAATGCAAATTGTTAAGAGAGCTTGGGGTGGGAGGAAGAGAGGTAGAAAACATGTTGAAATGTATTTTAGCCAACAGTTTAATAGAGCAATGCCATTTGTAGAAAGCCTAGAAAAGTGCAGTCAAAATGTCTCATTGGATTGTTCTGGCAATTAGTTTGTTCACAATAAATGCTTTTAGTTTGGAGTTGTAGAAGACAACAAATCCTTACTAGACAACCAAAAGGTTGTGTTGTAAAATTTAACTGGGGTTTTACATACCACTCACACTGCATTTTTATTGCCATTCACAAGCAAAAGTAGTTAAAAGTCATTTTAAAAAGAGAACAAAAATCTTTCTGTAAAGATCATAAAGATATTAACTTAGAAGGACTATGCTGACAAAGTGTTTCCAAGTTGCAGAATCTGGGGAGTTACATGCTAGGCTTGAGAATACTGTTTGGAATTATCTGTCAAAAGCAGAAGCACAAAGTGTAACAAATGCAGTGAGCCATTGTGTCCCTGCCTAGCTAACCACTGAAACACTGTTCTGCATGCTTTGTGTTAATGCCTGCTAAATATACCTTCAAGGCATGCTATCACAGTTATCCAACTGAATCTGCTGTCATAGATTTGAGTGGCCTACTATGTCTCCCCTACATTTGTGGCAGACAGTGGTGATCAGATAGCAGATACATTTTGGGGAAGACAGTGGCAGAAACCTGGTATGTTCTAGTATACCTATGCTGAAAGCAGCACATAAGACTGATATGTAGTAGTGAGAACTGTCCTGAACAGTGGACTGAGATGACAGCAGTCAGTTTTAGAAGCTGTGCAGGCTTCAAAGGATGACAGTCTGATCCAGCCTCTTTCTCCCCACTACCATGACTCCTTTTCATCAATCTCTATGGGGCTTTTGCTGTGGGAAGGAAATGTAGAAGAAGAAATGCCATTCTCTGGTACAGGCTGCAGTGATGGCAGGCATCTTTCTTGTAAGATGGGCGCCTCAGCCAAGTGTGAGTCTCAATCCACAGACTCCCCTTCTTGAGTCTCTGCTAAAATCTGGTAGTCCCCAAAACAAATTATGCACTTCCATGGCAGGTCAGTTTTGTTTCAGTAACCCAGTTCTGCTTGGTCCACAATCAGTTTAGTTTTCTTGCTCATGTCCTTTATCTCAAAGTTCTCAGCCCTTTAGTTTCCTGTACAATTGCAAGGAGAACTGAATTCGAGAAACACGAGCATCCATGAAGTTATAATGGCAGATATTAGAATCCCGGCCAAACTTGGCCATTTCACCTGCCCTGACCTGTTCTTGGAGTACTAAGTAGTATTGTCTGGGACTGCACACTCTGTTTTATGGTGTAGTCCTTTGACTAGAAGGTATCAGACAAGCGACTTCTACAGAGAGAGTCTGGCTGTAGGCAGTAATAGTTCAAATGTGTGTAAAGCATTCTTTTTGCTCTTTAGTCAGAATTTGCCTCTTGTATGAAACAAAATAGTGTTTAGAAGTGACTGATGTGATAATATGTAAACTGAAGGCAAAAGCTGCAATCATCAAGACATAAATTGTCACCAACTCCAGCTCTTTCCCTGTTGTCTATTGTTACATCCCAGCTCTTTGCTACAGAAGTACTCAGCTAGGCAGTGAAAATAAAAAGTAACTTTTGGGATTTGGTGGTGGTGGTTTTTGGTTTGGCTTTGTGGTGTTGTTTTTTCTTGTGTAAGCTTCTCCCATGCAGCACAGAGGTGCTTATGAGCTAGATTCTTTTCTAAAGTCTGAGGATTTCAGTGTATCCCAATAAAATCTGAGAGGACAGATCACAGTGTTTCCTATACAAGTATTTTCCTGCACTGAAACTTGATCTAAAGAAAAAGCTACGTCCTGAAAGGAACGAGAGAAGGAGTTCTCAGTTATCCACCAAAGCAGCATGTCAGCAGCTGTTTTAACTGGAATAATACAGTGGAAATGTTTGTTGTGTTTCTCCTTCTAGTTTGCATGTTTCTGACGTGTCACACAGATCCCAAACTTCCTCACTAGCTCTATTGAGTGAATGATGCTGAACAGCAGCTCCCACTTTAATCTTTCATTTGTGGGTAGGTGAGTCATCACTGCAGTTAAGTCTTCTGACTTGTGGGTTTTTTCAAGGCTAAATTATACCACTGTTGATGAACTCAAAGCACAGTGAATGGTGATATATCAGTGCATCACTCTGTGTGAAACCTCAAAATCCTTCTTATACCTTTAACAGGATAACAGCAACAGTTCTGATGCAGGGTGCAGCAGCCTCATCTTGATGACTGAAGTAGGCTACAACAGTGCTTCTACCTAGCTTAAATGATTAGAGAAATAGAAAATGTCAAGTAGCTCTGGGAGCTTACTTCAAAACAAACTAGGAACTATCACCTGTGCTTTTGACCTACTAGTATGCCTGAGCTCCAGGGAGCTGGAAGCAGCTCTGTGAGCAGGAGGATGGCCTATCTTCTTCTGTGCTTAGTTCTGCCCTTCACTGTTTTGTACCAGTGTGAGGATGTGAGATGTTACATGAGGTCATCATTGGTTAAAGGGAAAAAACAAGTAATTTCACTTAGTTTGTGTACTGACCTATGGAGACAGTTTTGTCTGAGGCCTTTGATATCAACTTAAAAGCATGTTCTGCTCCCATTAGTGTCTTCCTTAATTAGTTTCTGAAATGCATCAGGACAGGACAAAACACAGGACTAGAAAGAAAGATATTTTGAGAAATCTGCAATGTGATCATAACAAAATACTGGATTTATTCCCATGGTTATGGATTTTACAAATGGTTCCTTTATTAATCAGGGAAGGGGAAGAATGGCCACTGATTGCTTAAGCAGCACACAGAATCACCAAATGGTTTGGATAAGAAAGGATCTTAAAGCTCACCCAGTTCCAATTCCCTGCCATGGGCAGGGGCATCTTCCACTAGACCAGGTTGCTCCAAGCGCTATCCAATCTGGCCTTAAACACTTCTAGGGGTGGGGCAGCCACAATGTCTCTGTTCCAGTACCTCACCACCCTTGTAATGAAGAATGTTATCTTAACATCTAATCTAGATCTACTTGTGCATCCCAAACTCAGCTGCAGAGTTCTGCATTAAAGGTTTGAGGTTGGACTGCACATACTGTCATGTCAATACTTGTAGGAGATTCAATTTACCTAGATTGTATTGAGCAAGAGAAAGATTTGAGAACTGCACCTGGAGAAGGCAATTTTCTGTAGTTAAATTCAGATTTCTGCAGCTATACTACACTGCTGTTGTCTGTACCTTCATCTGTGCTAAGCAAATCATACCCAGCCTTTCTCCTGCCTCTCAACATCATCTACTCCAGCGTGCATTGCTATCATCTCAGGAGTGCCCATTGCAGGGGGGTGATCACTGCCTTGGCCCTGCTGGCCCCACTGGTGCTGGTACAGACCAGGATGCTGCTGGTTGCATCTCCCGAAACATCTCCCCGCCGCAACCGTATCTAGAAACGTCATGCGCACGAGGAACTGAACTCAAACTAGTGGTGACAGCAATGTTAAAGATATGATGTGGAGTGTGTGGGCTCAGGTTCCAGACCAAAAACATTCAGTTTCACTCCCAAATGAACCTTTTGAATAGTAGAACTCTGTGGTGTTTGGAATACTAAAACATAAGCAGCACATTGTAAGTGTAGCAGTTGACTGGTGATATTCTTAGATGTATTTTAAAATACTTGGTTATTTACTCTAAGCATCAGTGGTTCATCCTCGTTGCGCTGCTTTTGGGAAAGAAAATCATAAGTGTTCCGTGGCTGGTGATCTAAGCTGAGCTGAACATTTCCCATTTTACTAGGAATCTTGAGGCAGCCCTTCCATCTTGTTTCCTGTCAGCACCAGTTTGGTAAGAAAACCAGTCATTCTCTCTCTCGTCCAGCTGCTTCTTTTTCTTGTTAAGCAAGATTACTTCCAAGCACAGAACAAGAACAGAATGCTGAAAACCTCCTGTTTCATCCCTGTCTGAATCCAGGATATTTGGCATATTTGGAGTCTTCCCTCCCTTGTGCTTGTGCAGTGCTGTGATCAGCAAGGTGTTCTGCCTTGATAAGGACCAGAGGTTTGATCGCTTTGATACGGGCAGTAAGATACTGCATTAGCTCAAAAAAACTGTTCTTCATTGGTGGATTCTTTTTGATTTAGTAAACAGATGAATTACTTGTGGGGTTGTGGTTCTTGCAGAATAACATTTATCTGCACACGCACTAATGGGTCTGCTGCCTGTGCTCCTCTTCCCTTACACCTAAAATAAAAAGGGGCTAGACTGTGTGTTGCAAGAAGTCACATGGAAAAACAGAGAAGGACACAGATTCTTCCAGGTTTCTTCCTTACAGAATGAGTTTCCTGCAGCAGGCAGTGCTGGGCATGTGTGCTCACACAGCAGCCTTCTGGAAAAGGAGAGTTGTGCAACCCTGCTATTTATTACATCTGTTGATGACTGTCATTCCTGTCAGCATTTTGAGTCCCCAAACAGCTTCCCAGGCCAGCAGTTTACTAGAGTTCATGGCTATATTACAGTCACTTTTTAAATTGAAATCTCTCTGGTCAAAAACAAAACTACAAATGGATGTGTAAAGCTTTGCTGGGCTGAGCCGCACTACATGGTAAGAAAGCTGCTGTGATTTGGGCCAGGAAAGCTGATGTCAACTTTAACCTTGTAACTCTTGCTGCCTTCCTGTTTTGTGTTGTCCTCTTCTTGGGTTGTGATTTTCCCCACATATGAATCTTTTCACAGTATGATTCTATGCTTGTGTCCCTGGAATGATCCACTGGATGATGGAGGTGATGGAAGTTGGATCCTTTCCATGCCTGTGGCACAGGGCATTGCCCTGGATTGCAAAGACACATGGAATATGACAATAAAGGTGGAGCAGAACCACAATCCCCTTTCGTCTTCCAGCTGACTGGTTTTCAGACACCTTTACTTGTTACGTTGCCAATCCCTAGAGAAGAGGAAGGCCTAGGAAAAGTCATGCTTGTTACTTTAAATGGATGTTTCCATGGTGTGGTTTTTCTGTGTAATTATCAGTGGCGCATTCTTGATGCCATTTGAGCTAATGAAGTATTTGTAATGTGTAGGCTGAAAGACTGAGATGGTTTTGGCTTGATTGTGGTCTGAATAACTCCAGAACCTAAATAGGAAAATCTGGAACATGGAAAAATACTAAGAACTTTAATATTGCTTTTGGTCATGATTAGCTTTGAATATCTGACGGTCAATGAGGGCAAATATGTTCATTTCTCTTTCTGGGAAGTTCAGGGGAGGTTAAAAGAGTTATAGAAAATGTGTTCTGGGTTATTGAGTGGAAAAGCTGTTTATGGATATCTGTTTCAGCAAATTCCTCCTGAATGACCCAGTGTGAAACCTTCCTTCCCAAGGTTCCTTTCTATGCTTTAACACACCATAAGAAACTTTACTGGAACATCCCTGAGTTGGCTTTGAGTGCTCTGGTGCATGGTGTGGTTGGTATGGCTGCTAGGGATCTGCCTGACTGCTTACAAGTTGGGAACCCTGTGACAACATTTCTCAGATGCTTGGGAATCATGTCCTTGATAGTTCTGTCTCTCCTATTGCATAAAAGCTGTTCTGTAGATATTTGAGGCAAGTTAGAACACCAGAAGTAGCCTGGAACTTTCAGTGGTGGTGTGTGTGTGCTGACTGTGTGGTTGGGTTTAAACCATGACACCCACCCACTGGTCCAGCTTATCAGTGGTGTCATCATGTGAATGGTGAAGCAGATGCCATGACCTAGGGAGACTTCTGATGCTAAACTTCACATTAGAAATACGTGCAGTGGATTTGATGGCATTAGGGTTTGCTTTTACCCTAAATATGTAGAGATGCTGTTTTACTGCAGGGCTGGCCTCTTGCAACAAGGGAACATAAGTCGTGTGCTAGTGTTTTGATTTGATGTCATGCTTGTGGGAGATGTGAAGTGCAGCCTGCAAGTTGCCTCCCTCAATTCCTCTCCGTATTCCCTTCGTTTGCACAGCCCTGTGGGCATGGCTCCCGAGGGATGTTCCTCCATGTGCTGACTTTCCCCAGTATTCAATCATAGAATATCCCAGACTGTTTTGGATTGGAAGCTTGTCCAGTTCCTACCCCCTGTCACTGGCAGGGACACCTTCCATTAGAGCAGGTTGCTCCAAGCCCCTGTGTCCAACCCGGCCTTGAACACTGCCAGCAATGGGGCAGGCACAGCTGCTCTGGCTTCTCTGTACCAGAGCTCAGCACCCTCACATCTTCTTCCTGAGATATCATCTCAATCTCCCTTCTAAATGCTTTCAAATGTTTTGCTCTTGTCCTGCAGTGGCAGGTGCCTGTCTTGTGGTCCTGGGAGTACTAGGTGGCAGCGGCCATGCTGCCATTGTACCTCCCTTGTCCCAGGGCTTGTTCTCCTGGGGTGGCACAGAGGTGAACTGAAAACATCCTTCACTTGTCTGGGGATGTACACACAGAGGAGGAGGTTGGTGAGAGTCATCTGCTGCTTTAGAGCCATAAAATCCAGGCTGGTGCATGTGTTTGTGTGTGAGTAGGTGATGCAAGGCTGTAAGAATATTCACTGCCTACACCTGTAACGTGTTGGGTTCAAATCCCAACCTGCACATTCCTATTGCTCTTTAGCTTTGCTTTATAGCTGATCTCTTGATCCAAACCCCCTTAGTGCTATTAAGGGTACGTGGGGAAGAACCAGTAGGTGGCAATGTGTGACCAGACATGGGGAGCCACCATTTGATCTGGGGTTTTGGGTTTGAGGGTTTGTTTTTGGGTTTTATTTTTGTGGGGTTGTGGGTTTTTTTTGTTGGTTGGTTTTGGGTTTTTTTGGGTTTTTTTTTTTTATGTATGTATGTCAGAAACTTTGTTTTGATTTTGAAAGAGCTGTTGTGATACTTGTAAGTTAATGGCAATAATGGCAGTGGTAACTTCTAAGAGTTCATTTGGGAAAGGTATAACAGAGTATGCAATGACCTATAGCTAGGTTCTGCAATGAGTTATTACTGTACAGCAATCAAGCGCCTTATGTTCAAACAGAAAAGAAATGGGCCCTTCTTAAGGACATATGTATTCCAAAGATAACGAGATACTCATCTGAATCTCAGTGTGAAAGGGAGGAGGGGTGGATGAAAAAGAGGTACATTCACTGGACTTTGAGATCCCAGTGCCAAGAACAGCCATGAAGCAGAGAGGAAGTCTTCTAAAGAAAGAAGGCAGAGTACAGTTCCTTGTATATTTACTTACTTCTTTATTCCTTGTTTCCTCAGGAACAATAACTCTTCCCTTTCCCATCTGACCTGAATGAGCTCATGAGGAAGCTCACTTTGACTCCTGAAGAGAGATTTTTCCAACAAGATGGGCTTTCTTCATCCCACTCTCCACGTTCTTATTTTCTTTCTCTTTCTACATGGTCTGCCCTTGGTTCTCTTTCTGAACCCCTCTGTCTTCTCCCCTTAGCTTCTTTCTTCCCTGTCTGCAATCTCAGTTTCTCTCCCATCTTCCTGCCCCTCTTGTTGTCTGTTGTTCTTCCCTCTCACCATCCTCCCGATTGATTTTCCTATCTCCCTGTCACTCCCTCCATCCTTTATTTGTTTTTTCTCAGGGACCTTTCTCCCTCCATCTGGATTCTCTTCCTTTCATCCATCCATCCCACCACCCTTATTTCCTCTTTCTTCCCAGTCTGCTTTTGCTGCTCAGGACTAGGCACCTGTGGAGTGACTTAAGGGACAAGTGAACCCATGCAGTGACAGGGCAGCAAGGAAACAAAATGCAGGGAATAGAATGGGAGGTGGAACAGACTGATCTATCTGTTGTTATTGTGCAGCAAGGCCCCATAGTGGGTCCTCAGCATTTCCCTCATTATCCTGTTGAAAGAATGGCTGCCTCCTCTGTAAGCAACTGGTAGAGATCCAGAAAAAGCACAGAAAAAGACATCCTTAAGCCCTGATACACAAGAAACTTTGTCAGCTCTTCCCAGTTGTCTTTGAGGTTGGAACAAAGCCTGGAGGTTTAAGTGTGTTGAAGCATCATGTTTCTCAGAGAAGAGTGTCATAACCCATTTCAGTACAGCTGGTCATCTCCAGGCTCTGCATGTGGAGATTACTCACCTGGTGAAGTTTTTCTCTCCTAGTTGCATGTCGCTACAGTCGTAGCTGACATATACATCCTTCCATAACTGCTTTCAAGAGGTACGCAGTTCATGTGTGAACTTTCCACCCCAGTAGATACCCTGTGAGCTTCCTACACATGATCTATGGTATCTTCATGATATCTCAGTTTTTTACCTTAGATTCACAAGCTGAGACTGGACCTTATCAAGGTCCTAAGAGAGGTCGGTGTTGCTGTGGGTAGCCCAGCATGCAGAGTGACACCTTGGCTTGAGTTCTGTATGATAGAGTGCATGCCCAGAAGTGGAAGCTCCATCTTTCATATCAAATCTCACACTGTAGATCTACAGAGAGAAGAGAGAAGACCTGATCTGGTGTATTAAAACCATTGAGTGTTTATCAATATTTATAATGTCACTGACAGACTGTGACCAGTAAGACACCAACTCAACCCAATTTGCAAGAACTGGAATGACAGGTTTTCTACAGAGATTACAGAAGAGGGAAGTGTGTTCTTCCTAAGTCATAACCCTTGCATTTCAGTTTGATGTTCTCTGCTCTTAGCTATTTTCTCATCTACAGAATCAAACTGAGGAAGCTGCACTTTGAGAAAGTGGCCAGATACCAGCAGTAATCAGGCATCACACTACAGTTTGGTGAGCAACAAGTATTTAAAATGCTCTATTGGGGATTTATAAGGTTGTAACAATGATAACATCTATTTGCTGAGTTAAAAAGTGTGTTTCTCCTTGCTCTGAGGCAGATCCATTGGAGTGTAAAAACTGTGACAACTGATAGAGACTCCTTTGAAATAGTTTGGCTGAAAGCAGAACTCCCCGACTTCAGCATGCTGTGTAATAGCCTCTAACACATCATCCCTGTATTTCTTCACATTGGCCACACGGGGAGCGATGTGCTCTTGTCTCCTGGGTGCATAGTAGCAATTCTAAATGTGTCCGAGTAGCAACATTTGGATGAGATATGGGTTTGATAGCAAGGAGCTTACACACTGGCTTCACAGGGACCAAGGTTTTACTGTAGAGACTGAATTTGCTCACTTTGTCCATTTAGATGGAGATAATTTCATGTGCACAACACAGAATGGACAGAACCAACCTTTCCAGCTCCCTTCTAAAGCAGAGATTGAGCAAAGAATATTGTTTTGAAAAGTTAAAGATAAGCACAAAATAATGTCTTTTGCTTATACATAGCAGGACAAGAGAACATAGCAGGTGGTTTTGTGTTGGGTTTTATTTTCCCTTTGAACATGTATAGATGTTAAGGTGTTAAAGTTTCCACATTCTGTGCTGTGTGGCAATAAGAACTCTGTTCCATTATCTGAGTATACAGCGTTTAAGGGCACCTTAAGACGCAACCTGCCTTGGACATATATGACCCTTTTCTTTTTGTTTTCTTTAAAGTTATATATCATCTTGTCCTGAGCTACTCTACCTGCTATATCTTTATGTAATGGAGCTTGCTGGCACAATACAACACTATCTGGTTTTCCTCAGATGTAGGCTTTAATTGTAGTTTCTAGTGTATCAGTTAAGAATTTAAGAATTATGAAGTCTTGCTTTCTAGCTAACATCCTAAAAACTAAGAGACAAAAGAATAGACCTGACATAGATGTGAGCCTTGCTGAAATAATGTGAGCCTTTAAACAGAAAGGGATCTAAGGTGGAATAGGGGTAGAAATCGAAGACAGAAGGGAGCCACGTTTCTCACTTTGGTATCTTCTGTCTCACTCTGGGTTATATTGGCTGTCACCCTTTCAGGTTGAGCCACTGTAACCTGCTGTATTTCAGGATTGCTGGGCTGTGAAGGAGAGGATCTCACCAAAGAAGCAGGTGTCTGGTTCATCTTTTATTGTTCTGGTAACCCTCCCTTGCAGCAGTTGGTGTCTGATGATGTTTAGAAACAAGGTGTTTGTATTACTGTTGGCAAACAGGCTCTGGTTGTAAAGTGGCATTGAGAGATGATGAAGGCAGCCATGAATCTCCTCCCTCCTGTGCAGCCCCTTGCCTGGGACTAGGGAGGGTCTGTCCCTTACAGAAACTCTTGGAGATGAGAACAGTAGGATTTCACAGCACGGGAACGTTGGTTTATGGCTCTATGAGGAGTCTCACAAGGGAACACTGTTCAATAGGCTTCAAAGGCACAACTGTGACTGTGGCCACATGTAATATAGCCTGTAGCTCTTTAAAGAGGATTAGCCTTAGATCAGGGACAGTATTCACTGCTGGATTTCACGTAAAGCAGGATATGCTAATGAAATGGAAATGTCTATAGCAAACATTGCATAATATTGTAAACCTCAAAACTGAGCATTGTGTCTTGATATTTCTGTTAGAAGCCAAACTTTCATATTCTGCTTGTTACTTGGAGAAAAGCTGAAGTGTGTAATATCACCACAAGCCCTCTGTAGTAAATTAAGATTTAGTTCACAGCTTTGCAAGCAAGGTTAAAAAGATAACAAAGTTAAAAAGATAGCAAACATTTGAAGGTAACTTTTCAAATGCTGTTGAATGCTTTAATGAAGTCATAGCTCTCCAACAAAGAAAAAACCCATCACATTGTAAAGTATCTTTATTTGGGTTTTCTGCAGCAGGAGTACGCTTGGCTGCATTCTGCATTCCCTCCTTGTTGCTTTAAATACCACATTAAGGCTTACAAGGGTTTCAGCATCAGTGTTTCAGAGACAGAATATTTCTGATGTGGTTCTCAGCCATTTCATTTCTGTCTGTACATCAGCCTCAGCTAGCAGCCCAGTAGGCTTGATTTGGCTCTCCTATTTCCATTTTATGCTAGTTTTTGTGAGTGCTTGATGTTTAATTGTATATGAATGCAAAAAAACAACCAAACAACCCATGTTTCAAGAGCACCCATGATTCAAACTGTCTGATTTGAGATCTTGTGAAGGATTTAATTTGCATAAGGCCATGAACTGTCAGGAAATTATTTTAGTGGGAGCACTGGCCACTTCTGGAAGCCTCAGCTGTGTTATTGCACGTAAGGGAACCCATTCTTACTGTATGAATGTGCTGTATGCAGCTTGTTAAACCTAGGATTGTTTTTTATCTTCATGTTGTTTATTTTCATTTCTAAGCTTCACAGGAAGTTTTTTACCCTGATGTGAAGCTGACTCAGTGCCTGGGCTTGAAACCTTTACCCATGGAAGATCTGTCTTACCAGCCCAGCACTGTGAATCCCTAGCCTGGGTTTGGTGCCCATGCAGCACATTCAGACCAACGTTAGATATAAAATACAGTGATAGACATTCTATATCCCCAAGGGCCATTCTGCTTTTTTCTCCTCACAACTGGTGAATTGAAGAGCCCCATCCCAGTCTGCTGGGGAATAAAAGTCCAAAGAAAACCATTGGGAAGAAGATCCTTCTGTCTCTGTTTCCAAAACAAGTACTTTCTTTACTTAATCATTTTCTCTCCACATAGCTCCCAATCTTCTGATTTTGTTCCTCAGGAAATTACTTTTTGTGGTCGTGGATAGTTGTATTTTATTTTATGTTGCCATTTGGAAGGGTTATTTTCTGTAGACTGGAGAGTGGTGATACATATTCATGAAAGAGAAGTCTTTCCAGCCCAAGTCTTTCTAGCCCCTGCTCACATTGACAAAGACTTAGCTGTTTCACACAGCAAGCTGACTGGAATTGTGTGGGGCCTGCCTGACCAGATTAGAGCAAACAGCAAGCTTATTCCTCCAGTCATCAGGCCTCCCCTTCCTAACAATTTCCCCAATTGTCATTTTGACAAGGCTGTCATTAGGTGATGGCTTCTTTTGGCCATTTTCAGATAATTTCCTTAACTTCCATTTTATTTGACAGCAAGTATTTTGGGAGAGAAGGGAAGTGCTTCAGTAGCTTATGGATTAAGAGTTTGTTACTTCAAAGGCATCTTTGATCTAAAAATATGTGCTGTACCAAATTAATGATGTCTCTTTTTTTGAGATCTTTTTAGTGTATTGATCTGCCCCTCAATTGTTCCCTTTTGTGCATCCACTGGTAGTACATGAGATAGCAATGGTGAGGGGAAAGAACCCAAACGGCCTCTCTCAAAAGTCATGACCAGGGCAAAACACAGGGACACAGGTTTGGTTTTAGCCAGATGTCCTTCCCACTCCTGCTATCGGAGGGATGTGTGACTGGGTTAAAAACCAGGAGATAGGGAATGCGGGAATGGCTTACTGCAGGTTTTGTGTTTGTCTGGGTTACTCCTCTGCTATAATTGAAGGGCCTAAACACACAGATCTCTCTTTGTAACTTAAATGCTCTTCCACAAAGCATTGATCTCAGCTTTGGAGTAGGCAGGTGGCATGTCTGTTGACAGTGCATGTTGAGTACATTGCTTATCTGACCCCACTCACCCAAGGAGGTGCTCTCAGGATGATCCTTATGGATCTCTTAAAATCTGAGATATTCTATCATTCCAATGTGCAGGTAGACACAGGCTTTTTTTCTCTGTACTTAGTACACACTGCTGCGAAATGGAATTCCATTAAATCCCAGACTGGTTTAGGTTGGAAGGGACCTTAAAGCTCATGCAGTTCCAACCCCAGCCACAGGTGGGGATATCTTGCATTAGACCAGCTTGCTCCAAGCCCTGTCCGACCTGGGATGTGGTGGAGATTTGAAATTGGATCACGAGCTGGGCTTTTGCAATGCCTGCCTTAGCTGTATCAGGCCCTGGGCTTCGCTTTGACCCCTCCTCTGCTGTTTAGGACTGACAGAACTCTGTTCTTTGCTCCAGCAGTGTAAATCCACCACAGTAGCCCATTACACAAAGCTTAGCTGTGGCTGGGATTTGTTCTGTATTAATATTAATATCTTCTCTACCTAATTACTTCAGCTCTCTCTGTAATGTTACCTCCACATTATGCCCAGCTGGCTAAGCACCTCCTTGCTGCTGGAGGCTGTTCTTGATCCCATTTCGAAACAGAAGGACTTCTGCTTCAGCTCTGACTGGGGTAGCTCTGCAGAGGCTGGCTCTCATTTCCCCCCCCCCCCCCTTTTGCCTGCTAATTGGCTGAGACCACCAGAATTTGGAGGACACAGATGTCACTGATAGTTTGCCTAGGGAGCACATTCATGCCCATCTGTTGCAGTCTAGGAGGCTGTTCATATATCCACAAGGCCTTCATTTAATTCTTGTCAGAAAGTAATGTAAATCCAGTTTACCTCAGAGGTCACAGCCAAGATTTATGCCAATGAGCCCCCTGCAATTTACACACACTGGTTGTATAGGATGAAAAGAAAGCCTTTCATGTTGGTGCATATTAACAAGAAAGCTTGCCTTAGGAGAGACTCTTTGATTGAGAGTCTTCCTTATTTTAATACAGCCAATGCCAGTTGGTATCTCCAGCTTTACTGAAAGAAAACATCTAATCTTTTAGCCAGAGAAGTAAACTAGAGGAATAAATAAATAAATGAAGCTCCTAGAAAATCCATTTTATTTTGGGTTTGGAAACCATTTTTCCCTCTTTCATGCAGCAAAGAGAAAAGAAAGGGAAACACAGACATGTGTGCACTGAAACAATCACGAAACTGAGTTTGCTTTTTGTGGAAGGTGATGTTAACTCCATCACTGAAACCACTGCTAATTTATCATAGCGTGTATTCTTTTCCTGTGTTGTGGGGTTCTGTATTTTCCAGCACTGCCTCTGTGTCATGCTTTCACCTTGTCCTCCTCATTTAGGAAAAGACTGAACCAGCTGCCCTAAAAATCAGCGTGGCTTTATTGGCCTTAGTGAAGCTCTATGTAGATAGGCCACAATACACCACAAGCTGCCGTGTGCGTCTTCATGTTGGGCATTTCTTTACTCGATATGAACAAGGAAACTGGATTTCACAGAGTTGGAAACAAGGTTTCCTACTGCAGCATGCACAGAAAATGGCTTCCTGCCCTATGTCAGCATGACTAAAGTGTATAAGCCAGCCCTATAGAGTTAGACTGGAGGGAGAAGCTAGAGGTGCTCTCTTTTCCTCCTTCCTTTTCCCTTGTTTGTCTACCCGCTGGATTTTACCTTGGCAAACACTTCCCAATGTTACAGGCATGAAAATCATTTGCACAGTATCATAATGGTTAGGGATTAGGAGGGAGGAGAGCAAGGCGTCGAAATAAAAACAGGGCTTAGATCCCAAGTTCCAGTGTAGCACTTAAAATAATTAAAATGTTTATTTGAAAGTCAAAACAGCCTCAGTCATAAATAACTATCCATTCCCTGACTGATTGTGTTGAGTCCCAACCGAGAGCTCTGGGAATAAGGTTTATTTGCTCCCTGTTGGGATTAATCCATAAATGTAGTCTCCACATGGAACTCATCAGGTCTTGCTTCCTCTTCGTTAGTCTCCCTGGAATGGGAATGTAGCCTGAATAAGACAAAAATTAGGATAATATATTTTCAGAGTGAAAAGGTCTTGTGGTCTCTAATTTGGGTTTCAGGACCATAATGTGTGGAAAATTACCCCAATGATGTTGTCTAAGAAACCAATGCTTGTTATGCTCACCGCATGTGAAATCTGAAGGTGGCAATTACATCCTTTTAAACCCTCCAAAAGCTAACTGTGCTGTGAAAGTAGATAGATTGACTCCCAGGCTCCCTTCTATCCACAGCAGAACTTACAATTCTTTTCTCTTGACAGATCTTTCAGTCTTCTAGCCCAAGGTTCTGAAATGTCACAGTATGGCCCATTTCTTATTAAAGAGATCATTTCTCTGTAGCCCACCCATTTCCTCCCTCCTTGTTCTGAACCTCAGCACTGATTAGATGGCCACCACAGAAATAAACTTTTTCACCCCCTGAGACCCTTAAAATTCATTTATTTTATCATATTTGATGCAAAAAATTGTTTCAATCCAGGCTCCAACCAGGAATGCCACAGATTTGTTTTTCATTGTTTCTGTTTTAAAGCATCTACCAATTGCATCAACCATTTAAATCCACTCTGTGCCCAAAACCAGCATTCAAGGAGCTTTCCTGTCACCAAAAAAACACCAAATGCTCCTGTCCTCAATCTGATGCAAAATACTTTTTATTATGTGTTCTGAAAGCTGCAGCATTTGTTAGTGTGTCCTTAGAATCCTTATCTAGATATTTTTGCACTCTATCAAGCTGCAGCTTTTCTCACTTCACAACTGTAGTCTCCTTAAAGTGCTGTTTGTTAGGATTGAACAGGACTTGAAGGAAGCTAATTAGCAAGCATTGAACACTGAGGGGGTTCTAAAGGCCTCTAGAAGGTTTTGCTGGTTCTGCTGTTTGATTTTAGTCTCTGGACCTGCGTTTGCCCCTGGTCTGGGAGCTGCGTGCTTGGGTTTTTTACGTCCCAGCTGTCATTCAATGCCACAGCTGTCACAAAACACAACTTACAAAGTGGCGTCTATATAAAGGATGCTGCTATAGCTTACAGCTCTTCAGTGCTTTTTAAGCTGCTTTTATGATGCGAGGCATTGCCCCTACTGATGGGGCTCAAAAAGCTTATCTTCCTTCTGAGCAGTAATGTACAGTTTATTGCACTTTTTCTACACGGTTCCAGCACTTTGTTGTCCTTGCTGTTGTAAATCAGCATTTATTACTTTAAGTGTCCTTGCTGCTTATTCAGCTCTGTGGATAAATGGACTTGAAGAAAAATGTCTGGCTCGCTGATAGTCATATATCCCTGTTAGAGATCTGGCAGTTTCCTGGTGAGTGACAATCCTAGGAAGCCAAGAGCTGTACTTCTACACTAATTTAAGCTTCATCACTAAGCCCCATCACTTTTTGGTGAACCTGCTGGCCCGTGGGCTCCTGCTTAAAGTAAAGACCCAATGGCATCTTCCAGGCCGCAGTCCTGCAGACCTCCAGCCTTTCCATGACTTTAAAAGTCATGGGCTGTGGCCTGAACACAGATAAATTAAGCACATCTCTAAGCTCCCTTGGATGCTCTTAATGCCACATGTTATTTTGTAAAGGTGAATATACCAGTGCTTGTTTGTTTTAGTGCATCTTCATAGCAAATTGTGTTTAGGAACATGTGTTTTCCAGGGCTGGGAGGTGGCAGTTTAATGCAGGCTTTCTCTGGCATGCTCTTGAAGCAGTCCCCTCTGCTCAGTGGGACTGATGTTCACAGTGGATTTAAGTGTACATATGTTACTAGAGATGACTCCCTAGAAAACGAGAATGTTTTGAGAAATCAATTACACAAAGGAATGGAGTCAGCGCCAGATGGCAGGGATGCTGCGTCCCAACCTGGGAAGGGCTCCTGGGACAGCCTCATGCTTGCTCCCACAGGGCTGGGTAATCAGCTAAATCAATTAGCACAGTTTACAGAGCAAGCAACACTAGCATAGGTGTGTTACTGTGATTCTAGCAGAGGGACCTGCTTTTCTGCTCTTCTTTCCCCTCCAACTGGGTCAGTTTTCTTAGACCTGGCAGGGTAGGAGAGAGCTCTTCTTTTCCTGAGCCCACTTTCCAGGCACTGTCACCAAGTTCAGCTGCCTGTCCTTGACTTGGAGGTGCTTAGGGAGAAGAGGATCTCTGTGATCTAGGATGCACACTGGGACCCTGTGCTGTGAGCAAATTCCATCAGTGTGGAGACCTTCTTTTAGACTGATCTTTGGCAGTGAGGGATAGTTCAGCTCCGTTTCCTGGGTGGATGTTGAACCAGGCTGTAGCTGTGTCTCGAGTCCTGTCTCTGGTCGTGTCTCTTTTTGCTCCTGATGAGAGCCCCTAAATGGGCCCTGTGCCTGGTCCATCCCTTTGCTATGTGTGGGGTGATCCCAAATCTAGAAGACCCTGATAAACTTGACTTCCCAGCACCCAGGTTTCTAGCTGTCCATTCAGAGGCCCAGCAGACCAGCTTGATCTCAGATGGCATCTCTGTGTCTCTTCTGTCTATGTGACAAGGCAAAATACAGCATGGATATGTGACTTGACATCACCAGGACATCAACAGCAGACCTAAGAACTGGACCTGGCTCCTCCATATCTCAGTCCAATGCTGTACTTTTGAGATGCCCTGCATAGGGAGCTGAACTTGAAGATCCTTTGTGTTCCCTTCCTGCTTCAGATATTCTATGAGTCTATTCTGTGACTCTAATTCTTACTAGAGGATGATGTGTTCCCTTCAGATCGTGGAGACTAGAGTCAGCTTTTGCAGCTGGTTGAAGACTGCATTTGTATGATTGAACATTTAACACTGTTAGTCCTGCCTCAGTTTTTATCCATGTTTCTTTCTCCTTCTAGCTGATCTTTTGCTGGTCCACACCACTCTCCAGTTGCTCTTGTGTGCCTGAGCTCCTGCCCTCAGCCTCCTTTTATGACTAATGTTTAAATGTCTTCTTTCTCTGACATTTGTCTACAGAATCAGTCACAGCCCCACTGACTGGCTCCTGCCTCCAGGCTCTTGGCTGATGAATCCCGTCTTTTGCCCTGCTCCACCTGTCCTTCCACGGCAGGCTCTCTGATCCTGTCTGCTTTCGCATGAGTGAATCTCTTTCTGGCTGCTTTTCAATCTGTCAGCTTGCTCTTACTTGGTGGCCTTGATAACACAGGCTATCTGCCACCACCTGCGGGAGTCAGCCAGCACAGAGCTGCACCAGAAAGTTAGGAAAAGAAAGTCTGGAAGTTTAGTTGCTAAAATGTAAGTCATTTCAAGTCAGCAAAGCAAACTGTGCCTGTGTGTGTGCTCATTTGCACTCCCCTTCCTCCTTCATAGCTGTACTGTTTCCCCCATTTTAGAAGTGTTTTCACAGAAGTTGTTTCTAACTACATTGCTTCAAACTGTGGAGCAGTTATTCTAAGTGAAACCAAATTGATGAAGAAAATAACCCCAAAGTATTTATTTCATCCTTAGTTATTGAAAGCTGCCCTGCTGTTTTGGCAAATGCTCAGCCAGGTAACTGGGATGGAAACTGTGGGGTTTTGGCACTGCTGTTGGCAATGTCACAGCATCATATAATGGTTTGGGTTGGAAAGGACCTTAAGATCAACCCTGCTGCCATGGGCAGGGGCACCTCATACTAGACCATGTCACCCAAGGCTCTGTCCAACCTGGCCTTGAACACTGCCAGGAATGGAGCATTTACCACTTCTTTGGGCAACCTGTTCAGCGCCTCAGAACCCTCACAGTAAAGAACTTCTTCCTTATATCTAACCTGGAGCATCTAAAACTTAATGTCCTAACCACTTGAAGGACTTCCAGTGGAAAAGTTTTAGCAGGCCAGAGAGCTTGGTGAATGTTGAAGAGCCAGCCTTGGGCAGGAGCAGTCCAAGCTGACACTGGCAGGTTTGGAAAGGCTGCATGGATTGTGGGAGACCCAGACAAGGTGGTCAAAAGCCCTTTGTGTGGTAGAACACAGTGTTATGTAGCAGGAGTGGGGCTAGTGTGAGAGGAGGTGTAAAAGCGATGTGCTCACATGTCCCAGAGTAAGACATCCCCTGCTCTGCTAAACACACAGCATCCTCCTCAAGCTTAGAGCTCTGCCATTCAATCCTGACTGTGTGCAACAGCCTGAGCCTCCCAAGTGCAAAGGGCTTTGGTGCAGCCTGATTGATCACTTCCCTGCTTTGGTCTTCACAGCTCCAAGACTGGAGAACCTGTCCTTTCTCCCTGGCACCTCGGAGATGCTCACCTCGCACAGTTTGTCACCAAGACCCTGCTGTAATCTCACACACTCCTTTAATAAAGTCTTCTGAGGCTGTAATGTATTTTCATGTATTTCCCCTATTCTTTCTCCCTGCTTGAGCCTTTCAGATAATTGATGATACTTTAGTTAATATTTTCCCCCTTCCTTTGTTTGCCAAGTACCTCAGCCTTGAAGGGATCCTTTTCATTCAGAATCTGTGTCTTCTCTTGATCACCCTGCACCCACGGACACCCACTTCACAGCCCAGTGGGATCAGCCTTCATGAATAATCAAAGCACTGTGGCCGTGTTGCTGCAGGAGTGCAAGTGAGCTCTGGACATGCTTCTGTCAGCACAGGCTGACATGGGCAAGGAAGATGAGAGAGAACACCAGCGGTGCCAAGGTGAGGTCCCCAGGAGATGCAGCAGCAGCCACCCATTCTCAGCCCTGCCCTAGTTTTCTTCTCCTGGCAGATGAGTGTCAAGAGATGCCTGGACTTCGAGGCTGTGAATGGGACGTGTGCTACAGGCAGGCAGGGAAAGAAGTCCACTTTGTTGCAGTGAATTGCTGTCAGTTCCAATTTTAGGCTTCAGTAAACATGAGGCTGTAAGGAACAGTTTATTTTGGTCAGAACAATGCCCAGAAGTTTGCTGATGCACATAAATTTCAGTTATTAAAATAAAAAAAAAGGAAAAGAAAGGAAAAACAAGAAAGGAAAAACAAGAAAGGAAAAACAAGAAAGGATGCAGCTTCTGAATAAGGGCACAGATTTCCTCTCCTTTCATATGGCCTTTTCTGTTTGTCAGCTTCTCCTAATATATTAAAGAGTTTATTGCTTGAATCTTTCTCTTGTAAAATCTGTGACCTCTATAAGTGGTGTCCAAGGAAAAAAGAAGCTTGCAATATTCTTCTTGAAAGGAAAATCCAAGCTGGCTAATGGCTGGGTAAAATAACCAGGAAAGGAAGCAAGTGCTGTAATAGAAGGGTTCTGCATTTGTTTTAATGTTGGCAATACTTGCTTGAAACCAGCATTTGTTTTTGTACTGACAGGGTGCTTTGAGAGTGGTTTGTAAAAAGACAGTTATTATTTCTCAATCCAGTGGAAATCCTGACCATGAAAGGATGTAATACACTCCGTTCTGTATCCTCTAGGTTCAGACTTTCAGAGGGCTATATAACTTCATTGCCACAGCTTCTTTACTCTTCATATACGTTTGAATTGCTGGACTTGTTTGAATTACACCTATCAGTACAGGGTAGGGAGGTCTCTGCCACATGGGGTGGGAGGAGGGGGGTACAAAAACCCATTAAAGAAGATCTATTGGTGTGCAGGTTTTCCTTTGCATGACACATCTGCAGCACTGTCCATTCTCCAGTTCAGTGTTAATAATGTTTAGTTCTGCTGTGCATGAGCGACTCGGCCATAACATTAATTTGATCTTTAAAACCCTTTGTGTGTCTTGGAGCACAGAGCCATTGGGAATATGTTTTTCTGCCTGGCCTTGTTCTTGCTGGGAGGTCAGCTGACTTCTGAAGCACCTAAGTCTGTTTTCGATGGTGGGTTTCTAATATGGATACTGGAAGATTCTTCTCTTCTCCTTTTTGTTTTCAACAAAGGTACTTTGTTCCCTCGTCATGAATTCTTTAAGGTTTATTGTGGCTCCTTAGAATAGGCTGTTGAGCTCCTAATCAGCTAGCACTTTTTTCCCTTCATCCTTCTCCCTCCTTTTCTCCTATTAAATACCACAAAGTATAAGAAATAATCAGTTTAGTTCCAGATAAGGTAAATCAGCCCCCTTATAATCACTCAATTAGACATGGTCCTTCAGGTAAACTGCTTCAGGAAATGGGCAATCAGGGCCTGAAGTGTTGCTTGGGCTTTTCCAAGGACCATGTTCCCATCAGCTGAAAGAAACATAACCAACAGTGGGGTGGTGACATGGACATCAATAACTGCTGGGGGAGGCTTCAGAGGGACCCTCCCAGCACAGAGGTGAGGGGTTTCTTGGCCCCTCTCTCCCCCTTGTTTGCTTTGGCATTCTCCTTCTCTGGCAGGAGGAACTGAAAGCCAAATACATAAAATGGGAGGCAGAAGGAAGAGGAAGAGCACATCCTTACTTTGCTTTGGCTGAAGGGGAGGAAGGGATTTTAGGTGGGTCTGGGTAGCTTCTTCTTTTTAAGCTAGAAATCAGTCCAACCTACTTCTGCACCAGCACAACCTTCATTCATTTATTGCTAATGAATGAATGTATATTGCCTGCGATGAGAACAACTATTGGTTACAAGAGTGAACTCTTGTCCTGGGAGTTAGATTTTAGCTGTTCACGCAAGGTCCCCACTGGTTGGTGTGGTAGTGGGTGCTATTGTGATACACCATCGTTGTATTGCCATGGACGTACTAATCGTGCTTGTTTCCATGGGGTGACAACTAGACCTCACAGCAAGGCTAGAAGCAGTATCCTGCTGGGCTTACACACGTCAAACCCCACAGATGACTGAAGGCTCCTGGATTGCCGGATTTACTGTTATTCAAGTAAGTATGAGTTCATGTGGAAAAGACAGAACAAAGTAGAGAAGAATGTCAGTCCTATGGGATTGTGTGGGTAAATGTGTCTGTTGTGACCGCCTGAAGGTGCCCCCATCTTCCTTCGGGAAAGATTTTGGGATAAACTGCTGTGTCCATCATGTTGTGGTTGTTGTGATGAGGTGTGAAGGTGGGTGCATGACCCTCTAGATCTGCTACTTGGCCACTTTGACTCAATGTGGAGGGCTGAACCCCTGCAGGCACTGCTTCAGAAGGGCAGGGAAATGTGGTTGCATGTGAAACTGAGATCTGTAATGGGAAGCGTGTCCAGAGCTGCTGCAACAAGTGAGAAAATGTAGGTTGGGAAAAGTGGTATATTTGTAATGGTGACTTTCTGGAAAAAGGGCTCTAAATATTCAATTTCCCACTTTTTCTTAGGAAAAACATGCCAATAAACGCACTATAATAGGAGGGTGAAGTAGAGTTTTCACGTAGTTCATTTTCTACAGTCCTCCACAAACAGTTGATTAAAAAATATGTAGGGATATATTTATTTCATTGCCTCGTTAAAGCAATGATGGTCTCTGAGCAGGTTTTTTCCTGGGAATTAATGGCTAGAAGGGGCTAGATCTGCAGCTGATGATCACCATTAGCCCCATCTGGTCAATAATCCTTCTTAATCCACTTTTATTAGCCAGAAAGTCTGGCCAGCCAAGTGCTTAGCACAACACAGCACACTCAGGCTGCAGCTTCACTCCTCTTGCAAGGCAAATTTAAATGTAGGCTGCATCTGAAAGGAGGGGAGAAGTCCAAGCCCAGATCCCTACCTGTGTGCTCCTACTAACATTCACATCCTTAACTGGGTCAGACTGGAGATCCAGTCAGAGCTGATGGCTATGCAGGAGGTGAAGGGAGGGAGCAAGGCATATGAGTGAAACTGCACTTTGCCTTGTGAGCTCTGGCACTTCACAGGATGAGCATTCTTGGGAGCTGGGAGCACTTACCTTCATCTAAAGCCTCCCAAAATCTGTCTTTTGATTCCTTTGTACTTGACCTTTCCAGCTGGGAGGGAAGCTGTGCTTTGGGTAGGGTTTGGTTTTGACAAAGGGAGCTTTCTCCTCTTAAACTGGTTTTAACTTCTCTGGCAAACTGCAGAAGCTCAGGCCAGCTCCTCAGCTAGCAAGTGAATTACTTGTCTAAGAACATGCATTAGCTTCAAACAGGGAATCTCGTAGCAAGGCTTTGGAATCACCATCCCTGACAGTGTTCACAAACCATGCACATGAGGCCCTCAGTGACATGGGTTAGTGATGGCCTTGGCAGTGCTGGGGTAGCAGTTGGACTTGATCTTAAACACCTTTTCCAACCTGGTTGATTCAATGATTCTAAGGACTCAGACTGCTTTGTTAATAGAGTGGTCCCCAGGCACATGGCTTAAACCATTTCATCTTGCTTTAGCAGGGAGTTCTCTTCTGCTGAGGGAAAATGTGTCGGGTAGCCTACAGCTATGGCTTTGAGAGAAGGTTGAGTAACTCTGGCCAACAACTATTTCTTTGACTGATAGTCAAAAAACTAGCAGGTAAATAATTATTCTCAGGAACATCTGCTTGTTTTTCATTACATCCCTTTAGATCTTTGATTTACTGCTTTATACAGTCCAGTTTTATCTCCCAGTTCTGACTGCCACTGTCATCAGCAAGCCCTGAGTAAGGGTAGTCCGTGCTGTGGCCCCATTTGCTCTGCCAAGAATCCTGTCACACATGGAACACACATGGGAACAGGTTGCTTTCTGTCCCTCTGGGAGCAGCTCTTCACGCCCAGCCAGCCACCAAAGGAGGCTTGACTTCCTCCTAAAAGCCTTTTTAATAGCTGATGGCTCCCATTTACCTGCAGGGCAGAGCAGCCAAGGGAAACTAATAGGCAGCTCCCCTTCCCTCCTCCTGAGGCTGGTGACAAGAGCTAAGAGAGAAGGTACAAGAGGGGAGGGGAGGAATGCTCTCTGCAGGATTGGTGCTCTGTCTTCGGATAGCTGCAATCTTTACCTGCTCTTTGACCTTTTCAGCTTTGCTTCCCCAGGACTTGAGGACCCTTCTGGAGGAGGCAAAGGAAATGAAGTGGCCCTTTGTACCAGAGAAATGGCAATACAAACAAGACCTCTGCCCAGAAGACAAAACAAGATCTGAACAGTGCAAGGCTCCCTGAGCTGCTGGTATAAAGATGAACACATCTGTTGTGTGAAATGTCCTGCTGAGGTTCTTGAGGGTGCACAGAGCCCTCGTAGGTAATTTCACCTCTGGGTTCAAGGGCTTGGTTTTATGCACAGTGGCAGCAGCAGGTGAGGAACTGCTGGACAAGCAGAGGTGAACAAGGCTGTGTTGAGATGGGCTATTCACAAAGGCCATAGAGCCAAAATAGAAGTGTGAGTTCTGCTTAGTTTTGTCCTTAGACAAGAGAGGTATCTAGAATCTACATATAGTTTCCTTTTTCTTTATTTTTTATTAAAGTTGCTAATCATAGAATCAACTGGGTTGGAAAAGACCTTTAAGATCATCAAGTCCAACCATTACCCCAGCACTGCCAAGACCACCACTAGACCTTGTCACCGAGGGCCTCGTCTACATAGTTTGCGAACACTAGAACACTATGAAGCAACATGTGTGAATCAGGGTGTCCTCCTCCTTGTGAGTCAGCTCATCTCTTTGTCCCCACTTCATCTTCCAAGGCAAGGAAGGTCCTGTCCTTTCTGCCACTGCAACCAAGCTGAGGTTGTGAGATCAGTGGGTTCTCTGCCCCAGGCTTAGGCATCTGGTCTGTTGGGTGGCTGTGCAATGCCAAATGAGGCTGTTGGTTTGAGGTCTTGCTGGTACCTCTGCTGGTTCCCACTGCAGGGAAGATAAAACGGATTTGCGTGATAAAAGTTTTGAGTATATCCAGGTGTTTGGCTAAAGCTGTGCAAGAAGAAGTGCCTAGATACTGATGCCAAAGACACAGCAGAGCAGAGGCCACTGGATCTGGCTTGTGTAGAAACGAGCACAGGGGCATATAGGGATTGTCCATGCATTGAGCGCCTTGCAAAACACCAATCTCATTCATTGAAACATGCAGTGGTGACTTTATGCTCTATATCTGCTCACTTTCGTGCTTATCCCGTGCTAGTTTGGCACTTGCTTTGTCTGTTCCTCTGATTTGACAGGGCAGTTCTGTTTCCACTAAGGTCATGTTTACCTCTTCCTGGAAGAACTGTCATTATTATAAAACTAAAATGCATATACATATATGTATATATACAGTTCATACTGTTCATATACAGTTTTTACAAAACCTTAGAGTTTGAAACAAATGCTGTGCCTAGTTTAATTCAGCAGTGCTAGGAGGTGATGAGGATTACTCCCTTTAGTAGGACTTGCACAATTCCTCTTGTTTTTAAAGAAAATTACTTGACAGGACTCCTTTGAGAACCATAGCTGCCCAAAATGTAGGAAGGAAAGGGAAGAATTTAATGTGGCTTGTCATGTGAGTAAAAGGATACTTGACTGGGTAAGGAGCTGCAGGTGCTTGGGGATCCCATCCTGCAAGGTGATGAGTTTGAGCTTAAAGATTAGAAAGCAGCAAGAAATGTGGATTGTTTCTTGCTTTTTTGATTTTCATAGATCACAGACTGGTTTGGGTTGGAAGGAATCATCCAGTTCCAAGCCCCTGGCATAGGCAGGGACATCTTCCACTAGAGCAGGTTGCTCCAAACCCCATCCAACCTGGTCTTGAGCACTGCCAGGGATGGGGCAGCCACAGCTGCTCTGGGCACCCTGTGCCAGGGCCTCAGCACCCTCACAGGGAAGAGCTTCTGCCTAAGGTCTCATCTCAATCTCCCTTCTGTCAGGTTGAAACCATTCCCCCTTGTCCTGCCACTACCTGCCCTTCTTAAAAGTCCCTCTCCAGCTTTCTTGTCATCCACTTTAGGACTCCCTTTTCAATGGTAAATGTAGTATCTAGGCTAATGAGTATCTCTTTGACAGGACAGACATAAAGTAAAGATGAAGTTTGTGATGTTTTGGGCTTTTTTTTTAACTTCTTATGGTGCATAACTGAAGCTGTGTCTCATTCCCTGTGGAAAGGGGCAGTACAGCCAGAAATCTGGGGTTTAGGGCAAGGAACCCTTGCTGCAAAACTGATGTTAACTCCAAGGCAGCCAGGAGATTTCACCTGCTTGAGAGAGAGCCCTTGCAAATATAAGGCCAGCAAATCTGAGGATGATAGTGACTTTGAGTAGTGCTGAGCAAGCTGAAGCTCAGAAAATCCAAGCAGAGGGTTGGGAAGTGTCAGCTCCAGCACTGCCTTGCCAGCATCCCATGTTGCAGGGATCCTAGGTTTGCTTGGGTAGGGTTGCGAGTGGCTATCTCTTGGTTATTTGTTTTCTTCTTCTCTTTGGTGTGTGTGGCCTTAGACAGAAATCTATGGCAGAGGTTGACCTCCTTTACAACCCCTGTGTGGGTTTGGGAGCATTTGTCTACTCTCTCCCAGGAAAACACTTGCAGTAAACACCCTGAAAGGCTTGGCTAGATGGGAGATTAATGTGGCTGTAATAGTGGAGCAGCATTTGCAGCATTATGTCCTCTCCCCAGGTAGATGGGTCCAATTATTTATGATGATGATACCAATTATCAGGGGAAGTTTAGATTGGATATAGGGAAGAAGTTCTTTACTGTTAGGGTGGTGAGGCACTGGAATGGGTTGCCCAGGGAGGTTGTGAATGCTCCATCCCTGGCAGTGTTCAAGGCCAGGTTGGACAGAGCCTTGGGTGATATGGTTTAGTGTGAGGTGTCCCTGCCCATGGCAGGGGGGTTGGAACTGGATGATCTTAAAGTCCCTTCCAACCCTAACTATTCTATGATTCCCTTATTTATTGCTGAAATATCTGTTGATAACTGCAGCTGCCCTTGTTAAACAAAGCATATCATGGGTTCATAGACTATAGGGACCTAACATCCTACTGCATGCTAGTGTCAGACTATTCACTGACACCCCCTGAAGTCCATGGGTTACCGTTGTCTCCAGTATTTCATCCTGAGGCTGAAAATACTTTGTAAATGTTGTGCTACCTTTCCCCATGTGCTTTGAAGTATTATTTCATCTTCATCAGTAATTGATATTCCAGTGTCATTATACCATGGGAAAAAGGGAAAACCTTTTTTGTTTTTCATTTAATTGTAGACTGACTGACATTTTGACCTGTATTATTAGTATTAGTCAGAGAAAGGGACTTTTTTCTTTTCCCTTCATCCATTCGTCCCCTTCCCCTTTTTTATTTCAATAAAATTTCAAGGCAGAGCAAAGGCTGCTTCAGTTCTCTGAATAAAGAGCTGGGGGAGGGGGGGGAGAAAATGAGGCTGAAGAGAAGTGATTACAGTGTGATGAGGAAAGATAAAAGTGTGAGCAACTTTCTTCTTCTTTGGCATGAGCCCCAGAAGGACAATTTAATTCCCTGGAGGGGAAAAAAAATGTCTTTGTGGGTTTATTGTTCAGAAAAAAACCCTTTAAAATGTCCACCTCTGTTTATTTTAATTTGCCATGCTTCAAATAAGCTCTTAAACCGTAATTCATTGAATTTAAAAAGTGCTTTGAGATCCATGAATGAAAGGCACTTCATTACCATAACACACTGGTGGTGTTCCACGGGAGCAGAGCTGCCTACCCACCTTCACCACAAGGATGGGAGTAGGCTGAAAAGCTCCATGAGACCAGCACAGTGGGTAAGTGGATTAGGCTTTGCCTTCAAGGGTTTGCCTTAGTGTTGCACTTTAAAAAGTGGGATACCCATTGGACACATCACCTGCACCTACAGCCTTTTCCAGTGCTCTTCTTCCCTTTTGCTGTGGGATGCACTTTGCTCCTGCACAATGGAGCCATAGGAAAACATGGCAAAACCAGCTGGGGGAGCAGGGCAGTGGCAAGCCAGGCTTTCTTCAGCACTGTCTCAGTGCAGCCTGGGCTCACTGGGTTCACTGCTGCTAGAGCAGGGCTCAGGGCACATTTTCCTGAGGGTTTTGCTCCTCCCTCTCCATTATATGAAATGACTGAACCTCCTAAGGATTTTAAGGCAACAGATTTACTATAACCCTTGAGGCAAACCAGCACTTCTGGTTTTACAGTGTTTGCATCTTCTAGAAGGTGTTCTGGGGGGATGTGTTATGTGTTGGGTTTTTTTCCCCTTTCTTTTTCCTGCAAGGGATTCACCAACCAATACAGAGCCCACACACCCACTTCAACAAACTCAGCACACTGGTTTCCATATTGTCCTAGCAATATGTCCCGGTCAGCAAACCAAGCCTATCCTGCAGCCTCCAGCTCCACCTGAACACTCGGATGGGAATCTGCACTTGAAGGGTGACACCAACATCTGTATACACAGCAAAAACTGGAGAGCACTGGGATTTTTGTTATCAGCAAATCAAAGCAAAATCAGAATGGTAACAGCATCCTTGCTGAGAATTAGAGATAAGGAGGGGTTACTGTTTCTCTCCAAATACCACATGCACTGTGGGGTTCCGACTGCGGCTACAGACTCAAAAGGGAGGCTTCCAGCGGTTACCCTTTCTGCAGATCTTCGCTATCCCAAGGATTAGAAGGAGCCTTAACACTCAGTGACCAGCCAATAGAGGGCAACATGCCCATGTACACATGCTTTGATCCCACAAACCCTGTGGTGGGTTTCACTGGGGGACAACTCTGTGCACCCAAGTAGTTCTCTTGTGGGATGATACATTAATATGTTAACTTGTTTGTGTGTGTGTAAGATCAGAGCTTGTTTGCAAACCCATTGTAATGATGTGAGATTTTACTTCTTTTTTATCATAAGTATCAATAGCTCCTGCATCCAGGCATTCAGCCATGGATCATTATCTGCTGGGATAGGTACTGATGAATTGTCATGAGGGAAACCATTCTGAGGGACATGCCCCAACTACCCTTAGGGGTGTATGTGGCACTTAAGATCTGTGAGCTTTTGAAAAGAACTAAAGTGGGGGCTGAGAATTTAGTTTTCTCCTCCTTGTACCTGTTGGTGTGGTAACAGTAAAATTAAACCCAAGATCCCCTAGGTGTGGGATCTTGGCTGTTCAGGCTGGCCTTCTGCTACCTGCCTCATAAGAGCTCTTCTTGAGTGATCACAGTAAACCCAGAAAGTGATGTAAGGGAGAGCCATGGTTGTGGGCTGAATTCAGCCTGAGAGGAACCCATGGCATCTCAGACTGCCCTACACTGCACAATCCCTGGTACTTATGTGTCAGGAATCATGTGCAGGGTGACTGCCCTGATGGTGCCAGTATGCAGTGCTGCAAAGCACTCAGCCTTCCCCTGTCTGTGTGGGAAAACTGCTGCAGAATTCCTGTGAAGCACCAAATAAAAGCAGGAAGTTGGATCCTGGGTGCCTGCCAGTTCACTTTGCTCATGGGTAGGCTTCCCTCTTCTCAGATGCAGCTACTCATGGAGTATTCCCTCCCTGGAAAAGACTGTGAATGTTGTATTACTGAGATCCCTATGTTGTGTTTTCCTCCCAAATTAAACTGTGGATTGATGATTTGAGGAAAGAGACTCTTGGATTTTTAGCTGCTCATAATGGTCTTGACGACACCTTCCTGTGGTGGTTCTGTCACTGGCACTCAGCTATTATTAAGTATTAAATTCCCCCTTCAACACAGTATTTTAATGTACCACAGGGAATTACCACAATAGTTTTAAATAGTCTGGAACTAGAGCACAGCAGGACAAATCAGGGCCACAAAAGGATTGTTGCTTCAGTTTTAGGCAAGGACAGCAGCAGAACCCTGCACTGCTTGCTGCTCTTCTCCCTCCTGAGACCACTCCAGTTCATCACACAGATGGTTCTCCCACTTGTCCCCATGAGTATGTTCAATCCCTTCATTATCCAACACTGACAGTTACATGCCAAGAGCAGCTTGATCAGGGATGTTGCCATCTCAGCCTCATGCTGATGGGCTGTGGGAAGCTCTGTCCATCCCGCAAGGGACAGAGCTGGTGGGATGGCACTGCTCTGCTGGAGCCCTGCTTCCTGCAAACAGCAATGGCTCTCAACTGGGAAGCTGAGAGCAGTGTGTGGAACATCCCATAGGAGTTAAATGCAACTAGTGGCAAGATAAATCACAAAACAAACCAGGGGGCTCTTGAGGAAAGTGGGAGTTATTATCACTCTGGTACTTCCTCAGTTGCAAGGCAAGATGTGGTCGGTTGTGAAAACTTCTGTGATGTTTTGAACTGCTAATAAGGGACCTAATGCTGCTCCCATTGAATAAACACCCAAGTCTCCATTGCCTTCAGGATGAATAATGAGCTAATTAACAGCTTCAGCAGCTCAAGCTGTTAAATGGTTAATGTTAACTGTTAAATGGTAATGCTCTGCAGAGAGCAAGTGTCCGGGAGCTTCTTGTTCCTCACCCTGCAGCTATTTTACTTTACTGTCTCTTGTGTTTCAAGCGTATCTGTCTGCACTTCACGGACATGCTTTCTTCTGCCCATCACAGAGGTGGTGGGAGGCTTAATTCCTTGCTATTTGTTGAGCAGGCTGTGATTGCCAGCTGAAAGGCAAAGATTGATAGAGCAGTCCCGTGCAGTGACAGCAGCTTTGGTCTCTTGGAAAGACAGGCTTTGCTAACAGTGCGTGGGGTAGAAAGGGGTGAAAGCCTTCAGCCAAATCCATTGGTGTTGTGACTCTGTGTTTAATCTGACAGGGGACGAATGCAGGGGGAAAGAAAACGGAGCAATTTATTAGGGTTCAGTGAAGTGCTAACTAGGAGCTGCTCTTGGGAGAGAACTAAAGCACCTGGATGTGCATGCCACTGCCATCCTGTTTTGTGCACGGAATCAGGGGTTCTTTGAAGACTGCCCATGATTTTGTTTGTTGTGTTTTTAAGGTTTTAAACCTCCACCGCAGCTACAAATGAAACAAAGACCGCAGCAGTCTGAGACAAATGGATATAAGCAAGGACTGAAACCCAGAGTGTCTGCAAAACTGTGGGTACACTGAAAATGAAATGATTCCTGCCCCTGCTTTCTAACCTCACCCTTACACAAGTGTTGTTCCAAAGGGAACCCTCCAAAGCCCACAGGCTGGGGGGGGTGTGTGGTGTGTTCCTCTGGGATCTTCTCTTTATAAAGAGGGCAGAGAGAGTGAATTAAATCAATATTTCATTTATTTGGGCTTGTAATTCCTCTTACATCAGCTGCCACATGAAGATTTTCCCCTATTTTCTTCCCCTTCTCCTCTTCCTCATTTACTATGCACCAATAATTTCCCTTTGACGCTTTCCTGCCAGTCCCAGTGCCAGATGGCCCCAGTTCTGAGCTTCTCCCTTCTCTTGGGATCAGCCCCTATTGTCAATGAAAAGGAGGCGTCGTGGCTTTGAACCCAAAGCTGGGACCCAAACTTCGGCCCTGGCTGGGGAGGAGCTAACCCAGTAATACAGGAAAATGTGCAAACAGCACACCCTCCCACTCATCGCTATTAAGGAAAGGAATAAAACCCCCTTCACTAAAGGCTGTTTTGCATTTTCCCCAATGGTCCATGTATAGAAATCTGGTGCAAATTTAATTCTCTCACCACCCGATTCCACTTCCCAGCCGTGAGGTTCCTTTTGTGTCATAAACTCAATTAGACATATGCATTTCTCATCATGGACACAGATGTGAAAACAAAGTGCGTGCAGACCTTGCTCTTTCTCTTTCTCTCTCTCTGTAGATGTACCAACACCCTTTGGTTTTAAAGTGATAAAGAAAGTGAGTAAATCTATTGAGGGCACTATCCTGCCACGCAGAACAAAGTGCCCAGATGTGGTGAGTGTCTGATTGTCTTGGGGTACTCTGACACTTTGGAGGTCCCCTTGGTTTCCCCACCCAGGGCTGGGTGATGGGGACCACTCCCCCTGTTCCATGTCAGAGTCTTTGCCCACGGGTGCATGAGCAGTAGGTGCTAAGGAATTTTCCAGCCACAGGAAATGAAAGGAGTGGGTATTAATTTCTTGGTGTGCTGCTTAGGACAGGGGGAACGTCACTGCAAAGCTCAACACCAATCCGTATTCCTGTGTATTCCTGTGTGCCACACAGCATGCAGCCCTGCCTTTAAACTAAAATAGCCAAGTTTCTTTCCCTACTTTGACTTTTCTACATTTTGTGTCCATTTGGGTTTGGAGAGGGACACAAGAGGCTTCAGCATTGAGCAGAAAATCAAATTATGCAGCTGCAGGACTGCCAAGCCCTTCAGAATAGGTTGCTTGGTTTAGATTTTCCACAATGCTATTGAAGTGCTTATTTTCCTCCTGAAGAGACACAAACAGATGCAAACTTCTGTAAACACTTTAGAAATTAATTCAGTGAGTTTGGCCTCTCAGCAGTGCTCAATAGCTGACAGAAAAATGTCTAATTAGTGCAAGTGGAAATAATAGGGCCACTTGGATTCCTTCCATCTTCCTCCAAGTCTACTTTTCCTAGGAACTCAAAGGCTCTTTTGTTTGGTAAGTCACCCTCTCTCAGGCTTTTGTGCTTCAATCTATTAAAGGAAGGAGGGGAGGAAAAAAAATAGATTAGTCGATGATCTGTGCTTAAATATATGGCCTGTTGATGAGCATTTCAAATGGCTGGTTTGCAGTGTCAGTTTACAGGTGCTTGGAGAGGGGGATTCCTCCATTGTTGGCTGGCACAAGCAGAGTTGTGTGTGGAATGTTTTTCAAGTGCCATACTCTTGGAAAATCCTCTTCACAATCCAACTCAGGCTCAGTGGGAGGCGGGGGAAGGAAATCTGTACAAATCCACCCAGATGATGTGCAAACAGGCAAATGCTTGCAACAGATCTGTGCTTTCCTGCCATGTACTGCAGGCTATTCAGATGGTTGGAGGTGGGCTTTCCCCTGCACACCTCAGATGGGAGTTGTGCTGCCAGATTGTGGGGCTTTGAGCTAAAAGCAAAGAGGAGAGGAATGAGGCTGTGGAGAAGTTCAAGAAGCCTGAGTGGTGCCTAAAGCAGTCCTTGGATGTTGCTGGCTCTGCCACGAGTTTACGCTAGGAAGGCAAGGGAAGGAGCCTGGCCTTGAACACTGCCAAGGATGGGGCAGCCATGGCTTCTCAGGGCAAAAAGGGCATTGCCTGGATGTCAGCATGTGAAGCACCTCCTTTCTTCATGGGGCAGAAGAACCAACCCCTGCCCACCATGAGAAGGGCTCATGTTTTGATAGATGTTCATGTGGACTTCTGCAATCATGATGAGGCTGTGTGCCTCCTCATTGCTGTCTTTGCTGGCCTCCTGTCCTCTTCAGAACATGCTACCTCAGGAGCTGTGGCTGATCCCTCATGTCAGTGTGAGTGATCAACAGCTGTGTGAATCCAAGGCAGTTCATACAGACTCGATAGTCATGAAAGATGACCTGCAAGGGAAAAACATCAGGCTCCTGGCCTGTTTGCTTGTTTGTGGTGTACAAAGAGGTGCATGGCTTGAGCTTCATCTAGGATAATGGCCATAGGGACTATTTTCCAGTCTTTCCAGATTCATGTCTCCCTTTTAAACTAATTGCTATTACTTCTAGTGATCTGTTGGGCATCATTTGAATTCGTTAACAGAGCACAAAATGGTGTGATTCCAAACACTGAACAACAATTAGAAAGAGAAAAATAATCAGGAATGATACCACAGAACAAATAACATAAACAGCTGCAACCTTCCTGTCTTAAAAAATGGGAATATGATCAGGAGTTTCAAACTTAAACAAGGGAAGTTCAGGCTAGATGAAGGAAGTTCTTCCCTGTGAGGGTGCTGAGACCCTGTCACAGGTTGCCCAGAGGTTTGGCTGCCCGATCCCTGGCACTGTTTAAGACCAGGCTGGACAGGGCTTGGAGCAACCTGCTCTAGCAGAAGGTGTCTCTGCCTGTAGCAGGGGTTGGAACTGGATGAGGTTTAAGGTCCCTTCCAACCCAAACCAGCCTGGGATTCTGTTTCTCTTTTCTGTAAGCAGTTCACTGAGCCTCTGCAAGGTGAGTTTCTCAAAGGCTGTCCCCTGGCACTTTCCAGGTTTATTTGAAGGCCTCCATCATGGTCAACGACTGCATGATAGCCACTGCTATTGTGTTCCTGATTGACTGGTTCCTGTACTGGATTGATGCCTCCAGCCAACGTCTTCAAACTGCCACGGGTCTGCACAGGCTGCAGCCCACCATACCAACCAGTCCTCAGGTGCTCATCCGCCAGGCTCACCTCTCCATCAACACAGGTACCGCTCCCTTCTTTCAGCTCAAGCCCAATTAGGAACTATTTGACTTTGAAGACACTTTGTGCTAGTGAGAGGAGCTGGGAGAGCTCAAGGGGGCTGGGAGTGGGCTGTGCGTTCGAAAAGATGGCATTGGGGCTGTAAGCCTGTCACCCCTAGCACAGGACAAAGGGGGTAGTATAAAGGGTTTCAGAGCCAAAAGCAGGAGAGAAAATTGTGAAAAGATGTGGAAAATACTAATTGGAGCTTTTGTTCCTTAACAAATCTTCCCTGCTGGTTTCAAACAGGGATATCTGAATTGCTATCCTTCTGACCAAGGGCCTCTATAAAGTAAATTAGAATCCTGGCATTTTCCCTGCACTGTCCCAGCTGCTTTTTTTTCTTCAGTGGGACCACTTGACTATGCAAACAATGCAGCTTACAACCCCTCGAGGATAAACTGATTTAAGAAAAAATTAAATTCCATCATTCCTATAATGTTGGCAACACCTGAAGGGTTTTTAATGCATCTTCCCACTGTCCCACTGGGAAGAAGCAAATAAAGCCAGGCAATCCTGCTCTGAAAAACTCAGTGGAGGGGTATTTTATTTGCAGAGAACAGAACTGTTAGTTCTCTGCATAGCCATTTTTATTTGTGTCTGTGGACTTGTTATGCTCCTGTTGCCATCGGGTCTGGATACTGGCACACACCAGTTGATGGGCTAGTTCAGCCAACATTTACACTACTCCACTGGCTGGAGCAGTGTGGTTGACTTCAGCCAGACCCAACAAAACCCAAGGTTCTACATGATTCAAGCTGATAAAATTAGACCTTAAGGCATGTTAAGACTATATATTCAGTGCTTAAGATGGCTCTTCAAAGCTAGGTAGAGAGTGACAGGGAGGCAGCATAGCTTGTGGCTATGCTTTGTTTGATGGGATGTCAGGCCAGCTGGCTTTGAAGTGCATCTGAAGAGCTTCCTGTCCTGACAAACTCTATATATCATAGAATTATAGAATAGTTTGGGTTGGAAGGGACCTTAAGATCATCCAGTTCCAACCCCCTGTCATGGGCAGGGACACCTCACATTAAACCATGTCACCCAAAGCTTTATCCAACCTGGCCTTGAACACTGCCAGGGATGGAGCATTCACAACCTCCCTGGGCAACCCATTCCAGTGCCTCAGCACCCTCATGGTAAAGAATTTCTTCCTTAGATCCAATCTAAACCTCTGCTGTTTAAGTTTCAACCCGTTACCCCTTGTCCTGTCTCTACAGTCCCTAATGAATAGTCCCTCCCCAGCATCCCTGTAGGCCCCCTTCAGATGCTGGAAGGCTGCTATGAGGTCTCCACACAGCTTCTCTTCTCCAGGCTGAACAGCCACAACTTTCTCAGCCTGGCTCCATACAGGAGGTGCTCCAGTCCCTGATCATCCTCGTGGCCTCCTCTGGACTTGTTCCAACAGTTCCATGTCCTTTTTATGTTGAGGTCACCAGAACTGCACACAATGCTCCAGGTGAGGTCTCACGAGAGCAGAGTAGAGGGGCAGGATCACCTCCTTTGACCTGCTGGTCACGCTCCTTTTGATGCAGCCCAGGATGTGGTTGCTTTCTGGGCTGTGAGCACACACTGAAGCTGGCTCATGTTCATTTTCTCATTGACCAACACCCCCAAATCCTTCTCCGCAGGACTGCCATGAATTTCCTTTTTGCCCAACCTGCAGCTGTGCCTGGGATTGCTCTGACCCAGGTGTAGGACCTTGCACTTGTCATGGTTAAACTTCATGAGGTTGGCATCAGCCCACCTCACAAGTGTGTCAAGGTCCCTCTGGATGGCATTCCTTCCCTCCAGTGTACCAACCAAACCACACAGCTTGGTGTCATCAGCAAACTTGCTGAGGGTGCACTCAATCCCACTGTCCATGTCACCAACAAAGATGTTGAACAAGACCGGTCCCAACACCGATCCCTGAGGGACACCACTTGTTACTGGTCTCCAGCTGGACAGTAAGACACTGACCACAACTCTTTGCATGCAGCCATCCAGACAGTTCTTTACCCACTGAGTGGTCCACCTATCAAATTGATGTCTCTCCAATTTAGAGACAAGGATGTCATGTGGGACAGTGTCGAATGCTTTGCACAAGTCCAGGTAGGTGACATCAACTGCTCTACCCCTGTCCATCAGTTCTGTAGCCCCATCATAGAAGGCCACCCTATTGATCAGACAGGATTTCCCCCTAGTAAAGCCCTGCTGCTGTCACCAAGCACCTGGTTGTTTTTCATGTGCCCTAGCATGCCTTCCAAGAGAATCTGCTCCCAGATGTTGCCAGGCACAGAGGTGACACTGACTGCTCTGTAATTCCCTGGGTCATCCATTTTCCCTTCTTGAACATGGGGGTTGTATTTCCCTTTTTCCAGGAACTTCACCTGACTGACATGATTTTTCAATATGATGGCCAGTGGCTTTGCAGCTTCATTCACCAGCTCCTTCAGGACCCTCAACAGCAGTTGCCTCAACCGTCTTTTCTACTTTACATGTGTATGTGAAATTGGCCATGTCAGCTATTCCTGAGCATGGGGTAGCGCCTGCAGTGCACAATTAATTGTACTGAAGAAGAGTACAACTTGTAGAGGCTTTCACTGATTCATATTTTTGTTCACTTCATGTCACATGATACATTTTAATACTAATTTTCTATCTTCTCTTTCTATCTTCTATCAGGTGAACTTTTAAAAGCTGAATCTATCCTAAGCAGACTAATGACAATGGAGCAACAGGTACATATATAATTCTTTTCCAATTTTATAGTTGCTGTTTTGATGTGATTTTGATATTAATTTCAACAGTCACACAATCTTCAAATACAGCCAGTCTGCCTCAGTAACAACCATTTACATCACGTCCCTATTTTCTTCAGCCTTCTTTGCTAAAATGTGGAAGTTCCAACTTTGTTCTGAAATGTCCGTAATTCATCCTTGAATATCTTCCCTTAGGTGGAAAATGTTCTGGATTAACCACTTTCCTGCTAATTTCTCTGCCCAGAGAAATTTAAAATGTGAACCAATTTCAAGGAATTGACTGATCTACAAAACTAAGACAACTCCGTCAGCTAAAAAAACTCCAGATCATTGGGGTAATATATATCCTCCAAATTCACACTGATCCTATGAACTGAATGAATACTTCATTCTAGACCTGTAGCAGACTGTGGTGTAATTATTTAGTATCTTTGGGGGTTAAGAATAAATAGAGTGAGTCCTGGTTCTTACAGCACTTCTATTGCTGAGTAGACATGCAAAACTGTAAAAGTTGGACTATTTCTTAATGCATGATAATGCTTGTAGAAATTACTCTCTTTCCCCCCCCCCTTTATATCAGATTACTGCACTGCTGGTCAAGCATTTTGTCTCATATCTGGAGGGATGTGTAGTATTTCTAAAGGGAAGAATTTATTCTGACAGATATAGAAACATATCCATAATTATGATTTAATTCCGGTTTTGAGACAATATATATTAGGTTTTGATATCTGTTCTCCATTTTCTTTTCCTGCAGGGGTTATTTAACCAGTAAATTCAGGTTCCTCTACAGCCATTAAACCTGGAAAATATAAGAAGCCTGTTCTGGGCTTTGTTGGTTTGTTTTTCGTGTGGAACTGGGTTTCTCATACAAGAAGGGCCTTCATGCAAGAGTGTTTTAAGCAAAATGCCAGCTATCATTATTACAATAGAACTGCTATACAAAATCCTTTTGCAGTATTTCTTATGAGTGTGGTTTTTTAAAACCTATTTCCATAATATCCAATTGTAACACCTTTTGTTTAACACTGAAGACATGTTGTTGAGACTCAGCACAACTTTGTGCTGAGAGTTGCAGTGCAATGTTCACAATACTTAGGAAAGCTTAGTGATTTTAGTTCTATTCCAAAATCCAATACAGATTTGATAACAAAAGACTTTGTATAACTAACCACACTTTCTTAACATGAAAACATTTGCTTTAATATTAATGAGGTACTGATAGTTGAAAAAAACACGTTTTTTGCCAATGATTGAAAGTATTTTGCTGAGCTGTGTATATTGGTGACCACAAAGATATCCCATATTAATCCTTTTGACTGTTTTTAGTGGAACTCTGCTGGTTTTATATAGAAGGACTTTTTGTTACTTTACAGAAGAGAGATACCTTTCACTTTTTAGGTTGTTTTTATTCTCTATATAGCTGTCACTCAAGCTACATACCCATAGAGCTCTCAATTTATATTCCTGAATATACTGTCACTTTTTGATCTATCTGAATGTAAGTCCTGGCTCAAACCAGGTCAATTCATTGGGCAAAATTCTGGCAATTTACTGGGGTTTATGAGGAAGTGACTAGGTGGAGGGATGATGGTAGAGGTGTTTTTTCTTGATTTCAGTAAGTATTTGATACTGTCTCCCACAGCATCCTCATAGATAAGCTAAGGAAGTGTGGGCTTGATGATCAGGTAGTGAGGTGGACCAAGAACTGGTTGAAAGGAAGAAGGCAGAGAGTTGTGGTCAAGGGCACAGAATCCAGCTGGAGGTCTGTGACCAGTGGAGTCCCTCAGGGGTCGGTGCTGGGACCAGTGCTGTTTGACCTGAATGAGGGAACCGAGTGTACCCTCAGCAAGTTCACTGATGACACTGAACTGGGAGCAGTGGCTGACACACCAGAAGGCTGTGTTGCCATTCAGCGAGACCTGGACAGGCTGGAGAGTTGGGCAGGGAGAAACTTGATGAACTTCAACAAGGGCAAGTGTAGAGTCTTGCGTCTGGGGAAGAACAACCCCATGTACCAGTACAGGTTGGGGGTTGACCTGCTGGAAAGGAGTGAAGCGGAAAGGGACCTGGGGGTCCTGGTGGATGGGAGGATGACCATGAGCCAGCATGTGCCCTTGTGGCCAAGAAGGCCAATGGCATCCTAGGGTGCATTAGAAGGGATGTGGTTAGTAGGGCAAGAGAGGTTCTCCTCCCCCTCTACTCTGCCTTGGTGAGGCCACATCTGGAATATTGCATCCAGTTCTGGGCCCCTCAGTTCAAGGACAGGGAATTGCTTGAAAGAGTCCAGCGCAGAGCCACAAAGATGATGAAGGGAGTGGAACAGCTCCCTTATGAGGAGAGGCTGAGGGAGCTGGGTCTCTTTAGCTTGGAGGAGACTGAGGGGTGACCTCATCAGTGTGTACAGATATGTAAAGGGTGGGTGTCAGGATGATGGAGCTAGGCTTTTTTCAGTCATATCCAGTGATAGGACAAGGGGCAATGGGTGTAAACTGGAGCACAGGAGGTTCCACGTTAACATCAGGAAGAACTCCTTTACTGTGAGAGTGACAGAGCACTGGAACAGGCTGTCCAGGGAGGTTGTGGAGTCTCCTACATTGGACATATTCAAGGCCCTACTGGACAAGTTCCTGTGTGATGTACTCTAGGTTACCCTGCTCTTGCAGGGGGTTGGACTAGATGATCTTTCGAGGTCCCTTCCAACCCTTGGGATTCTGGGATTTAGGTTAGCCTCAGAGGCTTGAAATTACAGCAACATTTTTAATTCTCTGCTGAGTTTTCCCACTGTTTCTGGAGGCACCTTGTGATTTGCTAAGGAAAGTGACAGGATTCACGTGCAGTCAGTCTGCTTACAAACCAGAGGCCAGATTCTGCAAAAGCTTGGTAAGGCTTAAGGTATTCCTCACTTGTTTTTGTTTTTAGTTTGCAGTCCCAATGATGCTCTTCCTTCCCAAAGACATGCGATAGTTTATCACTGATACATCACAGCAATTTCTTCTCTCAAGACAAGAAAATTCCTAGTTTTCGGCTTATCTGGCTTGGTATTCGACCTTTCATCTGCCATGACTGTTGATCTGAAGTCTTTTATGGGCATAAAATGTGCGTTTATGCACAGCCGAAAGCTAAAGGCTACTGATAAATGTTCAGTGTCACCAAAGCAAAAATGTTGTGGTATGCTTTTACACTGTTGTGAGGGCTCCTGGCTCCAGGAGATATTGAAAGGCATCTGTAGTGCTAACCTCCTTAGTGACTATTTTCCTTATTGATTTCAGGGATATGGTATGAGGCAGCAGAGTTGATTTGGGCTCCAGTTGTGGGATATTTCAAACTTCCTCAACCAGGTAAAAAGGTAGTATTTCCTTTTCACTCTGGATATCCTTGCCAGTCTAATAATCATTCCAGGTTAGCTTTTGTTCACTTCAGAAAAGTCCTTCAGCAATAATGTTTCAATTAAGCACCTCAGACAAAGTTAATATGCAGGACAAATACTCTGTCTGAAGTCTGTGTTACACATTGTTTCCGCATGCATACACAGATTTACAGACACCTTTTTTCCTGCAGGGGAGTAAAAGCAATAGTTTTCGTTAAGCAGAATCCTCTGAAGTGACCCATCACTGAGGGTGTCACAGGCAAGGACAGACTAAGCCCAGAATGCAGCCATAGGTTTTATTAATTTACTTATTTATTAGGACTAAGGTTAATTTTTCTTTCCTGGTAACCAAGCATGTCTGTTTGCTGAGCTGCACTACACTATCTCTGGTGGGTGATGGCGGTTCTCCAACACTGCAGGATCTAAACACCTTGCAACAGCTATTGTACCTGTCCTGAGCACCTTTCTGAGGCTTGGCCATGCTAATCTGCCCACTGTAGATGAACCAACAGTCACACCTTGTGTCCGTAGCTAAGCAGGAATGTGAACATAAGCCCTAACAAGTCCTAGGGTGATGCTTGAAGAAGTTTCATAATTGTAGCCCAGCATAAGATATTCCACAAACCCAGAGCTCATCACTTCTCCTCTGCCATACCTTGAAGCTTAACCTCAACCAGAGAACATATTAAAGGGAGCAAAGATGTGTAGGGAATTTTGCAGAAAGCATACACTTAATGGTTAAGGCATTCTTAACTCTTTAGCTAGGCATACCCTTAGCTACCATGTACAGATCAAACCTTCCAGAGAGAGAGTTCATAAATCTGTATGTTACATGTTCATACCTTATTTTTTAATGGGTCCTCTAGAACCAATTACAAATTACCAACAAAACCCCCCTGATCATGTCAACACCAAGAACTTTGCCTTTCCTCCAACTCTGTTTATTTGGGGTTTCTTAAACAGTACAATAAGCAAGGGAGTGTGTTAAAAAAGATGCTTTGTTTCTTAGGCTATGTGTGATGAGCATTTATTACTTCTACCATCTCTGCAGACATCTTCACCCTGGATTTTTTAGCAAGTCTAAGGTCAGATGACAAGTTCTTAAACATCATTTTTTATTTCTGTGGTCTTTTCTGAAAAACAATGGTAAAACAGTCCCTTTTTTCCACACATAATTGGCCAAGGGCTTAATGCAGCTTTTGGTGACATCACAAGATTAAGCACCTTAGGAAAATGCAATGCTAAGGAAAACACAATGCTCTTTAAGGTGAAACCTGGATCTAGTGGTAATAAAGATACCTGCCCCTCCTGGATCTGAAAGATCAGTCATCGCTTACTATCAGCTGCAAACTAGCAGCAGCCTACAGCCAGTACACCCCTCTGTTTGTCCTCTCCACCGTGGTATTAGTCTTCATTCTGAAAGTGTTCTTTGTATCAGAACAGGGTCCAGGCTGTTCAATTTGGCTCAAATTCAGCTTTCAAACATTGCATCATACAGGGTATTCTGTCCTTGTTGTGGGTATGATTCATTTGCTCTGGACTCCAATCAGAAGCTAAGCAGACGGGCGGAAAGCAGTATCTGGCCACAAGGTGAGGATGGGCTTTCAAGCCCATCTGGAAATGCTGATTCTCCTATAACTACAGCTGTATGACAGAGGAAAAAGAGCAAGATTCTTTCCTCCAAGAAGCACAGCAGCAGACAGGCAGAGCTGATGTTTGCTTCAAATCATATGAGAGAAAGAAGGATTTTTTCCTCCCTTTATTTATACATGTCAGAGGTCAAGATGTTTAATTCCTTCATTCCTCTTTCATTTCCTCCCAGAACATCCATGGAGTCTGTTTGCTGTCCTGTAGTCACTCCAAGGGCTGTTCCCCAGAAAAGAGAAAGTTCTACTTGTCAGAAGCCAAAGAATCCTTCAGGATTGGCCTCCTCACCAAGAATGACAAGAGCCCTGTCACCAGCAAGCAGGAGCTCCTTAGTTTTATTAAAGCTGCTTTCTGCCTCACAACTGTGCATCGATGGCTCTATGAGAAACTCCATGAAGTGAGTCAGCTGTGCAGAGAAGCCATGGAAAAACTGCATTCATACAGCACTTTGTTTACCAAAGAGGAAGAAAAGGGGATTCTTGCCAAAGAGATCATGTCTATGATCACATCCATGAAGAAGCACCTGCAAGTGGAAAGCTTCCCTAATTCTGATGCTAGGTCTTACGTTCCAGACAGTTACAAAGGCACAGTGGAAAAATCTATCCTGCGAGTGGAAGCAGATGTCAAGAAAATACCACACGTTCTCAACATCATCTATCAGTTTGTCAAGTGTTTAATACCTGCAGGATTCATAAAACCACCCCAGGAGAAATGCAAGCAGGAGCTTGTATCACAACCTTAAGAACAGAGACTGAAACCATTGACACCATGTGTACTACTGAAGAAATAGTGTACCAGAGGAAAGGCACTGCAGAAATGCTCATTCATCAACAGTCAGAAGTAGCTCAGAAAGACTCTGTGGCCAAAGGCTCTACATAGCCAAGGAGGATCTCCTCAGCCTTCTCTAGAGGTCAATACAACTCTAGCTGGGAGGCTGTTGGAGAAGGTGTCTCTTTGCAGAGAAGAGCTGCAGGATGGAAGGCACCATGGAAAGAGTTCTTCAGAAGAGAAAGGCAGGGAGGTGAACAAGGTGGTTCCTTCCCTTTCCACCCCTAACTGCTCCTACCAAGCTGCAGAAGGAGGATGAGAAGTCTTTCACGTGGGTGGAGCTGGGCTGCAAGACCAAGGACAGCAGCACCTCCCTGTCCCAGCCCAGGTAACATCCTGTGTGGGTCCACCCAGGAGGAGAAGCTGAAGACAGAATAGAGGATCCCTCATTTGGGGAACATCCCCCCACAGATGAAGGTGCATCTGTACTACCAACAAGCATTGAGATGAGAGGGCCCAGGGACTCCTCAGTTGTCTCTCTGTGGCTGAGGAAATCTGAGCTGGTGGGAAATGGACCTTTCAAAGTGCCTGAAGTTGACACCCAAGCAGAAACAATAGATGATACTGAATTTGATTTCATCAGTATTGAACGAATATCCTACGGCATTTGTTCCAAAGCATCAGTCAACTCCCTGTGTGCTGACAGCTTTGCCCTCGAGGGGAAAGATATCCATAACCAAGCACTTTTACTGTGCCACTACTGAAAAAGATGAAGGAAAGTCTCACAACATGGTGAGCAGCAAAAACCAATCCAGTTCGTTCCTGAGTTCATGGTACAAACCAGCACAGATACCCAGGAGTTCCATTAGAGGTCCACTTCTGAACCCAAGAGGCAGGGGTTTTGTCTTCATGCCTGGGAGAATTAAGGAAGAGATCCATGATGCTCCATTTCTGACAGATGATGATTACATGCAGCTTCTGGTAGGGGTAGAACATAATTGGCTTGTCCAGAGATTGATGCCTACTGGATTTTTTAAGTCTAAACAGCTTCGTAAAGCATACAGTAAGTTTCTGCACAGTGATGGGCATTTACTCACAGCAACAGGTACTCCCATAGAGTCTCAGCTTGGGCTTTTCAACACAATGTTTTAGTCATCATTAAGACTTTTTTTGTTGTTTTTCTTTTACAAGGTTTTGTATAAGAATTTTAGCAATGGCAAAATACTCCCTTGAACCATTTTCCTCCTATTCCTTCTTACCCATTTGCACATCAGTTCATGGAAATGGGCTCTATCTCCATTCCCATACAGTCCCTCCTGCTTCAATCTCTTCATGCAAGACCCTGCTTGAACATACTGTGTCAGTTAATCAAGCCCTTTCTACCCCATTACTTGAGTCTCTGGTTTTGTTGCCCATTTAAATTCCACATTCTATTCCTGCAAACTGTGTATTGAAGACAATGATTGTTAAATTAACCATAAATAGCAGCCATACCTTAATATGGAGGCCCTTGCTCGATATACTAAGAAATACAGAAGCTAGGAGCAAGGCTAGGCTGTCTCATCAAGCTCATTGAGTAAAACCCTCTCAGGACTTGTCCCATCTTGCATGTCTCAAGCCTGTCAAGAAGGTTTTTTTTGTTCTTACTGTAAAATATCCAACTCTGCACCTATATACCTCTTAGCATATATGTTATAGCCCCGTACGTTGCTTTCAGAGAAGCCTGGATATCTTATCTCCTGGGTGCTGGTTATTTCACCCCTCAGCACAAGCTTACGGCAGTCCTGTGAAATTGTCCATTCTACTTGTGGTGTTTTCCTTTTGTAGCTGCTCTTCTTTTAAAATACTCAAGGAAATCAGGCCTCTGGACAGGCCAAGAAACAACTATATTCATTGAGGACTACCTGAAGGTGGCAAAGGACCAACACTCCACATATCTCCCAACACTCCACATATCTCCCGACCTTTTAAATTCTGGGAAGACAAAGCTACTTTACTGTCATCTTCTAACAGCCATGTTAGTGTTCATTTGCTCATGACAAAGGCTTGACTTTAGCTTTGCCTGTACTGGGACAATCTTAGAGGAGATTATATCTTGCTTCCTTTTTATTTGACTTCTAGCTTTGCATTAGATAATTAGCAGTATATATGGCTTTCTATCTTTATATATATATATATCTCACAATACCTAAGGGCAGAAAGGTTTTTCGGTTAGTTTTCTTTAACAGCAGGTTTATGCAGTGAATGCTTCTGCTCTGAAAGCAGGATTAGAATCACCTAATTCATAAAGGCCTCTGCATGAGGAGAGCTCTGCTAATTGTAGATTTTTTATTGGTTTTATAAATAGCTTATGAATTATTATGGATTAAGAACAGTATTTTAAGTACCTCTGAGTCAGGCCTCCCTTCAGAGTCAAGCAAAGTTGACTTCAGACCATCAGGTTGGATTGACCAGCACAGCATTTTAGGCCTGTAAAAACTATAAAACTAAAAACCCACAGCTTAAATCACTGACATTTTAAATGTGTTACCAACTTTGGCTTTGCTTCTGAAGAGCCAAGCTCTGCTTTGGAGTGGTGTTTCATTACCATAAGCAGAGTTTCCCAGCAGCAATCTGCTGCAAATCTGGCTACAACAACCACTTCTCTTGTTGTTTAGGTATGTTGGGAAAGAATATAGGAAGAAAAGGGGTTTTTTTATCGTTTCAGTGATGTGGAACAGCAAATGACTGCCCAGTACTATGTGATGGAATTCAACAAATGACTGTATGAGCAAAAAGTCCCTACCCAAATATTTTACATCCCATCTGCAGTACTCTTGGTAAGAGCTATCTTCTAAGCAATACAAAGGAATCAATGAGAAGAATGTCTTCAGTCAATTTTGACTTTAAAATAGTAGCAGTTAGGCAACCTCTAGATAACATACTATTTTAGCCAGTAGCTGCATTTGCACATTTCAGGGCATAGACACCTGCCTGCAGATCTACAAGTTTGTGGGTGCACTGTCAGAAAAGATGCCTTCTACAAGCCAGAACCTCACTTGTAAATGAAGTTCAGGAGTTACCGAGCCTTTTATATCATCTAACACTATATAAACATCTATTTTCAGCAGTAATTAGGAAATCTGAACAGCAAAGTGACCCATCTTGAGCAGCACAAGAAGTGTCTTAAACCTCACCTGAACCCAACATGCAAGGTTCTTGCAGACACGTTGATTTGCTGAATTTCAGCAACACAGGACTGCAAAGTTTCTCTTTGTGATTCATCACGTTCAGTGCCCTGATATCACAGTCAACAACACTGTACAATCTCTTTTTATACTCATTAAGTCCTACCTTAAAAGCAGCCATAGGACGTTGTGTTTTATATTTTAGCCTTTATCCCTTCCGCTAAGAACTCATTCCAGAGCTGCTCTCTTGATGTCTGGAAACTTTCTGCTGTTTTCTAATCTAAAATTAGTCGATTTATATTTATTGTCTTTCTCTCAACTTCTTTGAGACCTAGATTTAAGGAAGAAGCAGCTGTAGCATCCCCTCATCACCTCTCTTCTCTTGAAGACTTCAGTTAGAGGAGCTTTAGCATCCTTGTTTTCACATCTTTGCTCACGTGACGGTCATTATCCCTCTCTTTTCAGATACTGGAAGATAGAACTATAAAAGGATGTGTGAGTATGGAGCCCTATATCCTTGGGGAGTTTGTGAAGCTGTCCAACTACACAAAGGTAGTAAAGAATGAGTACAAAGCCACAGAGTATGGTCTGGCCTGTGGCCATTTCACCTATGAGTTCTCCAATGGAACAGACGTTGTGGATCTGCAAGGTTTATGTTACAGTGAACTTCATTTCTTGTGAAGACTTCATTTCTCATTTTGAAAAGTGTGCTATATAGAGGTGTATGTGTATATATATATATGCTATATATACTGTTGCTAAATGATGTAAAGTGAGGGAGGTATTTGCAAGTACTTTTTGCCTTCCTCTTGTTCTCCACTGTATTGCAGCAAGAGCAGGTAAGCTGCATGAAGTCTCCTTGAGCTCTTTGCTTGAGAGCCAAGGATAAAACCTTTCAGGATCAACCTTTAGTACACAGGTATCTTTGGGACAAACACTTTATTAAATATTCATAGGGAACTGCTTTTGCTGACATGTGGCAAACTGGGAATCACTGAAGTGACATTAACAGAGTGTGGCCGTGCCAAAACAGACAGACCTGAGTGCAGTAATACAAAGGCTGCAGTGTTCAATACCAAACCTTTCTTCCACAGGCTGGATTACAGGTGATGGGAAAGGCCTCATCTACCTCACAGATTCATTCTCTCAATAGCAAAGATGTTTCACGCTCCAACTTTGGGAAGAAAGGAATATATTACTTCTTTAATAATCAACACATGCAGTGCAATGAGACCCTCAGTAGTGTTGCCAATGTAGAGTCGCACACGACAGTCACACAAAAGGTGACCCCTAAGCTAGGCAGTATTTCATCCTGCATGGCTTTGGGAGCATATTGTCTTAGAAAATGAAGTCACTGGGACATTACTTGCATGAGTTTGGCAAGTTCTGGTCTTTGCATCCAGGCTGGCAACACCATGTTGCCATCCTGTGCACCATCTGAACCTCATGTTGTTGTAGCCTGTAGGAATTAACAAAAGAGCATACAAAGAGGAAGAAAACAGCTTTCCAAATTCAGCTAGAGGTGTACTACAAGACTATAAGCTTCTGATCCACTCAGACCTAGTAAGGGCAACAAGTGCCATTTGTTCTTTGGAAATAGAACATGAAACAGAGAGAGACAGAAGCAGCGAGCTGTCTTTCAACCTTCTGTAAAGGTTGTATAAATGCTCTGGGGAACAAATGGTGATGTATTGGTTTGCTTAAAAATTAAGTTTCTTTCAGAGGTGTGTATGCCTGTGTACATATGTGAACACAGAACATCTAAGCATTTGGAAGTATGGTTTTAGCTGGAACAGCCAAGAAAACTCTGCTACCCCTGATTTTTAACACCAGGACTGAATAGCCCATGTCATGCATGGTGTTCACATATGCTTCAGCAGTGCCTGCCTAAGTTAGAGACAGCTGCAGCCTTTTACTTTGTATGAAACAATCTTTTGTGGTTGGTTTGTTTGTGTTTTAATTGTTTTGCTGTTTAGTGTGTTTCAGTTTATTTTGAACTAAAGCTTGCAATTGATTCATCTGACTTCCTTGGACACCTATAGCAATTCACAAATTGATAAGGCCTCACCCATCTCCAAGAGACCCAACTGCTAGAGTCACTCTGTCACAGTGTATTTCCAAAGCAGGTAGAAGGAAGCAGTGCCCTTCCAACTTGGTGAGTTTCAGCTGAGCAGCTGAAACCTTTGATGGCTTTTTTCCCCACACAGGCTGGTTAGCTGAAAAAAGTCAAATCAGCTGCCATGGTCAGATCATGTATACAACTGCTGTAGAAAAAACAGCCATAAAAAGAGAGGGGATAGGAACTCCTCACACAAAATGCTGCTCGCTTCTAGTGCTGAATTCAGCCAGCTGGAGTGTCTGGTTGAAAACAAAACCAAAACAAACCAATTCCCAATATCACCCAAATTCAGGCAGTGATGAAAGAACCATTTTCAAATCAATTAGGATGCCTTTTTTGTAAGTCCTAAAAATATCAGCTACTCATTTTACATATACTGCTGCCAGACTTTTAATGCATTACCATGCCAGGATGAGTGGCCTTCAACCTTTATTTCCAAGGGGTGATTAACTTGCGTGGGCTTCCAGGGTGACACTTGTTTCAGCCTCTGTCAAGGACGCATTGCAGATTTTGACTAAAAGCAGAAAGAATATCTTTGCATCTACAGGATGCAGCTGATTTTCTGTTCCACAGGAGAAGGAAAGTGTCCTGGGGTCAGCAGTAGCAGTCGATTTTCTCCTTCTTAGTAGCTGGTGCAGTGCTGTGGTTTTGACTTTCAGCCTGGGAACAGTGCTGATAACACCGATGGTTTTAGTTGCTGCTTAGTAATGTTTAGTCTGACCAAGGACATTCTGAGTCTCATGCTCTGACAGGGAGGAGGGGAAGTCGGGAGGAAGCAGAGAAAGGACACCTGACCCAAACTAGCCAATGAGGTATTCCATACCACAGCATGTCATGCCCAGTATATAAACTGGGGCAGTTACCCGGAAGGGCTAGATCACTGCTTGGTCAGGCTGGGTATCGGTTGGCAGGTGGTGAGCAGTTGTCATCTCTCCCTTGTTATTTCCCTTATCATTATTATTACTGGTAGTAGCAGCAGTGATTTGTGTTACACCTTAGTTACTGGACTGTTCTTATCTCAACCAGTGGGTTTTACATTCTTTCGATTCTCCTTCCCATCCCTCTGGGAGCAGGGGGAGGAAAGGCAGGGGGGTGGGGAGTGAGCGAACAGTTGCATGGTTTCCGAGTGACAGGCTGGGCTTAAACAAAGACAGAAAGTAATCTTATATTCTTCCAGCACACCTTTCCCAGTGTTACCAGCTTGACTGTCAGGTGGAAAAGCTGCTTCTGGGAAAGTTCAAGCAGCAGTTTTATGTATTCCCCTTAACACATAAAACAGGAGAAACAGGCCTGGTGCAACACACAGAATTGGAGCTAACATTTGTTGCTGCCTCTCCAGCTGAAGGAAACTGAGATGAGACCTTGATTTTACTCTTCCAAGACCATACCAGCACCTCCAGAATATGTGCGTGAGAAATGGTAGGTGGCTTTCCCCCTCCATCAGCTGTGAAAGGCTGCCTTCATTTCAGATTCTCCTCCAAAGCCCTGATGTCCCACTGCCCCCAAGCATAAAGGCTGTGATCGTTTCTTTGGGGAGATTTTTTTGATGAGAAAGGAAACAGGGCATCAAACTTCCACAAAAAGATGGATCCCCAGCAGAGAATTGGCTTTAACAAAACCATCCTCTTTTGTTTCTGCAGCCAGCAAAGGTTTTTTTAGGCTTTTGTTCCATCTTTTTAGCAATGCTATTGTTTTCTAGGTGATATTTGTGCCGAATTGTTTGGAAAGATGCCCTATGACGGCACTGCCCGATTAGAACTAGGTGTAAAGAGGGAGCAGCAAGAGAAGAAAACAAAATTAAATCTCTTTATTATGGTGCATAAACCTTCAGTGTTGGGGAGCTGGGCAGCTGCGCAGGAAGAAAAATGCATTCAAATATATAATGCTAGTGTGAATAATCCTTTCTCTAATGCTGCTTGCAGACTGCTTCAGCTTTGTCAGGTGAACTTGAACTGGGCCATGAGATTTGCTGCCGTTCCCACTGCACAGTGTCTATCACCCTGGGGCATTCACCATTTTGACTGTTGTTAAAAGCGAGCAAACAATCCATCATTGAGCCAGGGAGTCAGTCGCTCATAGAAAAGTAAAATCGGCATGTGACGGTACACTTGGCCCCAGTGTTTCACAGATTAAAGTGATACATGAAAACTCACGTGTTACTGGGAAGATTAAGCCCGTTATCTTGTTCCACAGCCAATAAAGAACAGCCTTGTCTGCAGCAGTAGGGAAATGCTGGCTTTAACCAAGTGACAAACGCTGCACATACATAGCTCCGTGCTCCAGCAAAAGAGAGCGATGAGCTCTAAAGAGGAAACAAAGCTTGTTAGCAAGATCTGGAGAATTAATAGGCAGCAGAGATGCTGTGTTAAAACCTCTCTTCAGAGACTCTCCCTTCTCTATAGAGACAATTAAAAGCAAAACAAAACCTCTCAGACAATCTCTGCAGAACAAAGTGTCCTAATATGCTGCCAGCAGCCAGCCCTGCAACGGCTGCTGTGGTAGCACACGCTGCTTTCAGACCCCTGGAAAGTAATGTCTGTTCCAGCTATGCCTCTTGGTCAAGGAAAGGAAGAAATGCAGATTTAGTTATGTTTCTGAATTAATCCATCTGTGGGAAGTGTTAGTGTTTTCACTTCTTCCTAATATTCATTCAGCAGCTGGTTTCTTCTGTTGGTTTTTAGCATGTATTTTACCACCTCAGACAAAGCGACAGCTACTCACAGTTAAAAGTTAGGATTAAGTATCAGCTGGTCCAGTTCCATGTTAAAACCAGACATCATCATACTTAACCCCATAGCTTGTACTGGTCTTACTTTTTACAGGTCTGGGCACAAATTCAGAGGTATCAATCCTTCACAAATGCAGGATCTCTGTCTTCATCCAGGGCTTGGATACTGGCAATCCGGGATTAATGTGCTCTGTACCTCATTGCCTCAGAATTGAGGCATAAATGGCCTGAAATACACAAAACTTGTGTTATTGCATATTTGTGGTATAAATAGGTGATTACTGGAGAGGGTAAGTGGTTGACTGATGATGGAGCATTTGGTATTTTGGCTGGAGGTTTCATCTTGGAGCTACAATTTCTGTTCTGTGGTTTCCTCTGGTTTCAGAAGAAAGTAATTTGAATGGAACAAGACTTAAGGAATACTTAATTCTTTCTTTCTTTTTTTGGGGGGTGGGAGGATGTAAAGCCTGAAGAAGCATTTCCTTTTCTTGGCTAAAGCAGCCAACACAAGGACTTGAGTGTAAGTGTAAGTGCTGGCACCAAAACATCTCACTCTTGGCAAGGTGATGACACTTCCCTGTACTTCAGGGCAGACATTAGATTAAAGAGGTTTCTCCCACCTACCTTTCTGCAGGTATCCAGGTGAAAGGCAGAGATCTCGTTTGCTGTGTGCCATGTATTTGTGCATAAAATTTAGCACATTTGATATCAAGAGGGAAAAACTTGATGCAACCAAAGCCTGTTAACCACAGACAGAACAATTTTCTTACTCTTTTGGCAACACCTAACATTACACAGCATAGGAGTTTTCCCAGCACATCCTTTCCCCCCCTGGCCAGCAGACCCAGCACACACAGCTGTATCCCTAAGCACTTACAGGTGGTGTGATGTGCTATTATAACCTTGAAATAACCAGAATGGGGATATATGCAATGAGATATCAACTGACAGCTGCCAGCCTGCAGCAGCAGTGTGGTGCTCTCACCCCTCTCCTGGGGATGACACACACCATCCCTCCTTTTTTGCACTTGGATAAATAATATCCCACATCCTTCTGCAGAGCAGGAGCAGATGGGGCTGCTGCTGCTGCCCCAGATCTGTGAGCCCATCCATAGTGCCTGCAGCCTCCCCAGCCTGCCCAGGGTGATGCCCCAGACAGAACTGAATCCCATTCTTTAGTCACAAAACTTCTCTGCCAGGCTATTTTTAAGATGGAGTGGATCCTTTCACCATCTTCACTCAAAGCAGTTTCTCCCTCGAGTGAAGCCCAAACCACCATGCCGGCCACTGGGGCTGCTGTCCCCTTCGAGTAGGCCATCACGTTAATAGAGGTTGATTTGCAAACAGCGTCGTGTCCCCCCCTCTCTAGTGCCCCCCTTTGCCTGACTCCCGCTTTTCTGCTCAATGGCACAGATGCTGCTTTGTGCTGCCCAGGACCAAGCAGCTATTAGCAGCAAATCCAGCGAGGGAAATTAATGAAGGCGACTACTAATAAAAGACAGCTCAGGACGAACATCCCAACTTGCTCTGAGTAGTAATTAACTTTTTTAAAACTCATGAAGGTAAATATGCCATCGGCTTTGGGCCAGTCTCTCTTCTTTTTAATCAAAGGAGGGGGAAGGGAAGCGAGGGAAAAGGGATGGCTGCATGTCGCAGTCACGCTAGCACCATCCCTGTGCCCTCCCTGCATGCTGCCGGCTTTATGTTAAAGACAGTATTACTTCTCTTTAAGCAGAAGGCTGAATTTAGTACAGGAAGTCAAGGGGAATGAGGAGATGTCCAGAAGTTTGCTGGACCTGCACAGCTGAAGGAAACAGCTTGTGAGAGCAAGAGTCTGTCTTAGACCTTAAGATGCAAGATCTGGCCCTGTAGTAAGACAACAACCTGGACCAGCTTTAAAAGAACAAATTCCAACAGGATTGCTGTTCATGCAAGTGGACTGCAGTGCTCTGGTTAACTACATAAAAGATGGTGCCTGAGGTTTTTTTGCCTGTATGGTATAGAAATTGAAATTACCGGATGGTGTGTACTATTTATGACACCAAGTGATAAATTACAACCCCTCCATCCCTGCAGAACTCCTCTTCACCCTACATGAAACTTGAAGATTCCTAAGATCACAAACTAACCATTTGATATTCACTTGGACACATGCCTTATACCAAACCCTGGCCTGCAAGAACAAACCCTGTGCTGTTTGTCTGATTACTTGAGGCTTCTTGACATCCCCAGTGAATGCTTCAGATGTCTTTCCTAGGCATAGAGCAGTGCAAGGCTTTTGGTCCTATCCCTAGGATTGTTCTTCCTTGGAACACCGGAAGGTGGTTGTGGATGTGAGAACAAACCAGAGTGTGGGCAACAGGCTCCTTGAGGCCAGAGGATCTCTGTGATGATGGGAACTGGGGTGGTGATGGCCTTTCCCCTAGCAGCTGCTCTGAAGTACATCTAAAACACCATACAAATGAAAATCTGGGGGTTTTGGAGAGATCAGCTTGTATTTAATGGCATTAAATCAACTCAAGGAGGAAAGGCTGCGAAATTCCCGTCTGAGGAGTGTGAAATTTGAGGACCAGCAGATGAAATGACTGAAAGGTGGATTTCCCAAGGAGAAAGCAGTGAAATGCAGAAAGCCAATGGGGAAAGTGAAGTCTGAGGCTGTGTGTGCAGCAGGCCCTTTCCTTGCTTGAAATGAAAGGGAAAACTTCCCTTCTCTGCAATGGAAATGAGGGAGTCAGGAGGGAGGTAAAGGACCAAGAGGGGACAGAGGCTGAAGCCCTCCAGCTGAGCGCCCATCCCAAGAGAGATGGCAGCAACACTAGGATTGTGTGGGATCATCTGCAGAGAAACATGTTTTATATACAAACAATACATTTTGCAAGTACTGTGGGGTGACCTCTCATTGAGTTTCCAGAAGTTTCATGCATAGTTTGTTAAAAAAATAAGAAAATATGGAACTTCCATATCTCAGATGATCAGTCTTTTCAATTAAAACAGTGTTATGCAATAACTAATGGATGCAGTGTCAAAAAGACAGCTAGTGTGTGTACTTTATTATTTAGTGTCATACATGTTTCAATAGCAAACTCATCAGAGAGCACCATAGGATGCCTGCAGCATGTGAACCCTCATCCAGTTGTTTCCCAACATTCTCACCATCAGGAAACCAAGGAACTGTTGTGACAATAAAATAGTCACACCTGGGGAGTGGTGGACTCTGAACCTCAACCTGAGGCACCTGAATAGGGCTTTAGGAAACTGGGTTTTCCTTTGGGCTAGACCCCTCATGCTGGGCTCATCAGATTGATGTAGGAAGAGACCTAAGTTGAACTTATCATCCTGACACATCTTCTACCTTCACTTCTAGTCTGGCTGTGCACCCATTTGGAAGAGAAATCAGGATGTGGATTAATGGGGAAGGTAACAAGTCCTATCTCTGTATCTGCCTTTGCCAGCACTGCACTGTTGCCCCTTCCCAATCTTCTCCAAGGGCATCTCCAGCCAAGCCTGTCCTGGGGACCAGGGTCTGGTCTGTGTGCTGGCACCCACCTCAAACTCCAGAGCACTACTCTCCCACTCCCAATCCATTCTCCAATGTTACATGTGCCTTTTCCCATAGTGTCTCCCACTGCCATGGCCCAGACACACAGTGGATGGAACAGAGTCTGTACCTGGGATGGAAAGAAACACCTCCAGGATGACAGACTTGGGAAGCAGCAGCATCCCTCCCCAAAGAGTGTTGGAGGGAGGTTGGCTGAGCCACCTGAGACCGACCTGAAGCACATCCCATCCATCCCAACCTTCTGAAGAGCCGAAGGCACCTACTCCAGCACCTCTTAAAAGCAAGAGAGAAACTGGGAAGGACAATGAGACCCAGCCAGGAAAGACAAAGAGGCTGAGTGAGCTGCTGGCTTTCTTATGGGGGGGGGGGGGGGGGGGGGGGCATTCCTGGAGTTTAATCATTGAAAGGGGGTTGTGAAAAGTGATCAGGGGTGAACCCTCCTCTCATGAAAGGCTGCCCCACACACTGCTAATGGATTGAAAGGCTCCCTCTTGTTTTGTTCCTCTTGGCCCGTGGCAGATTTGGGGGGGACACAGCTTCATCGCTCTGCCCACATCAAAGCAGTGATTATGCAAATGCTCCCACTTAATTTTTTTCCCTCTTTTTTGGAAGGAATTATTTATCACACAATAACCCCCCTGCCAGGGGGGGGAACAATAGCTCAGGCTCCATCGTGCTGCTCGCCCAAGGCTGCGGGGCCAGGGTGGGGGGAACCCCCACATGTTTTATTGGCCTAACCTAATTTCACTAATTCTCTTTTCACACGTTTTGGGGTTGGTTTTTTCCCCCTTCTTGCCCTTTTGAGGCTGTCGCTCCCAGCACTGGGTTTCACGCTCCCAGGATCAGGGGAAGGCACCAGGCTGCATCTTGTATTTAATTAATACATTCAGGCGCCTCCGCTGGGATTTAATGATTTCCAGGTGTTCAGACCCACAAGTCACAGAGTGCTCCCGGGCACATGGGGGGGATGATTGAGGGGCATCGGTGGCCTCCAGCATCCCCTCATCCTCCTCCATGGTGACGTCCTTGGGCAGGCGCCCTTGGATCCATCCATCCATCCATCCATGCAATGCACATTCACTGTGCAGAATCTTCTGTATCAAGAGGCAAAATGAAATCATAAGTAAACTTCCACTGAATTTATATATGTATCTACTGTGCTTAGTTCTGGTTTCCTTCACATTATGAGCCACACAAGGGACCCAAGAACCAAAATGCCATGATGAGAGGTGGAGGCTGCGTCCTGCATGTGTTTCAGCATCTAGAACCCATTGGAAGGTTTGCTTGGCTGCAAAAAAAATAGGGAACTTTTCCTTGGTTTGGTTCCATGACTCCCTAAGGAGCTTTAGCCCTAAAGAATGGCCTCTTGGCCCCACACTGGGGCTGAACTGACTCTTACAAGAGCTTTGTATTATGCAGAAAAAAGGGGTTTCTTCTAAGAAGGCAGAAGTTTGTGGGCTTTTACACCCAGAACCAGGACAGGAATCAGCCCCCCAGGCCTGTAATTTCCGGTATGGAACCCCAAAACAAGCAGCAAGCCCAAAATATATGAAAATTAGAGCTTTTTATTTATATTTTATCACAAAAACAATCCGTTTGCTCTTCAGCTGTAAATACATAGCGGAATAAACTCTGTAAATTATACCAAAAAAAATACATCTTTTCCATGAAATCTTCCTTTATAATAAATAAATGGTGAACACACGTGCAGCTGATCACTGTAATGTCCCGTGTCTGTTGAGGTTTTCAGTCTGTTGATTTATTTTTCATCTCCTGAAAGAAGGGGGGAGTTCCTTGTCCCCTTAAAGGTCAGAATAAATAATGCATGAGAAGGTTCTCCGTCCCTATTCCTATTCCCCCCACCCGGGGTGGGGGGGGTGTCTCTATTTAATTTCTGATAGAGAGTTCAGCCTAAATTTCCACGCTTGCATTCAGCCCTCACAAAGCCTACAAATTATACAATGACTTCTAACCCGGAGCTCTAACAAAAAATACTTTAGGGGTGGGGGTAGGGGTTTAACCCTCTTTTCTCTTCCCCCCCCCCCATGAGAAATCCTACGGGACAGATGGTGGAAGGGGAAGAGCGGAACGAAGAGGGGTGTGTGGAAAGCCGCGGTCACAGGCTTGGGAGCCGGACAAAGTGCACATCGGAGGGGGGAAAACACAGCGTTTGGTTTTGGCAGGTGACGGGTCCAGAGCCGTGGGAAGCGGCGCAGATGCCGCAGTCCCGACGGTGGGAACGGGGACCGGGAGCACCGGGCTAAAGGCAGCGGCGGGGCAGCGGCACCGTGGCCGGGGGGAAGCGTCCCGGGGGCGGCGGCCAGTGCTCGGCATCCGACGCGGATCCTCCGGGGCTGGCGGGTGATAAAGTGCAAGCTTGGGGAGAGGCGGAGGTGGTCGGGCTGGCGGTGCCGGCGCTCCACGAGGGGCTGCCCGCTCCCCCCACCGCCACCCCCGGCAGCACCGGCGGGGCCCCCGCCAGCCTCAGGGTCTCGGTGAGCGCCCAGATGTAGTTGTGTGCGAAGCGGAGGGTCTCGATCTTGGTGAGCTTGGCGTCCTCCGGGAAGGTGGGCAGCACGTCTCGGAGGGCGTCCAGCGCCGCGTTCAGGTTGTGCATCCGGTTGCGCTCCCGGTTGTTGGCTTTCAGCCGACGGCTCCGCTTCAGCCTCTGCGCCGTCTCCGCCGTGCGAGGGGTACCGCGGCTCCGGCCCGGCCGCCGCTTGCCCTCCGACCGCCGCCGAACACCGCGGCCGCCAGCCACCTCCTCCTCCACCACCGGCCGCGGCTCCTCCTCCTCTTCCTCCTCCTCTTCCTCCTCCTCGTCGGCGCTGGACGGCAGCGAAGGCGAACGTGCGGGCGAGGCCAGGGCCAGCAGCAGTAGCTCGTCCTCGGCGGGCCCCGACAGCCCCTCCGCTTTCACCGGCATCTTGTACGGAAGCACAGGCGGCACCGAAACCGCACCGGGCACGCTCCCGTTCACCTCACGGTGGAAAGCGCGAGGGTTTAACGGTGAGGTGAAGGGGGGGGGGGGGTGTCGGGTGGATGTGGAGAGGGGAGAAAGAAGGGGGGGCAACGGTGGCACGCGCCCCGGGGCCCTTCGGCTGCGTGTCTGGCACACGACCGCTCCTTAACACCCCTTATATATCTCGCGGGGAACAATCAAACCTGCCCGCGGGGGCTCCCGTCCGTGTGTCCCGTCCTCCCTCCACTTCATCCCTCATCCCCTCATCATCATCCTCGTCCCCTCCTCCTCCTCCTCCCCCCCCCCAACCGGAGACCTCGCGCTCGGCTGGAGCGTGCCGCTAATTTATTAATGAATGGGGACTGCGGGAGAGGCTTGGGGGGGAAGGGGGGTCCGAGGCTCTGCCGCCGTCCAATCGGCGTGGCCTGCGCGTGCCGGCTCCCTCGCGGCCGCTTCATTGAGTAAGGGGGAGGTAACGGGGTTCGGAGCCGAGAGGCGCTTGCTGGAGGGGACGGACGCACACGTGTTTGAGGGACACCCCCCCCCCCCCATTACTGGGGGCTGTTGGTGAGGGTCTTGTGTCTTCTCCCCTCCGCTCGCAGCTGGGTTTGGCCCGGAGCAGAACAAAGCCCGAGGAGAGCGGGGTAGGATGTATTGCCTCTGGAGACCAGCAGGGTCTTGTGTGGGCTCGGTGCTGTCAGACGCAACCCTTGGGTACAAAACGGGCTGTAAAACACTTCTTAACCACCCCCCCCCCCCTTTTGCCCTTCCCCCCCAACCACTTTACAGGGTGTTGTGTCAAGGGGATGTTGGTTTGGCTTTTTGTTCCTGATGGGTTTGTAGGTTAGTAGCTCTTCCGAAGCTTCCATTTGTTTCCTAAAACCTAACGTGGAGATACAGAGACAGTGTCAGATAACAGAGAAGGGTTTTTTCCATTAAAAGAAGAGCACTGTAACACACTTCTACACCACTTTGTGATGTGTGTGTTAGGCACATACTGTACAGTGAACTGTTTCTGTTATTAACCACTGTAGGGTTCAGGTTGTGTTTTTTTTTGTCAGACAGATGCAGTCACCCTGTTCACTTCTGGGTAACACCAATGCCTCATCTAATGAATAATAATGGCTTAACAAAGGACTTGGAATAGTTTGCTTCCAAAAGAATCCAACAGGAGAGCTTCCTGATGCCATCCCTACTCCCTCAGAGTACCCACTGGGGCAGAAAGCCAGGGCTGGCACCTGATGGACCACATGGTATCCTACCCACATGGAAGCTCCATCACTGAGGCCCTCTGGGGACTCAGACTCTGAAATGGGTTTTTATTTGCTGCCAGTGGTAAAAATAGCAGAAAATAGATGTCAGAGGTAGAGTCTCAGTGAGCATGTTGCTGAGGGCTCTGTGGACACATCCTGCTCTGGCGTCAGGGACCACCTGCTCACTGGGATCTACCTGAGCTGTTAGAAAATCTCTAATCGTATAGAATCTAAAGGCTCTACCAAGAGATTTTAACCCTCCCCTCCTACTGAAAACTGGAAACCTGTAGGTTCCCTTGGAATCACAAGGGGGTGACACAAAGGGAGCTGCTTCCTTTTCCAGCACTTTAGTGTATCTCAGTGTCGCCCGTGACCAGGCCGGTCCATCCTGCTGCACACACCCCGTTGATGGGATTTGTGTCCTCCTGTCGATGCTGAGAGCATCAAGGCACCTTCTGGAGTTCAACCCAATTCCCTGATGAAGAGATTTTCTCCACAGGGTTGAGCAGTTGCCTAAGGATGAGTCAGAGTCCAAGGGATGCTTGTGTGGTCTGTGGCCAGCCCTGGCTGAGCTGCTCGGCCGAGAGGTGCTCTGCTAGGAGCAGTGGGGGGAGAGGGAGCGCTGCCCACTGCCTGAACTGTCTTCCAAGGGTCAAACTGTTCAACTTCAGCCCCTTTGCCAGACTCAATCCTACTTTACGGGAACAAAGGCACAAAATAGGCGACGATCAAGAAATGGGAGCACAATGATTTAAGCTTATCACACAGCCCAGAAATAAAGGCCTCTGAGCTTGTGTGCGGGAGGCAGCGGGGGAAACCTTCAGAGAGGCTTTGTTTGCTGTAAGAAGATTGAACTCTGAGGTGACCCAATAGCCCTAAAAGTTTAGGGTCTGTGTTGCTGAGAGACCTTTGGATACAGTCTGTCCACACTCCGACCCCACAAGTCGTGAGCCAGCATTAATGGCTTGCCTGGCCTCACCCCTCCCAGCTCTGTGTCCCAAGGCCCCCCGGGAGCCTCCTGAGGGTTTGGGGGACCAGGGCACATCGCAATCCTTGTGGATAGCACCCACAACCCAGTGAGTGTGATGGTTCTGCCTGTAAACTGGGGGGGAAAATGCGTGTGTCCCCCAGCAGGATATTGGGGTGCAGATGGAGAAGTAGGAGGCTGCTGCAGTGCCATGGTCCCCCCAGCCAGGTCCATCCCGACCCCAACCAAAGTGCTTCCCGGAGGGATGGGGAGCAGCCCCCCATTCTCAACCTGCAGTAGCAAGTTCAGCATTCATTTTGGGATTGAAGCAAGCAGAATTTGTCCCTAAACCCCCACCCCCACCCAGCTGAGCCCCTCGTCGGGGGCTGATTGTTCCCAATGGATTTGCATGGCAGGTGCAGGCCTGCAGAGCGATTTTGCCACCCTGGCCCCCCCCCCCAACCAGGGCTTGCCTCCCCCTGCCTTGTGAAAAAAGGCTGCTAGTCCTTCCTTTCCCATGAAGAAGAGAAGAAGCTTGAGGATGGTGTGAACACGCTTCAGTTTTCTTATTCTTTTCTATAGATGTGGGGAAAAGAACAGCCGATTGTGTGAAAACCCCAGTGCCTGCAAAAAGGGACATTGGCTGTCCAGGCGAAGGTGCGCAAGGGAGAGCACTAATCGCTGAACCAGGAGACAAATACGATTACCAGCTCCGAGCCTTGAGTCAGAAAGTCTCATAGACTTTAAGATGTTAATCCCCAACATAATCCTTCCTTTGGCGTGTAGGAATAGTGCAGCCACAAGAGTTGTTTTGTTATTTATATTGGCGTTTAATAAAACTCAGCCAGCAGTGAATGGGCTGCCCACTCTCCAATGGTAATTAATTCCCTATTTCAGTGACCCAATTGTGCTGGGATAGAGCAGTGGGACAGTCCCACTGCCCCAACCCGCCTTTGTGCAGCTACACGGCTCTCGTGCTTCAACAGCTATGGAAACTCATTCTTTTGATGTCATTCAATGAGTTTTCCTTGGGTATCTTCTAAACTTCAAGGACCCTTTTCTTTCTTGGATGCCTGAAAAGCAGGACTAGCTTGACCACCTCTGTAGTATTTAATGATTTGGTGAAAGGGCTTTTTCTATATTATTATTTTTGGGGGGCTGGGGAGGAAGGGGGTTGTGTGAGGAAGGAGAGAAAGAAAGTTTGGCAGGCTGCTAGCAAGCAGGGCCTATCTAAACTGGAGTGCACCAAACTCATTCAGCTCCTCCTTTGTATGGATCTTAAAAGCTGCTCTTCCTTACTCAAAATACTTGAGGGATTCTCTTAGTCAAGGCATTTCTAGGAGGGATTTGCTGGGAGGTGAATTCTCTTGTTTTGCAGACAAATGCAAACTGGGGCCGCAGATGAGTCTGAACAAAATAATCACATTTTAAGGTGTTTCCATTCATCAAAGGGAAAAATAACCAAAGGGAGAATAAGATTCCTGGGACTGGGGTTGTTATTGTGGCTGAGGGTTCAATCTCATGGCTCTTAGAGCAGTGAAGTGGCTGCAGAAGGCATGTTTGAAACCAACACATGAGGAACATCTCTTAGCCCCGCAAAGCTGCCCCAGTACAGCGCAACCTCTTCTATGTCTTTATACAGACACACTTCTCCCCCCCACCAAAAAAAAGGAGGAAAGAAAGAAAAAGAACCCTTCGCAAGTCACAAACAATTCAGGCTTCAACTAAGAAAACACAGAGTGAACCATATGGCTGGGGTGGCTCAAGTTGGCTGCATTTTCCCCCAGACAAAGAGGGAATTGAGAGTTGAAGGAAAGGAGAAAAAAAACCAACTTTCCGGCTGATGAAGCTGTTGTCTGGAGGCAATGATCCCAAATCTCATGGCTTTATTCCAGGCTCCGACTGAGACGTGATATGTCATATGATTAGCATCTTTCATATTTACAAGAGTGGTCCAGGCTGCTGGTCTTTAGAGAAAGGCGAGAAAAAGAAGGGGCATATGCTGAAATGGATTTAGCATTTGAAAGACAGAAAAGGGAGTGGATAAATACACTTAAACGAGGATTTAGTTTTACTCCTGTCGAGTTCTAATGGCTTGTTGATTGAGATTTTAGGGAGCTGGGACAGAGGTGTCAGCCAGAATTTAAAGGTGCCATTCAACCCGCTCTGCTCCTTCTTTTGCCCTTCTCTACACCCGAGATCCCGGCATTCCCTGGAGCCAGGAGCGGTGCCAGTGATGAAGGACGGGGTCTATCCTGGGGTCCCTAAAGGGGTCCCGGGGCTCTGCGAGTCTATCTCGGTTCCAGGGTCTATCCATCGGCCTCCCCGGCGGGCAGCGCCATCTCGTGGCAACGGGAAGAGACATCCGGAGCCGGCCACGTTGGGATGAAGGCTCGGGATGGAGTCTTCACCAATTCCTAAATGTGCGAGCTGACAATTGTTCTAAGGTACAAAGTTAGGTGCATATAACTACTCTGAAGCGTAATGAAACACTAACAACACGTTAGGTATGTTGTAAGCATACAAGGATTTCAGTTATCGAGTAAATGAGTCACTTTATTAATTTTTAGACATAGAAAGGGGCTCAAACCAGAAGTATGAGAACAGTGAGAACCAAACAAAAGTTTCCCCAATTAAATATAAATATTAGGTGTGCAATCATTCTGATCATTTTTATAGTCACGCAGTTCATCTTTTCTTCATCAAACAGGTTCACCTTTTATTCTTCCTTCTTACTCTGCTTCTCTTCCTTCTGATCCTCCCAGTAAGACTTAAGAATGTCATTTAGCCACTGCTCACACTGGCTTACATGCTGCAATCCATTTTCCCATTCTAAAAGCAGGGATAAACAGGATAATTACATCTTACTTTGCAGCATCCATCATCTAAGTCAGCCTGTGGTGATGCAAACATCTATTCTCCCCACATTGCTGTAATTGCTATCACATTGCTGTAACATTTCTACTTTGAAAACTGCTCAGAGTTCAGCCATTAAAGAGATGCTTCACTTGATACCAACCAAGTAAGTAACTTATTATTTTGGTACTTTTGGTACTTTTGTTTGTCTAGTTCAAAGAAAGTTACCACAGAAGAATTTCGATGGTGACAGGTGCATTTGTTGGGTTTTTTTTACAGCAGGATTAGCTTTCAAATGCATAAATATTTACAGTTAAAGTTCACAGCAAATTCTGTGACAACTGTAAAAAAACTGATTTTCAAAACCTGTTTTTCCCCTCTGTGGTCTAATGAAACAACCACATCTATTCAGAAGACAGTGACCTGTAAGCAAAGCAATTGGAAATTACCTGGTAGAATTAGCCCATTGCCAATAGCATTGGGTTTTTTTATTAGCAACTCAGAATTTATCTTCCAAAATCAATGAGTCTCTACTTACAGAAAGATGCTACACATTTTTATTTCCTTTATTTAATACCATCTATGCAGAAATATTGCTGTGTAGAGGAATGTGTTTATAACTTGTTTCTGCCTGGGTCTGCTATGTAAAACAAACAGGGAAAGGACCAGAAATGCAGTGTTGGGTTTCAGCTCTTGGTTACTAGTGTGCTTTGTGTCACTGTCTGATGGCATCAAAGGAAGAAAAAGAAGTCCCATTACCAGATAACAAATGCCCTTCTAGTCTAAAACCAGTTTGCAGGTAAAACTGCAAACATGCAGCTTGCAAATAGTTGCATTTTCCTGACATATATTTTATATGTAGTAAATATACTGGTTTATATAGTATGCATAGCTTATACTTTCTATATTATATAGTATGTACAGAAACTATAAAGTCTCTTACATATAATTACAGAGGATGAACTGCATGATTTCAGAAATAGAGAAAAAGAAGCTACTACCTTTGCAGTGATGAATTACTCTTCCCCACAGTCTGTTCCTACTTAAGCAGGACAGATTCCCAATGATCAACAGATGTCTCCTTGCTCTTGTCAGCGCAACGTTCATTCGCTTTTCCGAGTCTATGAACCCCATCTGCCTTGTTCTTACACAAGACAAAACAATGATCTCCTTCTCAGATCCTTGGAATGCATCTACAGTGGACACCTTGACAGCTTTAATTTTGGAAAGCTTGGTATGTACTCCACAGAGCAAGTTCTGAATCTGTAGACAAAATATGGAAGATGAATGAGTTTCTAATGAGTTACTTACTAATCACAGCAGCCCTTGTTATGCTGTAGCTGACTGGGTGAGGAACAGCTCCAACTTTACCAAGCAGATGACTGTTACCCATCCTTATCACATGTACCAGTTTGTAAAAGCCCCTGATTCATTTGCCTGTCCAGTGTTTCTTTCTCACTTCTAGCTGACTCTTCCTAGTTAAACCAGAGCTTAAGTGTATGCTAAACAAATATATTGAAGAAAACTTTTATTGATGATATGTTCCACGAACCTTACGCATCTGTGACTTATAAAGAGTAATCACACCGACTGCAGATCCTTCTATTCCACTGCCAATCAGAGCCTGGGTAAGCTTGACTGTGAAATGAGCTTCTGGCATGTTATAAAAGCTGTTGTCTCTTTCAATCTGGAAATGGGGAAGAAGATGACTTCAATTTAGCTCTCACAGGCAGCAGAATGCAAAAAAAAATAAAAAAAGAAAAAAAGAAAACCTACAGTATTGAGATTTTATATAAAAAATCTAAAAACTTACTTGCTCTACCCCATTAACATTATAAAAGCACAGTGTTGGGAGCCAGTCCAGTAAAGGACTCCGATCTTCCTCAGAAATGCCGTCTATCAGATTTCCATCATAGAACAGGTCATTGGCTATGGCACTGATGGCAGGGTGGCATCGGTACTGTGTGCGAAGAACTATTGCTTTATGTCCCTAAAGAATTATGATACAGGAAGTGTGACAAGGAAAAAGAATTACTAAATGATTTGCAATGCCAGCTCGGGCGATTAAGATGTAAGAGGAAGAAATTCCTGCTGTAAGCTCGCTTAACCTTTGTATATTCACTTCAACTAAAGTCAGAACAAATACTGTGGCCCCCAGTTCTTCTACCTGGATGGAAAACTGCACAAAAAGGAGGGAGAATCTGTCATTTTTCAATTCTTCTTGTTTTACATTTGTTATGCTTAGAAATTTCCAAGCACTGTAAAAATAACCTTTATGGAGCAATGCGCTACAGTGGAATCTGCATCATTAAAAACCAGGCTGAAACACTAATCCTCTCACGACTGAACTCTTTCAGTGACTTCAGTGGACCTGCAGTTCACCCTTCATCTCCAGTTATTGGTACATACCATTAGACAAAGCCGGTCAAAGAGAGTCTGCTCCAGTCCCTTCTCATGAACACTCTCAGATCCCTGAATAGTTGGTGGCAACTGCTTAGGGTCTCCAACAATGACTAGCTTTTCACATTGAAACCTAAATAAGAATGTTAAAAATGAGAAAAAAATCTAGAAAAGGATGGCAAACTAGTCATGATGAAAGCATGTGCTGTGTTTATATATTACAGGTTGCTTTCCATCAGGCTCCCTCCTCCATTGCCCTCTTTCCACCTGAAAATAACTCAAGGCACTGAAGAGCAGGTCTCAATTTAAAATCACTCCTCTTGCTTTCCAAGGTGAGACCTCAGAGTTCATGTTCTTGAAAAGATGTGTAAGTCTGGTAAGTCTGGCAATTATTTGAGGTTGTGTCACTGCTGACTTGAAGTTATTTCTCTGCTGAAACACAAAAGGAAGGCTGTACCTTGCAATAGGAAGGAGAGAAGCAGGTTCAGTCATCTGACTGCACTCATCTAGAATCACAACAGGAAACTGAAGAGAATTCAGACAAGGGAACAGGCAGGCAGCACAGGTCACTCCAACCACTTTCACCTTGGTTAGTAGTGAGGGAAAAACAGGTAGACCAGAAGTTAAGATGATTTAATAGTTAAGCTCTGCGCAGCACGTAGCTATAGTTTTGGCAGTTTTGTTGCATGCTGTGTTGTACTCATGTGTCTCAAAAAATTATGTTCTAACTTCCAGTAAAAGGCACTGTGGAGATGGATCCAAGGACCATTTCTTATGCTTGGGTTATTCAGAAATTGAGATGTTTCTACAAGAAGTAGCAGTAATCTTAAGAGGTAAGACTTTCATGAAAAGTTACTTCAAATACATTTGAAATCTTCTTGGCAGTTGATGTGCTAGGATAGATTTAACTCAGTGCTTATCTTTCACCTTTATGACTACACATTTTAGTTTCAAGATGGCAGTCAGACTAGCTCTGCTGAGAGATTTTTCTCTCCCCACCTTGTAAACCAGATTGGCAATACTAAATCGGATTGCAATCAAGTTCAAAAGGGGTTTTTGTCTCATATCACTAAACAGAAACCACAAGATTGACTCAGAGAAGTTACACACAGGCAAGATGGTAAGCTCCATCCTGTTTTAGTCCTAACATTCATTTTATTGTTCAAAACTAGAAGTTTGGCAGGTGTGAGAGGTGATTCCCAGTTCCCATTTGCTGGACCTTGTGGATAAGACGGAGTGAATCCTCCCTTTCCCATACCCTCACTTTGACTCTACCTGTTGCAGTATGGTTTTATTGGTCCCCAGTTTGTGTTGCTCAATACTCTTCCTTACATATATTTTTTCAGCTGGAGTTAAATCTTCTTTCATTAGAGTAAGGAGTTCTTTTAGCTGATCATTTTCGTTGATTGAGCCAGCATGTAAACTTCAAAAAAATTTTATAACATGCATTACAATGATTGAAAATAACAGTGCTTTCAGTGTTGGGTGAACACTTAATATAAGGAAATAATCATACTTTATACGTAACAGCTCAATGCACTAAATTAATCTAGCTGAGATAGACTACTAGAATACCTGTTTTAAAACAGATCTTTATCTCATCAGCTCAGACCCTTCCACCCCAACCAGAGACAGACATGTAGTAAATGACTCCTCCAAGTACACAGCTGAATTCAGAGTGGAGTTAAGACTGACAATCTGTTTTTCATTCATTTTATACCCTTGCTATGCTGCTGACACTAAGGAAGAGAAATTTAATCTTTATTTGTCTTGAACTTTACTTTTTTCTCTCAAATTGTGTTGAAAGTGCTATGTAGGTTGCTTATTTTTAAGTAGTTAAAGGACAAATATCGGAACACTACAGCAAAGATAATTTGGATAAGTAGTATGGAATTCATGAGTTGTTACCAATAATTCACTGGACATGAAATTTATGGTGACTTCCTCCTAGGTCTTAGCACTACAGCACTAGATACCTATTTCAAGTTTGCCTGTTTTGCATTTTCTCCTTGTGTAAACTCCCAAATTTGTAACTGCCAATATTTTGTTCTCCTCTACTAATTCCCTTCAAAAGCATCAGCTCTGTTAAGCAACAAGTGGCACTCCCAAATCAAGGGGATTGTGTGAGGCCTGAACCCTGAGATAGGCATAACACATTTTGAATGGCATTTCCATTGTTTCTGTTTCAAAATAGTCATTTTACAGCATGCATGTTATCGTGAATCTTAGATTCATGGAGATTCTTACCTGTGGGGTAGAATTGCTTTAGTGATTTTTCTGATGCTTCCCACTCTGATAAAATCCTCAAATCCAAGATCGAGTAGACTTCGACAAAAAAGAGATGATAGAGGTTACAGAAATGTAAAAGGACATTTTGAAAAATACAGCCTCTAAAAAGGCTAACAGACACCTTACAGCACAAACCTCTGATTACCCAGATGAAGTAACTCGGACCACAATTCATGTAAATCAAAGTAAATTACCTCATCATGATTCATACCAGAAATGCTTAAAGACTTAATGATTCTCCTCTCATAAACAGTCTTCCATTTGTACTTGCCCTTCCTTCCTTTACCCTTCTAAACCATGAGTTTTATTTCATGTTAGCTTCTTGCTGGTGTTTCACAAGTCTGACTCTCTGCCTCTTCCTCTCTCTCCATCCCCCTTTCCCCTACTGCTACTTCCTAAAGATTTGTGAGCACTACTTTCTGTCATGATTGATTTTACTAGTAAATTTACTGAGGAGTAGAGCTCACTATTAGTCTTTGTGCAGCTAGCCTTAGTCTTTTAGCATGCACATGCTGTGCAAAGGAGCACGGGTGATCTTAAAGCCCATGTGTGACACTTTCTAGGGAAAGAATGCCATCTTTCGAGGTGTTATACTGGAATTATACCACAATTATCAGCATAATTATCTTTATTATGTTCATTACTGTTTTTGGAGCAGTTTCAGTAACCTACCACAGGAGTACCCTGTCAACAGCAGTGTTGGTAGAAGAAGCAATCAGAACTTTCCATGGAGCTGGCCTTGAACCCTCCATAGCTTTACTGCTTTCAAAGAGCTGTACTAGGAACAAGATCACAACAGACAGCAGATAGCTCTTCCCAGCTCCAAAACCACCTGTTATTTCAAGAGAAAAAAGCTGAAGTTACAAGTGAAACTCTTCAAGAAAGTACAGTTTTAATCAGTGATAACTTAATTTTATATGATGATTCCTGGAAAGACATTGCACACACTTGCTTCAGCAGCTCTGGGTATCCAGGGGCAACCAGTTGCCTTACACTTTCCATTTCCTGCATGCAGTAAGTTTGTAAAAACCTACAGAAGGGAAGTTATAGTATTTTGTCTAAATTTTCTGTTTGAATACAGGCATTACTTGGTAAGGAGTTTCATCATTACACTGAAACAATACAAGTATCTGCATGCACATCCCATAAGCAAGGTGAAAAATAAGGAGTTTGAGAGATGAGTATTCTGGAAAGATTGATAATTTAAAGTAGATTGATGTGCCTGACAGCCTAATAAAAGCTCAGGCGATTTAAGTGCAGTGGTACTTGCACTAAGAGTGTCACTATTGTTGATTTGTTTACTTTGAAAGGATCTGAGAACTTGCATTTATAGTAACTGCTTTTCAATACTGATTTTAAACAAATAATCTTTGAACTAGGGTGTTCCTAGCCTTGCTTTTTTGTACATTTTGAAAAGGGATAAAATAAAGATTTAAGAAAGTATAAAACAAGGAACATTGTATAATAGAAAAAAAATTATATTACAATATAGCAGAGGTGTGATACATGACAAAAAAGTGGGTTAATATGAAAAAAATAAGCTGAAGACACTAAATAACTTTTTTTTCTTTTTTATTTTTATAGATTCTGTTCTAGGACAGAACTCTACTTATGTGAAATTCTTCAAAAGGCAGAATGAAAATTCAAGGACCAGAAGCTCCATGCTGGGGGAATGGATGTTATAATGTCAACATCATTATCAGTGTGACCTCATCCAGGAAAAGAATTTTCAGGGAATGCAAGAAGTAGGCGAGGAAAGCAATGTTACAAAAGAGTTTAAAAGGATATTCTGTGCACAGGGACAGCTCAATCAAGCTCATCTCTTGTACTCCATTTAAAGTAAGTGAACATTTACCTAGATATAAAAATCTCCCTTTAAGTCTGCCTGGAATTGTACATATATGATTAAGGAAGCAAGACTTCTGTTTCATCACAATGAAATATCCCTAAATTCTCTCAAACACTGGCAGTATACATGAACTAGCATTTCTGCAAAGATGCAATAGCAACAAATGTCACAATTATTTGCTGTTTACCATGTATGATTGTGATAGGGAAGATCTGACGTTCTTGCACTGGATTGGTGTTTTCACAGGAGGTCATCATCTGAGCTATGTGAAGCAGTGATGTAGCTTGATCTGGGTTCAATGAGAATGTTTGGATAATCTTTTTAGCTAATCCCATTGCCACTTCAGTGCTGACCGGTCTGTCCATTGTTGTGCGTTTCAGGCTGAGGGCAGGTGGAGTAAATTTGCTTTTCTTGACTCTATCAGTATCAGTTTCAAAATCAAAATTCCTAAGGAAAATACAGTGGTCAAAAGTTGTGCTATAATACTGCATATATGCAATTAGTTCTGATATTCTTGTGTTCCTATGTTCTGATATTCATGGTTCTGATATTCTTACTCTCCTGGCATTGAAATGCTGAGGCTTTGTGATTAACAGCCACTGCCCCTTATTACTTCCTGGGCAAAAGCTGGATCACATGAAAAAGGCTTTTGGGTTTTACCATTCTTGCTCTATGTTAACAGTTTCCATCTGACTTGCTTCAAAGGCACAAGCCTGACAGAATTAAGAGCGGTAGAAGAACATAGTCGGGGGCAGCATGGATTCATTTAATTACTTGTTTTATACAGTGAATCACAAGCAGTTTTGGAAATATCCCTATATTGCTCTTATTCTCCAAGAAAATATTTCATATTTAAGTTTTGTGTCAAGGGATGCTAAACAATGGGAAGGGAAAACAGTTCCACTGAATCCCTGTGAAGCATACTCATTACCTTGATACAGATCAGTTAGTGACTAATGTTATAATAATGCCTAATATATATGTCTAGGTTGTAAATTTTAAGAAAAAAAAGAACCCTACAAAATTGTAATTTTGAGTTAAGCAATTAATACATTTTCTTGTCCATAGAAATGAAAATTGCATTATCAGCAGTTCTTTGCACTGTTTTTCTGTCTTCAGTTTTCCTCCTTCACTTTTTAATAGGGCAGACTCAATGGTGATTTTGTTCGTGTTTGTTCTGTACCTGTCTGCACACTGTATGCTTACAGTATCACTCAAAGACTAACTTACATTTTTAGTAGATATGGTATTAGCGGTAATGTAGATGGATTGAAGTGCTCCTCTATATTTCTTAAAGATGCAAGCTCACCACTAGCATTGCAAACCAGCAGGGCATGAACAAACACTGAAGGCCACAGAAAGACAAGATTAGGAAAAAGTGAAATTAGGCAAAATTTTTATCAGCTAGATAAGTGAATTACAAAATGCCAAAAGAGGAATTAGCTTCCTGTAGTACAAACCAAGTTACTTTAAAACACAATGGTGAAAATAACTAAAACAAGACAGATTTGGTTTTCCTGAATTTTGAAAACCCCATTTTTAGCCATTCTACATTGTAGCAACAAAGGCACAGAAAGAAAGGATGGAAGAGCCAAATCACAGGTCTAATACATGGCTTTTTATATAAATTCTCCATAGTGAGTTGTTTGGGGTTTCAGTTGGTTTGTTCTTCAGGGACAGTGACAACATGCTCCTGTTAGCTGCATTCCTGACAGTCAATTTGCATTCTATATTATATTATTTACTACATTATTTATATTATCTCCATTTCTTCATCCCCCTTTCTTACCAGCCACTTTGCAGGTTTAATTCCACTAAGTACTGTGTTCAAATTACATACTCAAATGTACAGGAAAGAAAATACTGGGAATAAATTAATAGAGATGTTAGAATCTCATCCTTCACCACTGGCCAGATTTTTCCCTCAGCAGTTGTTTGCCACAATTCTGAATTATTTGGTGTAGAACTCACTATCTGATCTCCAGTCTGAAGGACAGTAGCCTGTCAGTGGTAGCAATTCTATTTCATTGGTGGAGGATGGTCCAAAGAAAGTACTAGTTGCAATGAAAGTATCAAGGGGATCAAAGTTGAGAGTCTTGGAAACAACCCAAATATCATCTGTTAAGAAAAACGCAGAGTTGTCATGAGCTTCTACTGCTATCTTATAAAGAAAATGTAGCTAGGCAAAGCAACTCAGCATTTACTACACTGCAAATTAAACCCTTGCTAACACCAAAGTAGGGGGCATTAGAAAATCCTAAGTGCTTGTTCAATTCTGAAAGACTGAATAGATAATTTGCAATTCCTCTAGTAGTTACTGTCTGAAATTGATGATGACTGTGAAGTTCTCTCCTGGTGCACTCAGCAGCATTTGACTTCTGATAGATCTGAAGTATTCTCAGTCTAGGAAGTATCTGAAATAAATTACTGAATATCCTCCAACTTTGTTAGATTTTAATAATTTAGAAGAAATATGCAACAACTGCTAAAACACCAGTTTTTACATGAAGTTTTTCCTTAAATATCATCTATTTGAATATTGGCTTTCCTGAAACTTAATGATTTAGATTTAACACACTTCAAAGCCAAGGACATGGAATTTATATTTTTCTGAGGCAACTGAACAAAAATGATGTATTAATGAGATAGTTCATTGCCCTTCTAGAATGAGAATTATCATGTTTGTCAGGAGTTTAAAAATAGGATTTGTTTTTCTCTTTAGGTGATAAATTAAAACTTTAAAAATCACAATGTGACAGGGACAATACTTCTGATGCTTAAGATCTGCTCACCTTTGCTGTAGAGAGAATAATGCTCCTTTCTGCTTAGTTTGAGGTATAATTTGGTTTTGGAATCATCATCAAATCTGGCAGGTTTATCCATCAGTTTCTTGAACTTCCTACACGACTGTGTTTGAATTTCAAAGCCTTCCCTGTTAAATTGTAATTTTAGAGTATGTTCACAATCAGCACATTTTGGATTCACCACAAAAATAAGCTCCACAGATTGAACTGAATTATACAGCGCAGACCTTGGTAGTTGTCCATCATCTTACATTACCAAGTTTTAAAGACATTTGTCTTGACTGCGAAATAATTCTCTCTCATACAGACAGAATTAAATTGTTTCCCTTATGGTTAAGCAGCACAGAATAGCCTTCAATACAACTTCTAACATTAAAATTAGAATCACTAAGAAAATAAACCAAATTCTCTTATGAAAGATGAAACAAACAGTAATTCAAATGCAGCAGCCATTGGGGATTTCATTAAACAATCAATCAATTGCTGGGAAGAAGTTTTGATTCTTGCTGAAAAGAGTGCTGACCTGAATGCTGAGTTCCCTCACTAATTTGGTTTTGACATTTCTACACAGAACTGTAAGCCTCTTTTAGCACAGTTAGTAAAAGTGTCTGTTAAATGCTAGTGAATATACTGGAATGTTTATAAATCCTGCAATTCACATAAGCATATGTGAATCATAGAATCATAAAATCAGCTCGATTGGAAAAGACCTTTAAGATCAAGTCCAACTGTTACACCAGGACTGCCAAGGCCATGTCACTGAGGATCTCATCCATGCAGTGAAGAGTGCATAGCATTTCAGAATACCTCACTGAAAGCTGGCATTCCTCATAGAGAGAAATCTTTTGACTTCGGAGGTATGTCCCAATACTTTTTATATCATGAAGTACTACGCTAGGTCTGGATTTTGTCTGTGTGGGGTTCATGTCTTCTATCCACTTGAAAAATGAACACTGCTCAGCTTTGGGAGCATCACAGGTATAGAATAAACGACCCTGGGAAGAGTGAAGAAAGGAAGAAAAAAAAGACAATTAGGACATCAAAACAAGGGCGAGGGGAAAGTAAAACAATAGACCAGTACTTGCTGCTATAGAAATAATCAGATAAAGAGTTGTGGTTTTGCTGTCTTGGCTGAAAACCACAAGTGTCTTCTCAGTACTCTTAGCTTCGGAAGCCAGTATGTGTAATCACAGTTTACTGAAATCCCACGTAACCAAGAAAATTAAAAATTCAGGTCTTTCTACATAGATAAAACTGTTTCTGTATGGAGGAAACTATTACATCAACAGTTGTGGACACTAGTGGATAGTACAGCTGATCTTAAAAGTGATCTCTATAACACACCACTTTAACCTGCAGTTGTAAATCATACACAATTGCCCTATAATTGTTCACACAATAAGGTCTATTACCAAACAAACACCCCAAACTGTGAACAAGAAATGAGCAGCACCTTGTTTTGACCTTTTTTAGCCATAACAAGCTTAGCAGGATGCATGTGATGGCACAGTGGAACACAGCTTTCCTTGCTCTCAGTTTGCTTATCTTTCAATGAAATGTAGAATGATATATCCACTTTTGAAAGGGCTTTGTGGAATCTTTGGGACAACTCAAATAGCATTATGTTCAATTGTTCTTGACATAGAACAGAGAAGAAAATATTAGTAAAGCCTTAAAATGGTTACACAAGTATACAACATTCAAACAAATATGTTTTCATTTGACACTTCCAAATCTAAATCAAAATATTTAATCTCATCCTAAAAGAAACCAAATATATTTCAGTATATATCCAAATCCAAGAGTTGTTCCAGTAAGTGATATTGATTATTTCTCTCCCTGTCATCCTCCTTTGTGAAGTAGCAGAAATACACTGTTTAAAACCAGCAGCATTTTCCATAGCATGGTGTTATACCTACCTATCAGAGCAGCTTTAAAAATCTGTTTGTACTGAACATGAGACTGAAACGTGGCTGGTATGAAAGTCTTCCTTTTAGGAAGGTTTGCATGTTTTACTTTATCCACATGAGGAAAAGACAACTCACAAATTGAAATATCCTAAAAACCATAAAAATAAACCATTACAACTTGCAACACCCTGAATGAGACAAACGTTGATAAATGGCTACTTTGCAGATGTGCCCAAACCTATCCATATTTCTTCTCTTTTTCCTTTTTTGCTTTTATGTGTTGTGCTCACAGTAATAAGTACAACTAAATAGAAAACATCCAGAAAGCCCCTGGAAGTTTCACTATGAAAACTGTGAAAGCTTTTTAAATCCCCTAATTTCATATATTTATATATTTGGATATATATATGTGTATATATATGTATAAACCCCACACAACATGTATACCAGTGTGTGTATGAAATACAGTAGTAATTTCCACATGCCTACTTCACATTTATGACTTTAAAGAACTAGAAAACACAGCATACTGAGTTTGTGCCAAAAAAAAGGGGGGGGGAATCTAACATTTTCATTAATTCTCAAACACAGTGATCTGGGAACTTCTAAATCTTGGCTTGGGGTTGGTTAAAAATCAGAGGTGGTCATTAAAACAATGCTGATTTTGCAATTAAGAAGAAAAATTTATTGAAAACATGTTCTTACTAATTACAGATGACAAAATAGCCAAACAGCTTTTATTTCATCTTGCTGCCATCAACGTTTAGATGAAGAATCTAAACCTGGCAGCACATGTGCTAAGGAATTACCTTTACAAAAGATTAGTCATGGCACTTAAAACAATACATCAGAAGCTGCTGTTCTGCAGCTGAGGCTATTGTGTTATTACATATGTAAAAACTTTGCATTTGATCATACTGATAATATCTTGCAGGAAATCAGATCAATGCAGTTTCTTTGTCCAGAAAAATGTTTTTCTGTCACTTCTAACTCTATCTGCTTGAACAGTTACACACCTGGCTGGATCCTGTTGCAGTGTGGCAGCTCAGATGACTTAACACCTTTTGTGTTGCTTCAGACAAAGGTGTCTGACAGAAGTGTGGAGAAAGTAACTTCCTCTCTGAAATCAAATCTTGGTGGTTGGTATTTGCAGAGCATTTACCAAGGGTGCTCTTTGCTGTCAGTAGAGCTGCAGAATAGGGAGTGCTTTTATTCACAGTGCTGCACTCTCCTGTGTCACCCACCAGAATTCCAAGGAGGTTTTCAGCACATATGTCATCAGTCACTTCCCTACCATTGCTGTTTACAGTTATCAAGTCACACTGAGCACTTTTTTGATATTTTAGCCACTTGCTTTTTCTATATTGTGAAGTGACATTAGGGAACACTGGTTGAACAGATTCCCTTTGTCTCTTTTCCTTATACTCTCCAAACACAGAGGTTTCATAATTTCTGTCCTTGGGGCCAAAAGCACTGATAGGAAATACCTCTGACTTGTTGCATAAATTGACTACCGAAGAGCCAAAAGGTTGCTGGGCCTCCTCACTGTCAGTTGAATAAACTGTGTCAGGAACCTTCTCAGTGGCAGGAAGAGTGACAAATGGAGTTTGTCTTTTAACTGGGGGTTTGACTCTTGAGAGGTTGCAGTCCTCTGGATGGCTGGATTTCTCCTGTGCTGTAGGGCAGATATATCTTACAAGCAACTTGCAGCACTTACAGACAGTAACTTCAGATGTGCAAAAAGAAGATATGAAAAAATTCTAAGTTCTTCCTGTGCAGTACCACACTACATTTCCATTCAATGTGATTTCCACCGATTCTTTTAATACGTAAACCCCAACATTCAGAACACATTTCTGTAGGCACTCTACTTGTATAAAAAAAAACATGTGGTAGAAATTATTTAAACATTATTATGTTTTGGAGGTCATTAATCTGATAATCTTGGTAGTAAGTGGCAGCTGCCAACTGGAAAACAGCCATCTTAACATTTGCTCTTTTCCAGATGGATACCCACAACTGTGTACATTAATGTTACCCAATGTAGATAAAGAGGCTTCTATCTAGTTTCACAAGCATCCTTTAGGACTAAATTCACTATCAGTAAGAAATAGCAGTCATTGGTAGGTGCCAACTGGAAGTGGGTCAGAGGACAGCTGAATACAGAAGAAAACTTATATCAGAGCAATAAGTGAAATCAGTAATAGGAATTAGAAGTTTGGCTTACAGCCTTTTTTCCCCAAAAACTAGAAGCTCATTTTTCTTTATAAAATTAAATCACTCTACTGAAGTCTTTTTCATAGAATCATGGAATGGTTGGGTTGAAAGCGACCTTAAAGTTCATCCAGTCCCAACCCCCTGCCATGGGCAGGGACACCTTCCACTAGTCCAGGTTGCTCCAAGCCCTGTCCAGCCTGGCCTTGATAATTATGTTCAGAATATAACTGGGGGAGGGAGCATGAAATTCAAGGCTAATTCGTCTGATTTGGAAAATGCTGTTAGAAATTGTGCTTAAAAATGTAACACACACCCCTATGAAAGACGTGTGATGAACACAGATCTAAATTCTGTAGTTGCCCAGACATATCTGTCTTACTTCAGCACCCAGGGCAACTGTCTATTATAGTGCAACTCACTGTGCTTCAAAACTCCTCAGAGATTTTCCAGCAAAAACACTGCAAAGTGCAATTATAAACTATAATTTCTTACTGAAAATAAAATCTGAAAGTTCCAGTCCATTTGGCAAGATCCTCTGTTTCAGGGGCTCCTGGATGCCTCCAATGGATTCCTCACTTCCTGAAGCTGGAGAAACTGTGAGGTCTGGATCAAGTGAGGAAGTCATTTGTGCTGATGAAATTATCTACAGATGAAGAATTAACATGTCAAGTGAATGGCTGGAATAAACCATTCTAGCTTTGTTGTCACTATTCTCTTTCTTACTGTCTCTTTTTCATAGAAAATTGAAATTATTCTGAGTGTTGACATAAAACAGTTTTCAAAAATTAGAAACTGCTACCATGAACATATAGGAAAAAAAGCCCAAAAGATCTAGAAGAGACAGTCAATTCACACCTTACTGGGTTTCCATGAAGTCCACTGTGTTTGTCTCAAGTCAGAAAGTGATGGTGAGCCTGACACTGTCCATGGTGGAAATTCAGAACACATGTTCAGTGCCAATGCTAGGGAAAACACACCAAGGCCAGAAGTCATGCAGATGAATTGTTCAATTACTGCCATTCTACTTCTACTTTCACTTACAGGACTGATCTGGGTTTGACTCTTCAGTAATGTCAGGCTTCTTCTGAAAATTCTCTTTCCCAATAAAACTGGTATTCCCATGGAGACTTCCTGAATCTGGAGACTTTACCAAAAAGTATAAGCAAAAACTTGTTAGAAATTAAACTGTTTATCTTCTTTATATAAATATTATCTTTCTATTTCTAAGCTTATTTCAAAATCTTATTTCTAGACAGAATTCTTCAGTATCTCCAGCCCATTCTGGAAATAAAAAATGAAATATAATTTCTCTTAAATATACACTGCATTAGAAAAACATACTTTGTTTAACGTTGTATGCAATGTTTCTTTGCATCCAGAGGGAACAGAATCATTACCCAGAAAAGAAAGTTTTAACCCTTGATTTGGAACTTTCTTAGCAATTCAGTACCAAATTTCAAATCTAGCTGGGGTGGATATTTTACTACCACCAGAAGGAAATGATAATTATAAAAGCCCTCTGCCACTTTTCTCTAGAAGAAACTGCTTTGTTCAATGTCACACATTATGACTTATCTACGTTTTTCAAAGTGAAACTCATCAGAGAGAAAAAAAAAAACCAAACCGCATTACATTGTACAAATGCAAAGTCCTATAACAAAGGTAAGTAAAATAAGAGTACAAATAATTGTCTAACTGCAAGGTTTTAACCACAAAGCACTATATTCAGGTCTTGGTGATCTTGATATAATTGTAGTGTTGTAAAGTTGAACTGTCTTTTATCCTACATTTATAGGAGACTTTCCTACCCTAAGGTAAATAAGAATAACTTTGGAAAAAAAATTATTTTACCTGTCTGAAGTCAGAAAGGACATCATTGCTTGAAAACAGGGGTGACAAGAATCTCTCAGCTGCAAACTCCATATTACCTGTGTAGTGTTGCCCTCCCAGCTGTGAGCAGGGAGCTCTTGACGTTATCTCACTAGCTGCTGATCCCCTTACTTGGTGCCCTTGAAACACAACAGCCTATATGGTATATTGGAGTTATCATTAAATGAAAATAAGTTCTGGATCTACAGTCAGTAAAGGTACTTGTCAGACATACCACAAAAATAATATGTTGGAAACTAAGGAAGAGAAAAAAAAATCCATGTATTTCTTTTTCCTTTGCACTCCTCCAACTAAGCAGCAAGAAAGTTTTTGAACAAATCTCTGTCAACAGAAAACTGATATTCTGATCTAGTGTGTTTATGCCTTCTTTTTCTATTGTAAAATTCAAGTTTAAGACTCTCAATGGAAAACTTCCCACGGACAAATGTACTGAAAAACAATGAAAAGCCCATTATGAGACTTGAATACATTTTTATAAGGACTAATTGTGATACATAACAAATACTAAACCACAGAGTTGAAATTTAAGAGGCACTGTTCATTATACTTCAGTTCCACTCAAATTGTACCTTTGGCTGGCAGTCAGGTGTCTCGGGTCTCTTTGGTAGAAAGATGTTGGTAGAATAGATGCTTTTTTCTGTAATAAATTGAGCACATGGTTGGGCTGCACAAAAAAGTATCAAAAGCTCATAAGTCTAACAATTTAATAATTATTTAAAGTGAAAAGTTAAGAAATCTCTTACATTTATACAAGAGAGCATTTTAAATTACAGCCTTTTAATGTGGAAGCCAAAAGAACCCATAATAGGATAAGAAATGTATGTTTCTTTTTCAAATGGGACAGGATAATTCAGTCATTTAATCTAAAAATCTTTCTTTCACTTTGGATGGATTGAAAGAAAAAGTCTAGTGAGAGCATTAGATAAAAATCAATATGAAGCATGAAGCAAAAACAGATGTACAAACATATTTCAATCCAAGAGCTAAAATTCTAGGAAGGCCATGCATCCAAAAAGATAATGAAATAAAAGAAAAAATATCTGGTAAAAGAAAATGGGGTAGGGAAGAAGTACCAGACAACTAACATGACATTAAACATAAGTAAATATTACAATTTGCATTGTTTCTTGTCATACATTAGGCCTCCTGAACATTTATTGGCAATAGGGTCTGCAGGAGGAGATCTGGTGTCCACTATCAGCTTTATGCTCGATGTTTCCGAGCAATTTCTAGTTCAACTTCTGCAGTTTCACAAACCAAGAATTTTATTTTCTAGAAGTGGAAAATGAATAGATCTTGTACAGGTAGATATGCACAGTCAAAAATTGGTTACCATAAGGCCAGAAGAATCAAAGTGTGAAGATGCCTTTATACTTTCTGAGTAAGGCATTTCTGTAAACTGTTTTATAGCTATGACATAGAAAAGCATAGTAAGTTACAATTATGGTATTCTTTGTACATGAAAACATCTGCATTTTACTGGGCTTGCAAACCTTGCCCATGCAAATAATTGCACAGATAGAATTTAACCAAACTAAAGCAAAGATACAGCTTTGGAGGCCACATATTGCATGAGGCAATCTTTATAACACATCACTCCAAAAATATGATTTCTGAATATGGACTGTCCAGTAGGAAAGATAATAGTACAGAAGTCGGTTACAGTCACATAGAATTCACTTTAAAATAAAAGCGGACCTTCATCTTTCACAAGGGTTTCAGATATCTCTTCAGAAGTCTCCGCTTCATATAACATGCTATTACTTCCCTCCATCTTTTCTAAGCTTTCTAGTGCTGTGCTATGTTGAGTTAAAGCTCCTAGAAAAGCGACGTTGTCCACCAAATGAAGAAATGATGAATTGTCAGCCATTGCTGGGCATTTCCTGCAATCCATTCCTAACTGTTCACCTTTGCAAGCTTCATGAAAAGCATTTATGCTCTCTGCATTTTCAAACTCAGTTTCAGATATTGCTGTTTCCTCTGGAAATGAATGGCTTTTTTCTAAAGGGCAGGTAGAACTTCTGGAAAGGAGACTATCCTCCTTATGTGGAATGACAAATACCTTTTGAGGGTTTTCTGCAATGTATTGAAATGAGGCACAACTAGGATCTGGTTTTTGTGGCAAAGCCAGCAAAGGACTGTCTGCTTTAATGTCATCACTCTCAGTACCACAGAAGTGTTCTAGATCAACATCTGGGCATTTCACACATCCAAGCTGTATAACATCTTTTTCAGTATTTTTGTCCATTGCAGAAATTATTCTGCTGGTAGAAATACATGAAATACTTTCAGCTTTTTCAAACATACTGGTTTTAGGGTGACATTCATTAATATTTGTGTCACCAAGTGAAAGATCAGGCTGCTTGCTTTTCATCCATGACGTGCCATTAATGGTATGCACTGCACAGCCATCAGGATCCTTCTTGTCAATTGTGGCTTCAATACTTACTTCCCTTTCATTAATCTCTTTTATGTCATGGCCATCACCCAAAAGTTCCACTGCAATTCTGGTTTGGTTTTCAGAGTCTTCTGCAATTCTACCTGTGTCTATGACATCGCTGTCACAAAGCTGAGATGTTATACTCCCAGTGTAGTGACTTCCATCATTCTGTCTGTTAAGTGCTAAACATTTGAGTTCTTCGTTTTTACTGTGTGCCACTACTTCACAGCAAGAATGAAGTCTCAGTGCAGCATTTTGTGCTCCATCTCCTCCCCTTAAGCAGCTAGGACTTTGTGAAAGGTTGTCTCCTGCAGTGAGCTTATTCTGAGCTCTTTCACACAGGTCTTCATTGTCTGTGTCATTAAAATCAAAAGCCTCCAGTAGATTAAAGTTAACTTCCATCACCTGTTCATCTGGACAGTCTTCGCTGTGCATACTTAATTCCTCCTTTACAGTTCCAGTTCCAGTCAATATTAGGTCTGCAGAGAGCTCCAAACTTCTTTCTGAAGCTTGTTTTGGCTGAAACACACTTTGCAACTTCATAGATGAATTTTCCTCAAGATTGTTACTTCCTAAATGCTCCTTGTATCTGGAGAGATTTTTTTCCAAGGTGATTGGATGTGCTGAATACAGAATGTCACCTGAGGATGAAACAAACTGACTGTCACTCACTCTACTCATGGTGGATTCAGGTAGGAAACAACTACTGGTACTGCAGGAATCTTGTAAATCTTGACTTAAATTATTTGTCTTTTTGTCAAGTCTCTGTCCTGTGACATCTTTATCACAAGGTTGTCCAGCTAAATTTAGAAGCATGTCAGCATTACATTCCTTGTTATCATATGCGGGTCCCTTCGTACAAGGCAGATGCTGAATATTTTCCATGAGTCTTTTGGCAGGCTTGCCTGAAAATGTAGATAGGATTGTGGTTTTTCTTCTGTATACGCTATCTGTGTTTTCCGATGCCTGAAACCTAGAAAGACATTCTGTGCCTTGAGATGTTTGCTGTCTGTATCCTTGGGCTGGTTTAGACTTCAAAAGAGCCAGAATCTGTGCTGTGCTCCTGATGCTGTGTGACATTGCCTCATGAGCACCTCTCCAACTACTAGATTTGGTGTGCCTAGAAATTAGAGGAGATTCAGGCCTCATAATGGCTGACTGATCAGGGTTTTGCTTCTCTGTCTCCTCACATCTGTCAAGAAATGGAGCTGAAAGTAGTGAGGGGGGAGACATGCGTTTGCTGTTATTCTCTGTACATTTATCTTCATGAAAGTCTGCAGACCAACTTGTTTTTGCATCCTTCTGGCAAATCGTAGAAAATAATGGAGAGGTACCATAAAGCTTTGATGGAAAAGCCCCCTCACTCTGCTTGGATAAAGGCAACATTGTTGGTTTTTCTCCCTCTTCCATTGTTGATGTTATCTTTTCAACTTGACGTGGCCCTCGGAAATTCTAGGGGAGAAATGTTAAATTAATTCTGCTCAGAAATCAACGTCACATTTTGTAATCAACTGTTGAAAGTAGGGCACACTCCATAAAATGTATTCTGCTCAAGTAACACATGACAATTCCACATGTGTATAGAAGTAATCTCAAGCCCTTGTGATATTCATTGTAGCCTTAGCAACAGCAATCCTGCTAAACCAGATTTAGTAAACTCTGGAAAAAAATAGCTACCTGTAACACTTTCCAGCTTACAATTCAAAAAACAAACAAGAAGACATCATTTATGTATTTACCATTCATTAAAAGACGTGCCCTTTGTGTTTCAAAAGGCATGTTCACATTAGACACGGCTTTTGAAACCAAGACGTACCGTAGATATCATTTTCAAGCCAACAGACAGATGCCTTGGAGGTGGGACACCGGGTTTTACACCATTCCTATCCACTGTTGGAGTTTCTGCTTCCCTTGGCTGGTCTTCAAAAGATTTTTCATTCACTTTTACTGCTTCAACTGTGATCAAATAGCGTTCACTTTCTAAACAGTCTCCAGCATTCACCTAGGAGAGAGAAACAGCAGTATACATGAGTGCCATGTATCAAACAATTACAGTCTTATAGGTAGTTATAGACTTCTAAATACTTTCATGTAAATATTTCAGAAATTTACACCTAGTATGGCACAGCTGCCTGATAAATATGTAGTTTTATATATATATATCACTTAGCTTCAAGTTATGCGTATTTAATGTATCAGTATAATACACTGCTTTTACCCAAAAGGAGTAAATTTCCATAAAACCTCGACACTGGTTCTGGATAAACAGTATGACTTATCAATAATTAGAAGCTGGTTTTGCTTTGCATTACTAGCATTGTGTCAGACTTTCGTATCCACTATAAGAAAAAGTACTACCTCAGTTAACACGTAAGAATTTGAAATGCTTCCTGAAACACAAAACACAGTCAAGTATAAAAATCATTAAAAACCCACCCAAACAAAATATACCTGTGATTTTATGAAAATACTCTCCAAACATTGTCCTTTATCATCAAACAAGACAGCCTGCAATGAAAAAATAGAATTTTAAATAACTAATTTTGTTTCACAGATACACCGGATTGCCACTGACAGTCCAGCAGTAGCAGACGATGTTAAACCCAGGGGTATCAAATCTGAGTTGCTCACCTTATTACTGCCATTTCTGATCTTCAGAATTCCATCTTGCCACGTTTTTGATTTTTTCAGTTTTTGGTGAGTGTATAATACCTGTTTGAAACACGGAAAATGTTGACATAATGATAAATAAGAAAAATGTTTAGATAATACAGCAGCAACAGGGTCTTCTGAATTTATTTCTACATAAATCATACACAGTGTTAAAAATAACTTACAGTAAATTCTTGAGAAGACATGGCTTTGGCAGAACAATTATCCAACAGCTTATTTCACAAATATTTACATCTTCACATGGCTGAGAGACAAGGAAATGTTCAGCATCTGCCAGTGTTGTAAAGAAAATGTGTTAACAGAAAAATAGATGTCAGTTCATTTTATTTTATTTTTCCTCAAAGAGCTATATGCAAGACAACAATGGGGTATAATGTAGGCATTTTAAAGAGAAACCTTGGAAATAATCTAACAGACTGACTACTGGTAAAAAAAAAAGCTTTATTTTTATGGATGCCAACATATTTTCTAACTTTCATGGATATTTATTTGTTTAAATGAGTGGCTGGCAGCTCTGAAAACTCCAGTGATCTTGCTGCTATTCAGACTTAACAAATCATCCTAAACATGCTACACTGCAGAAAAGAAAAAAACCAACCCAAAACCAAACCAAAACCATACAAGCTATTAGCAGAATAATTTTACTGACAGTTTATTGACTCTGGACTTGGTCATGCATGCTTAATTTATGGCAAAGATAACTGACTCTCAAAACCAGTTACCCATGAAGTCATATTTAAACTTAGGTCACAGTAAATTTTCAAACTGATAATGAAACCAGGAGCAAATCATTATTTAGCCACTCATCTCCACAGGCTGTGAATTACTGTTGCACATGCTGGCTTATAATATTTGATCAGTGATGAGATTTGTGTGTCCGTGCTTGGGACCTTAGCGCAATCCATTAGCATCACTGCAATGGAAATAATCACAAGAGACAGGGTGAGATTGGCAGCTGCCCATACTGTCAAATACTAGAGGAAATCATTAAAAATACTGTAGGGACAACTTTTAATAATATTTGAAGGGACATGGCTTTAAACTGACAGAGGGGAGATTTAGATGAGACCTTAGGAAGCTTCCCTGTGAGGGTGCTGAGGCGCTGGCACAGGGTGCCCAGAGAAACTGTGGCTGCCCCATCCCTGGCAGTGTTCAAGGCCAGGTTGGACACAGGGACTTGGAGCAGCTGCTCCAGTGGAAGGGGTCCCTGCCTGTGGCAGGGGTTGGAGCTGGATGAGCTTTAAGGTCCCTTCCAACCCAAACCAGCCTGGGATTCTAAGATGGGGAGAGATTCATGCTGTTTCTTATAGCTGCCACTTTCTTAGCAGTGCCCAGCTGTTTACTAGGGTAAGAAAAATTAATACCCTTAAAGGATATGTAATTACTCTTTTAGCTTTTAAAGGGAGGTGGCTGACCTTTAGTAGCTTACTGTAATTTAATATGGAATACTATGGGAACAGGGATGAACAGGACAGCTGCCACCGCTCCTTCATAAAGCCCTGCAGAGACCACTTTCACCCGATAAACCCCTTTTAACCCACCAGCCACCAACTTTTCCCTCAGTACAGCAGGTTTGGACCCACTGCGGGTGTCCTACTGCGGGGCAGGACCCACCATCAGAGATCGCCCCTCAAGGACACCCACCCCGTTCCTAACCCCGGGGGGGCCCTGTCGCCCCCCTCGCACTCACCGGTGCCGGACAAGCAGACGGGACTGGGCCCACGGACCCCGCCGCGGCCTCCGCTCTCTCCCTTCCGCGTTCGAAACTCCCCGCCACGGCGTGACGTCACCACGCCACCAGAGACAAGGAAGCCACGTGACCCCGAGCGCGCGGTGTACGCCGCCGCGGGGCTGTTCCTGTCCGCGGGGTGTCGGTGCTGACGGGGTCGTGGAGCTGACGGGGACACGTCGGGGCCCGGGGCATTCAGCGGCAGATCGGTGTCCTCTGCCGTGACGTCGGCCCGGCTCGGTGACAGGTCGGTGGTGCGCGGCGGGGGGGGGCACCGGCGGTGTGTGATAGCGGTACGGGCAGGGGGCGCTGCTGCACTCCCTTGCCTCTCTCGCCGCTCGTCGTTGCGCGCATGCGTCGTGTGGGCGTTGGGCTGAGCTGACTGCTCGGCCTGTCAGGGTAGCGGCCTGAACAGGTAGCCGCCATTCGTGCCCCTTGTTACCCTGCTTTGGCCTCTACTGCAGCGGTTCTCCATATCCCGTTCCCCCATGCCCAGCTCCTTGAGCCTCCTTCCGTCCTGGTGACGACTTGTGTGGCCACTTCCTGGCGGGGTTTTAAGGGCTGCTGTCTCTCAGAATCACCCTGAGGGTCTGTGGTGACTTTGCCTTCAGGTGGTGGCTGAGGTGCGTTCACACGGGGTCAAGACCTGGTACCTTGTGTTGGGAGAGGGTCCCCTGTTGAGGGGGGTACATGGTGAATGGATGACTGGGATATGGTGCCAGAGTGGGACTCTTCATCAGGGACTGTAGCGATAGGACAAGGGGTGATGGGTTCGAATTGAAACGGGGAAAGTTCAGGTTAGATATAAGGAAGTTCTTTCCTGTGAGGGTGGTGAGGCCCTGGCACAGGTTGTACATAAAGCTGTGGCTGCCCTGTCGCTGACAATGTTCAAAGCCTGATTGTATGGGGCTTGGAGCAACCCGACCTAGTGGAAGATGTCCCTGCCCGTGGCAGGGGCTTGGAACTAGATGATCTTTAAGGTCCCTTCCAACCCAAACCATTTTGTGATTGTATGATATGTGTGCTTGCTTTACTCTTAAAAGAGTGAACGCTAGGTCCATGAGCGGTTGCAGTAGCAGGGCTGAAACCTGCAGAGGTCAGTACCAGTGCAGCTGGCCTTCTCAGAACCGGGATTTAGGCAGTTAAGCTGGCAAAGATAAAGTTTGGGGCTAGAAAAATCTATTTCACATTGTATGTTTCCCCTTTGAATGACAAATGAGATATTTTCCCGTAACTATGCACCTCCTAACAAGGCAGCACAGTGTCTTGTTTTTGTAGCCACCTCTGTCCTGCTCCCAAGTGCTTATTCCTGCTGCTTCCCTTCATCAACTCTGCAGCTTATTCATAAGCTCGTTTTTGAGTTGGTTTACCCCCTCACCCAGCAAGGAAGGACCAGAAAGTAGCAACTTCTCAGGTCTGAATTGAGCTGGCTTCACCAGAGGGTGAGATCCTCTGAGGGAGGACTGTGTAGCAACTCAAATGAGAGCTGTGCTGCTTTTTGGGTGTCAGCTGTTGGTTCATGTAGCTGAATCCATGTAACCATAGTTCTGTTCTGCTGGCCTGCATCTTATTAAAAATCCATTTGTGATGACAGAGTAAGCACAGCAGGGCTGGCACAGGAGCAGGAGCTTCTTTGTTTTTAGGTTGAGAAAATTGTGTTGGTTTCCATGAATTGCCCTTTTTCAGCTCGCTTTCTGTAGAGTGAGGTTACAAGGCAGGGTAGGAACTTCAAACTGCTGCAGCTGTAGCTGTGTGTGTTAGAGTAAGAATACCCCACGTGGATTACAGATTGTGTCTTTGCAAGTAATTTCAGGGTTGCTGAATACTTGCGTTTATTTTGGAGTGAATGGTCAGAGGAGCAACCATACTGACTGTATGGAAACATTTTCATAGTAAACATTTTGAATGGTTCTTTTTCCTCTCCTTCCCCATATTTTGCTGTTTAAAATTCCCAAAGCAAGCAAGCCTTTTCATCAGTGCTTCATATAAAAGAATAAAGGATATTTTATAACTGGACCCCTGTTTATTCCAGACCCTGGACTAAAATCAATTTATGTTTTTCTAGATTTTTATAACAACAGCAGTTTGCTTGGGAACTTGGCTGTGTACAGGTTAGCACCAACATATATAATATTTGCCTTTTAGAGAGTATAGGTAAGTTACTATGGATCTGTGTGGCTATATATTACTTTGATTTACATTATCTTTCCTTTCTTAGAGTCCCCTCAGATTAATTATCCCTTCTTTTACTGGCTTCACCTTTGCACATAGAAGCACTGTGGTTCTATTTCATTTGAGGGAAGATAAGAGGTAGTTGTTGGCTTGCTTTAACAGGGAGACGTTTGGACCCTGCTTTTGCTTGCTGCTGATTATAATTATTTATCAGAGCACTGCTTGCAGTTGTGAATCCAGCAGCATAAGAGCTGACAATTCCAAACGGCAGGCTATCTCATACCTTGGCATTGCAGCTTTCACTGTTGAGTTGAAGTTTGCACTACTACATGTAAGGTTGTGTACAGATTGTAATTATAGGTTCGTGGGTGACATTTGCTCTGACTTTCATTTACAAACTCCTCCAAAGTGATTTTCTCTAAACTACCTTCCTAAAGCGATTAGCACAGAACAGAAGGGGGGGGGGGGGATCGTGTGCTGGGCGGGGAAGAGATAGGAGGGAGCAAAGAACACAGCTTGCAGCTGTTTGTTTTTAAGCTTGAATGGGAACCTCCCTCCTGGGAATGAAAACCCAAGGCTGAGGGACTCAAAACACTCAGATGCCTTCTTAAAATCAAGTTTTGCTGTACGTAAGCCACATTCATTATCTGTCATTGAAGTAATTTAATACTGTTCAGACACTAAAAGTATCCCATAATTATGTTTTACTGTTAACGGTGCAGCTCACTATAGCCCTCAGCTTAGCAGTATATTGTTCTGATGATTATTAATAGAAATACCTTGCTCAAGGGCTTTCGTGGAGCTCGAACTTGTGCTTCAGTTGGGATTTTTACCTGGCTTATCTTTCCAAGGTGATTGTTAACCTTTGGCTGTCTGGAGTGGTCGCTGCAGGGGGAGAAACTGATAGCCGGCTAAGGTAGCCTCATTTGCACAATAATTTGAAGACCATTTCCATTTTTGTCATCCTGTTGCAGAAGTGGGCTTCCTCTCTGACTCTACTCACCTTTCCTTCTACAGTGCTTTGGCAGAGAGCTGAGAAGGCTTTCGTATGGTGATTGCTACATTAATTACTTTAATTTTGATGTTAATTTGATTTTCAAAAAGCTGTCTGCTTTTGGCAGTACCACTTTGTTTTGCTGGTGTAAAATGATGCTGTGTGGTGGCTGGCAGTTTTCAAGGAGGGCTAGCTACAGTGAACTGAAATGTGAACAAAAAAGATCATTAGATGCATTAAAAAGATTTTATATTTTTCAAGGTAAATCTGTACATTTAAGTTACTTCCCTCTAGTTAATCCCCAGTTTTTAGGGGCCTGATTCTGAGGTTGTGTCAGAACTTGTTTTACCATTAAAATCAGTGACAGCTGGTGAAAAAGCCCTGACCAAAGAAAGGGGAAATGTCTAAGTGTAGCACGTACTGATTGCCATGGGGACTTGCAAGTAGGAATGTGTTAGAACATATTCAAAGGCAAGACTGGATGATGTTTTAATTCCTGCTCTTTGTTAGGCCCTGGCAACTGGCAGTGAGTGGCTTACAGGGTTGGCATAACTAAGACAGTTTTTAAACCCAAACCTTTTTATTACCAGCCCTGCCATGTGTTCATATATTGTATTATGTAAATTATATATAATTTATCTTGTATTTATTTACAAGGATTAATAGATGCTTCTCATTTGGAGGTTGTACCATCAATTTTTGTAGCAAGCTCTTCAACTGCTGTATGCATGTCAGTGTAACCTGTTTGTAACCACTGGATTTATGACACATTCCCACTGAGCATGGTCCTTGGGTCAGCCTTTTCAGGAGTCTTCTATATGTAATCCACCTTTTATTTTTCTTTCCTGCTTTGCCTTCTACAGAAATTTCTGAAGTGTGTAGTGCTCTGGGGCTTTTTTTGTTCTTTCTAAGGGTCTGTACAGGGAGCAGAGAACAAATTATTTCTGTCTTCTTTTCAAGTCTAATAAAATCATGTTTATTACGAGGGAAATTTTGTGCTGCTTGGATTTACTTTTTGGAAGCTCTGTTTAGCAAGAAGCTTGCTTTTCTGGTAAGAGGGAAGTATGCATTATTAAAACACAAACATACCTTGTGACCTGCATGAGTGCTTTAAAGAAGTAACTCATATATGTATGTATATATACAATATATATATATATGAGTCAGTGGTGTGTGCTTGCAGGCCAGAAAGCTAACCATATACTGGGCTGCATCAAAAGGAGCAGGTCAGAGGAGGTGATCCTGCCCCTCTGCTCCTGTGAGACCCCACTTGGAGCACTGTCTGCAGTTCTGGTGTCCTCAACACAAGAAGGACATGGAGCTGTTGGAGTAAGTCCAGAGGAGGCCACAAGGATAATAAGGGGCTGGAGCACCTCCTGTGTGAAGACAGGATGAAAAAAATTTGAGCCTTTCAGCCTGGAGAAGCTGTGTGGAGACCTCATAGCAGCCTTCCAGTATCTGAAGGGGGGCTACAAGGTTGCTGGAGAGGGACTCTCCATCAGGGACTGTAGTGATAGGAGAAGGGGTGATGGGTTCAAACTGAAACAGGGAAAGTTCTTCCCTGTGAGGGTGGTCAGACACTGGTGCAGGTTGCCCAAAGAAGTAGTGAATGCTTGTCCTGGGTTCAGCAGTAGCAATCATTTTTTTCCTTAGTAGCTGGTGCAGTGCTGTGTTTTTTACTTTAGTCTGGGGACAATGCTGATAACACACAGATGATTTTAGTTGTTGCCTAGTAATGCTTACTCTAATCAAGGACTTTCTGAGTCTCATGCTCTGCCAAGGAGGAGGGGAAGCCGGGAGGAAGCAGAGACAGGACACCTGACCCAAACTACCCAGAGGTTTATTCTATACCACAGCATGTGATGCCCAGTGTATAAACTGGGCCAAGTCACCTGGAAGGCCCAGATTGCTGCTCAGGTTGGGCTAGGTATTGGTCAGCGAGTGGTGAGCAATTGTATTTTCTCCACTTTTGTTTCTCTTATCATTCCTGTTATTGATAGTAGCAGTAGTTTTGTATTATACCTTACTTACTGGACTGTTCTTATCTCAATCTCTTTACATTCTTTAAATTCTCCTCCCCATCCCTCTGGGAGTGTAGAGGGAGGAAGAAGGGGGAGGAGTGAATAAGTGGCTGCATAGTTCTGAGTTATAGAGCACAACAGTACTCTGTTCCTGGCAATATTCAAGGCCAGATTGGACAGAGCCTTTGGTGACATGGTCTAGTGTGAGGCATCCCTGCCCATAGCAGGGGGTTAGAACTAGATGATTAGTCCTTTCCTAATCATTCTATGTTTATATATATATATATATATATATATGTAATACTTAAGAGTGCTGCTTGTCTGTAACTTGCAACATCATTTGAAACTGTGAATCCCATGACTGGTGCTGGCGTTCAAAAGCTGCTGTCGGCAATTTGATGGTGAGGGCTGGCTGTTCCCAAGGCATTCAGAAACAAATCGTAAATTAAAAGCCTGCAGTTTGGTACCAACTTGCCTCCAGTGGATCTGTGTGCAAAAGGGCACTACTAGCTGCCTTGAAACAAGAGTTCTAACTTAGTCTTCACCTCACAGTTGTTGTGCAACCTAATTTTCCTCAGCTTCTTGTATGCTTTGTATTTTTGTACAGTGCAAATAATGAATGACAGTCTCACAGGGGATGCGTGAAGTTTTTCATGTCAGCTAAACCAAGAATGTTTCCTACTTGAAATAAGACTATTTTGATTTTTCTCAAAGGTTACATCTAACTTCCAGTTGGCAGAATGACAGGAATGGAGACTGAAACGGTGAGAGACAAAGCCACGGAGGAAGAAAGCACTGAACAAAAGAAAGAGAGAGAGAAAAGAAAGAGGTCAAGGGTTAAACAGGTGCTCGCAGATATAGCGAAACAAGTGGATTTCTGGTTTGGGGATGTCAATCTCCACAAAGACAGGTTTCTCCGAGAGCAAATAGAGAAGTCCAGAGATGGCTGTAAGTTTGTATTCACTATATTTCAATGAATGGATTCTCGACTGTATTTCTGCTGACAGTTACAAGTTATTTTGAGGTTCACATCTGTTCCTGGGGAAAGCAGTAATTCCATGCTGGAAACCAGCAGCAGGATTCGTGGCCTGGGAGGCAAAGCTTGGTACCAGTTTTTAGAAATTGTATTTAGTGTTTGTCTTTCCTTTTCCTTTACTACTAGCCCTAAGTTACAGGCATATGCGAAGGTAAAAAATGACTGTTTGGGATACTCAATCTTTTTTTTTCCCCCTGTGAGTTTGTGCAATTTTATAAGTAAATAAACAAATGCCCTTGGAGGTGCAGTACTTGACTTGTAGGGTAGATATATTTAGAAACTAAAATGCAATTTGGATTTTTGGTTAGATATAGATACTTCTTGTCATGTTTTCTGCACAAGTTTTTGATGTGAGCAATTGTGTGTTTACATGTAAGGCTACTGTGGGTTTTCTTTCCTTTAGACAATTTCTGATGTGGCTAATTTGACTTCAGAGTAGGAAAATGAGCTCAGTTCTGAAACTGGCAGTTTCTGAAGAAAGTAATTTACACTTTTGCTGCAGTGACTAGGATGCTTTTGCTTTAAGAAAACAGTACCTGTGGTAAATACAGTCTATCAAGTCTGATTGTTCTATTAATTGAGTTCTGCCAGACGGACTAGAGCATGATACCTCTTGAAAAAGAGGTAGTCCTTCTCCATCAGAACAAACAAAAATCCAGACGTGTTTACTTATTTTTGTTTTCTTAACTATTTAATTTTTATTTGAAGGGTGAATCATGAGTCCAGTTGCATTGTGTGTGAAGCATAGCCTTCAAACTGCTTGCTGTAGCCTGCCATTGTGTTGAACTTCAAGCCAACTCTAAATTAAGGGGCCCTCAGAGCAATAAAACTTAGCCTACATTTTCTAGAGATATTAGAGCTTGCATGTCTTTGCCATTTTTTTTCCTTTTATTATTAATAAGACTAGTACTACGTAATTTTATGTCAAGGTTTTAGCAGCATGACTCATTGCAATTGAAGTGCAAGCAGGGGCTTCTTTTAGAAGCCCAGGTTAAACACTTAATTGAGTACTTGAAGGAGAGGCATGTTTTCAATGCAAATTGGTTTAGTATTGCAAAGCTACATCAGAAAAGGGGTTTTCTTCCTTTCTTTTTGAAGACAATAGTTATCAGTGGGGAGGTAAAAGAACAAAATCCCTTTGATAAAGGTTGGCACAAAAGAAAATCAAATGATGGGTTTACTTGAATATTTAATTTTGATGGTGAAAATTTTCTCCAAATCCTTAGCAACAAGGTTATAGACTGCACTAATGATTTGCAGATTGTTTTTAGTGGTGGAATCTTAATGTCAGATTACCCTGAGTTCATCACTGTACCTTATTTTATTCCTAGATGTTGACATATCACTTCTTGTTTCTTTCAACAAAATGAAAAAGTTGACAACTGATGGAAAATTGATAGCCCGAGCAGTTAAAAGTTCATCTGTTGTAGAGGTATTTCATATTTCACTCTTCAACATTTGCTGATGTTGCTGTAATGTAAAGTAGGCAATAGTCTGATGGAAATTGTTCATTTCTTGTTACTTTTAGCTGGATTTAGAAGGAACAAGGATCAGAAGACGCCAGCCACTGGGTGAGCAACCGAAGGATGTGGATAGTCGTACAGTCTACGTGGTAAGGCTGCAGTAAGCTGTCTTGCTGTTAATTCATGAAGAGTGCAAACCCCACTATGTGTTGTTTGTGACAATCTAATTGCATAGTAGCATTTACTGTATCAAAAGCCAAAAAACCAACATAAAGCAGCCATAGTTTTACCAGAATTAGAAGGTAGGGGTTTTTTTGGATCATCTTGGATATAGTACAAGAAGCCTTTACCAAAAGTAAATATAATTGAAAATATCATAGAAAATAAAAATATATGAATATAGTAGAAAATATAATAGTATTTGATTTGTGAGGGAGGGAAATACAGGTGTACTGAAGTTGTTAAAGCTTACAGAGTTGCGTTAATGTACAAGTTTAATGTAGCAGATATTTTTATATTAGAAGTGTTCTATGTATTGGTGTTCTTGTCAACATGGATCTGTGACTGGTTGCTGTGACTTGTATGGTGTGTGGAAGGGAAATAAATTAAGAAAAGGCGAGTGCTGGCAGTGACTGCATTGAGAAAGGGGTTAGTTATTGTACCAGCTTAAATTATTTTAAATGCTGAGCAGAGAGCTGCTTCACATGCTAGTGAGAAAAGGTGCATTTTCAGTTTAGCCATTACTGTTTTCACCAGGCTTTTTCAGTTCATTTCACTAGAGGAACAACACTGATATGAAGAAGTATTTACAAATGAGTTTGATGTAATTGAAGCTGTATAGTTAAAACTGTCAGTTTTATCAAACAGGATATGGCTGAGTTTTCAAGATCAAGGGCACTATAGAAAGTACATCTGCTTATGAAATCTGTTACAAGTGCTGCTGGTTTTGTAACACAAGCGTCTTCTAGAGGCAGAATGTATCTCAATGAGCTAGTCGTATTTTTAAGAGGCTTTTCTTTTTTCTTTTTTAATCCTGTGGCTACCTTGATTCTGAAATGATATATTAATTGATATGAAAAAAGTTTGTGTTGCTGGAAAACGGCCACATCTCAATATGGTAGTTCAGATGTGTCAGAGTGAAATGGCCATTATAGTATTGTTGAGCCATTTCAGTGGCAGCATGGATTGTTGAACTGTCACTGACTTAATTTATTATTTAATTAATTTTAATTTCATTAACTTTAATTTAAAAAGTTATTTAATTAACTTTAATTTAAAGTTAATTTATGGGTACACCTGTAGCTGTTAGCAGCTGAACTAGTAATCTGAAGTAGGCATCATGTTTTTTTCCATGACGGAGACACATAATCATGGCCAAAATGCCAGTCCATCCAGATAAAGAGAAGCTGGATTGCTCTGATCATTATGGTTTTTTAAAAAAGCCCAGAAAAGTTTATTAGTTCTTTAAATATTATGTGCCACTCATAGTATTGCCCTAATATGATTACAGGGCAATAAGATTAATATGATTGCTACTTCTGAAATCCTTTGTCTGTATCATGGGATGCTCTAAATTCAATGAGATATGTAGTCTATGCATAGCATGAGTACATAGCTAAATAGTTTTTTAATTTTAAGCTTTTCTGTAAAACCAAAATAGGTAACTGGTGTGTTTTGTAAGTTACTGAATTTCTAGAGATTTGTTTAGAGAATATGTAGCAACTCATTATCTCTCTGACTGCTACCAAAATTAGTAAGTTTTGATTGATTTTTTTTTCCCTCTGTAAAGACTAGCAGATGAGGAATCTGCTCTTTATAGTGGAGAAGTGTTAAGCCATGTTAAACGACTGGTATGTAGCAGTGGGGGGGAGCAGAAGCACAGAGAGTGTTGTGGTAAAGTTACAGTTAAAGCCTCCATTGTGAACGACTGTCTTCAACAGTAGTTAGTTTTCTGAATTTATGCAGGAAGCCAAAGCTTCATTTCTGAATTAAGAACTGAGACTTAAACATGTGTTTCTTTAAGGAATAGTAGCTTCATTACTTTGGGCTGTACAGTCTCATTTAACTGGGGGAAGTTTTCATTAAATTTCTCTGAAAAAATCTCGTGGTTAAAGCTTCAAGCAACTGGGTTTTCAACTTTATATTATAATGAAATCTTTTTCTCAGGCAAGCAGATTTCATGCAAAAATAGTTTTCTACCTGTGTGTGATAAATAATGTTTTCCTACAAGGAAAACCTTTTTGGGCAGTAACTCGCCATGAAAAAGAAAGCATTGCAATGAAGAATTACTGAGTCTCCCTTGTTTAGGCATAGAGTTGAGATTGGAGGTGCGGACTTTTCAGTTGGATCTGCTTAGAAATTTGTATGACAGCATTTCTCTTTGATTGGTGAAGGGAAAGTTTAGGAACTGAGACATGATGTCTGCAAGCTGCTAAAATTGTTGCTATATTGAGTTGATAGAAATAAAATCAGACAGTTCTATCATCCAAGAAGCTGACAGAAAGTTTCTGCTGCATCTGATCCTGCAGGCTGTTAGTATTAACTACTAAGCTTTAAAATTTCAGCTACTACCAGGAATTTATCAGCTGGAGAGCTGGCTCTTTCCTGACCTACTAGAATTATCTGTTATGGAATTGTGTTTGCTCAGAGGTCTCACTTTTGCATGGTGCAGATACACAGCTGCAGGTGAGGTCTTGTCACCTCATATTTAAACATATTTTGTTGTGACAACTTAAATAGACGATGTAAACAGTCTGATGCAATGGTAATATGGTAGTGAGAAAATGATGTTTCTTTCCCTTTTTTTTTTAGGAGCTGCTTCCCAAAAATGTCAATCACAGTTGGATTGAGCGGGTGTTTGGGAAGTGTGGTAATGTAGTTTATGTCAGTATACCCCGGTATAAAACTAGTGGCGATCCAAAGGGATTTGCTTTTGTTGAATTTGAAACTAAAGAGCAAGCAGAGAAAGCTATTGAGGTGAGTAGTGGTGCCTCTGGTCTGCTCACATTCTTCCCAGTTGTCACTTTGTGCTATGGATGGAGTAGTTTTTACAAACCTACCTACTGGACTTCAGAGAAATTCCTAATATAACATAATTTAAAAACTTACCAGGAGTTCAGTTACTGTCTCTTAACTCCAGACTTCAGATCAGTTCCACTGTTTCTTAAAAGCAAAATTCTCTTCATAACCTGGAGTCTCAGTGAAGCACAGTGAGTTTTTTTTGGAATAATTTGGTTCACCACTCTTGGCATCTTTTAGTGAAATAAAGATCTCAGTGTAACAGTATAATGGCTATTAAATTTAGTCAGGCAAGCATGGTCATACCTCATTTTCTGTACTTATAGGTTTTTAAAGTTTAAAAACATCTATGCTTCAATAACACAATGATAACATACATAAAGGTATCACGCTATTAAACATAAGGAAGTCTACACTTAAAAAGCAAACTATAGCAACAAGAAAAACAATCCACAAAAGGCACCACACCACTGAAAGAACATGAGAACATGACTCCCACTGTAGTCATGAGGGACTGCATATATCTTGAGGGAATTTAGGGCTGCTGGTTGTGACTAGGATAGAGTCTTACCAAAAAATGAACAAAAAAAAACCAAACAAGAAACCCCACACAACTAATGGTTTGTGAATTTTTTTTTTTAAAGTTTTTGAATAACCCACCAGAAGAAGCACCTCGGAAACCTGGGATTTTCCCCAAAACAGTAAAGAATAAGCCTGTTCCTGCATTGAATACAAGTAATAGCAACGTAGTAGGTAAGTGTTACTAAATTACTGGATCAAGAACAGTTTTGTGCCTCAGCTTCTGAAGTTTGAACTGCTGTGTTAACTGCAGTTAACTCATGTTCCTTAAAACTTTACAAGGTTAAAATACATATTGCTGTTTGTTTATTTGCCAATGTAGACTTAAGAGTGAAAGTGTCAAACTAAAATTCAGGAAATTTCTGCCACTTATTTTCCTGCTTGATTAATAATTTAAATTTCTTTATTCCTCTCTGCCAGCTATCCTTAGTCATTGTTAGTCTGGTAGAGCAGCTTTCAGGCTGTACAGCAAATCTTTAAGTACACATGGAGCAAAACATAAACTTGTCTCAGATTATTCTAAAAATATTTAGTATTGAAGGGACATATTCATGCGTAAAAGTAAAATTAAACATCAGTGCTGTTCAGATGAGTTTGTGATCATCCGACATTGCAGTGCAATGCTTGTGATATTTTCTCTCCTGAGAGAACTACAAAACCAGTGGATTCTTGCCTTTCTTTGGAACTCTTGCTCTTTGAGCACAGCAGTCTATAGGAGAATGAACTTGTTATAGTATATTTACAGTTCCACTTTACAGGATTCACAATTGCTTAGGGGGAAAAAGAGGATATTCCCAAGAATCCTAAATGCAGAGTTGCTCATGTTTCCAAATACTATCTACTAAAACTTACAAAGCAGCTTTGCGGGCTTATATTGTTGCAACTTTGATTGGAAAAAATGTTTTGACTGGAAAAAAAAAATCTTTCCTTGTTTCTAATGTAATGCAATTTCCCAGCCTTAGACATGTTCCCATCCTTTTCATACACGTGATGATGAATCATACATTACATTCCTCAGTAGCATCACTCATTCTTTGTTACAGCTGTAACTGGGGGGGGGGGAGGTGTGTGTCAAGGAAATGTTTAAAACATGTTTTAAACCCAGATAGGATGCCCACTACTGCTTCACATGCATCCTGCCCTTTGAGCAAAGTATACAGTATTGAAAATAAACTTATTTAGATTGATTGTACAAACCAGCAGTCTTTTTGTCCTGGAAGGAGGAAGGTATCCTTTCCTAAAGGCATGTGAATGACATAACAAAATATGCTTCTGTTAAGAAACAAAGAAGCCTGGCTCCTTTCTTTTTAATTTGAGAGTAAATACTTCAGGAATCCTGCAGTTCAAGCTATCCTTGTGCCCTTTCTCACTTTGTGAGACTGAGACACTTAATCTGTATGTTTTTTCTCTTCTACTTAAAATGCCTAGGTAGAGCTTTGGGACAGCGTTATTGTATCTCTCCTGTAGTTAAGAGGTATCAGAGACAGGCATTTCATTTAACATCCCAAATTAGAATGACATATAATATTGTGATAGTTTTTAATCGATGGCAGTTTTAAATATTGTATTTTTTAATACAGAAGAGAAGAAAAAGAAGAAGAAAAAGAAATCTAAAATCAAGAAAGAGAGCAATGTGCAGGCTGCTGTAGAGACAAAGGAATCTAACACGAATGCTGCAACAGAGCAAGTACCAAAGTCAAAAAGACACAGAACTTCATCCGAGTGTTCAGAAGGGGAGGTAACTGAGACTCACAGGCAGCCCTCAAAGAGAGAAAAAAGAAAATGGGACAGAACAGAAAGCTCCGATGCACCCTGGGAAAGCAGGCCAGGGAAGAGAAAAAGAACAAGTTCTGGAGGTTGCGAGACCTCAGCTTCAAAAGTGAGGAAAACTGTCCAAAAGGATGAAATTGTTCCTGTAAAGGAAGAAACAACAGAAGCTCCAAAAGACTCCAATGGTAGTTTGTTGCATCTTTTTAGTATGTTCATAATGTATGTATCTTTTTACAGATGACAAATGGTAGGTTGTATGAGGGGATAGTCCAGATAATAATGAGGTGAAGTCCAGATAATGAGAAAAACTCCAGTTAAACCACATTCCTTAAATTAACCTGATTCTTGCTATGCTAGAGGGTAGCCAGCAAGTGGGGGGGGGATGCAAAGGACAAAGCTGGAAAGCAACAAGGAACATACGTGTATATATAAATGTATTACTTTTGGAGTCTTGAAAGACTGAGGAAAAGTGTTGGTGAAATATTCAGACACTGAATTTCGACCTTTGAATGTTAACTGGTAAAGTGATTCTGGTAAGATGGTGGTTCCAATGTGGTGGAGACATACTTAGGTGATCCCTGCAGTTAAATTGAAATCGGGTAATGAGTCATCCCAAAGAGAAGCTGCTTACAGAATAGGGAAGAACACACTGAAGCTGCTAAACCTCATCAAAAGTAAAAATATTCATCTTAGGCAAATTGTGACAGTATAGTATAAACCCTATTTAAAACTGCAATCCATTAGAGGCTAAACTTGGGTAGTTTTCAGGGGGGACTGAAATAGGTAGCAGGCTCCAAGTTTTGTGAAAGCAATCAAAGAAGTAGTGTTAAACTATTATTGATAAAAGCAAATGCTGTGCCATTTAATGAATTTATTTAGGCTGGATTATATATAATGCATATATCCAAGTCTCAGTCATTAGTACTAAAAAATTTTTCTTTTGGGCTTTGTAGCTAATGTAGATGCTTCTGCAGAAGATGACAAAGATAAAAAAGATTCATCACTTTCAAAATCTAAAAGGAAACACAAGAAAAAGCACAAAGAAAGACACAAAATGGGTGAAGAAGTCATTCCACTCAGAGTGCTGTCCAAGTAGGTTCCAAAACCGTACAAAATGACTAGCTTACAATAATATATCCGGTGAACAGGAGGCCTTTATTGTTCAGTTTTCCATGGTTTCATGGCAAACGGTGGTGGGCTGGTTTCTGACTTGAAGGGGAAGTACACTTGCTGGGTGAGGACATCTTGTTTGTTCACAAATGATGTAATGGAAGTCAGTGTTTACTTGAGACTTTGTAACTGCCCTCTTTCTCAAGCATTTGGAATAGTGAATAGTGAACTTACACTGCAAGTGTTTACCTGGAATATTCAGGTTTGTTATATGTATTTATTGTTAACTACAGAAATTGAATGTTTTATTATTGGAATTTTTATTTAACAGGCAAATAGACAGTGATTTCACATTTCAGACAATTTAAATCCTTTGCATGTCTGACAGTCCATCACCATTGCTAAAGTGCAATTCCAGTTTTTACACAGAGTTGCATATTAGCAACAGTATTAGACTGTAGATGGAAAAAAGTTTACAGGGATCATGTCATGCCATTCCTCATGTTTGTAACTCTTGGAGCTCTTTGGAGTCACCCCAACTAAAACATGGAAGCACTTACTTTTTAGGCATCCAGCAAGTAACTCCATGTTAAAGTCGAGGGGGTCCTTGCAATCTTGTGCTATATATCGATGCAAAATCATGCTTAACAGCAATAACATGTGCAGTGCAAATACAGCTTGTTTCAGTATCTGTTTAGATGCGTTTTCTAGAAAGAGGGAAGTGTTTTCAGCTGAGAAAGGATTCACCATCACTAAAACATGGAAGCACTTACTACTCAGGAGCAAAGCAAGTACATCCACATTGAAGTAGTGGGGGTCCTTCAGGGGTAAGACTAAATAGCAGTCTAGAAAAAAAAGTTAGGATGCAATAGAACATACATGGAAAGTACACTTTAAGCTGTATCTAATTTCAAGAACATTAGGATCCACCGCCACTGAAACATGGAAGCACTTACTTTTTTAGGCAGCAGGTACCTCCATGTTAAAGCGAAGGGAGTCCTTTACAATTAAACAAAAAAATCTGGAACATACAGATCAATGGAGCACTTACGTTTAACTTTTAGTTCTTTGGCAAAATTCTTCCCTCTTTCCCCTGGTTAAAATCTTGCAGTTTTAAGTGATGACAATATTTTCGATGGTTGCTCAGGACTGCGATCAGGATTCACCTCTACTAAAACATGGAAGCACTTACTTTTTTCAAGTCACAGAAAGCACCTCCATGTTAAAGTAGAAGGGGTCCAGAAAAAAAACCCAAAATGCCAAAACCAAAAAAAGCATGTAACTGTCAACGAGATGCTGGTCCTCTTCCACCGGGATCCGGAGGTTACTGTCAAAGAAAGTTTAGTTAACTATAGCAAAGGAGGTTAAAAAGAAAAAGTTTCAAAAGAGCACAGGCATAGCCGATACTTGCATGACGTTCCCGTGGTCTTCTCTATCTTTAAGTCTACAGCGAGTAGCTCCTTGAGCTTGTATTTATACCATACCTTGCAATGGAATGGTGTTGCCTTTTTATCTCCAAGAATCGTTACGTGGGTCTTTTGTTATTTTAATGTCTTTGCTCTGTTGAGAATGTATGATCCTGGGTGAGTCTGGATGCTTTTTTTGAAGTATACAGTTGTCAATGTTAAGAGCTAAAACCATTACCACAAGATATTCTCCTCTTTAAAAATCCTCTATCAGCTTGTTTGATAGCACAGATTAAGGTAACAATGAGTCGTTCTCGCAGTGGCACTGCAGGCATTGTGTTTCTGGGGAGCAAAGCTCTAGCTGTTTGCAGAAACATCTCCATGCTAAATGTATGTAAATGTATAAATTGCTTCCATGTGGTGGTATTTTTTAACTAAAATGCATTTGAATGGTAAGGAATGTTCTTATCTAAGTACGTTTTTTGGTTGGGGTTTTTCTTGTTGGGGTTTCTTTTTTTTTTTCTTTAGTTTAAACAGTTGTTGGTTTTCCATTAATGATTTTTTTAGAAAATAAAGGACTTATTCTTAATATAGTAACACAGTAATGGGTTCATTGAAGTAATTCAGTGAATTCAGAGTTCACTGTCTCTGAATTAACTCTGAATTTAATGCCTAGCATCAGTAGAAAACACTTTACCAAACTGTTGTGTATGCTTTCTGAATATGTAAACCAAATCTGGGGAGTCTCTGAATGACAGGTTGATCTTGTTAGAACTTGTCTGGAATAGTGAAAGCTAAAGCAAAATAATAAGGCCGCTAGTGATACGGTTTAATTTGACCTAAGCACAGGGAGCCTCTGATGCTAAGAAGGATGTGCACTGCTCATCAAGTTTAGCTTAAGCTGTGTATAAACTCTGTTGCCTTAGGGTGTCATCGAGCTTTAAATGTTTTCTTCTTTATAACTGATATCCTATGCCTCTATTGCCATTTACAGGACAGAATGGATGGATTTGAAGCAAGAATATTTGGCCCTTCAAAAAGCCAGTATGGCCTCATTAAAGAAAACCATGTCTCAAATCAAGCTTGAGCCTGTGGGAGAGATGGAAACAGAATCCTGTGCCCAGAAAAAGGCCCAGTCTGAAAATGGCAAATGTAATCCTGTTTGTGATGGGTTTGGTTTTGTTTTCTTCATCATTCTTGTACACAAACAGAAGGGATTTAAGACACAGGTCCCCTAGAAACACTGCAATATGACTGTATTTTCTATAATACTGGTGCTTTCTCTGAATGTCAGATATAATTAACAGCAAACCCCCTCGTGTACATAGATTTAGAACTAAGGAATAGTGTAAAGAAAGACTAAACAAGTAATTTCAGCCTATTCCAGTAGCACTTCTTAAGCGTATGGATGATTTTATGTATGGTGATGTAACTTAGGTTTGACTATACAGCAATTGAGAAAACAATTTTAAGCTGTTCAGAAATGGCTAGCAGTTGGGTTTTATCAGCATTATGTTTGAAAGGAGCTTTGTAATTATGTCCTTGTAGTTAGATTCCTTCATTTCTCAGCAAGTGAGACTTGTTCTTTTTTGCTCTGGATTATCTATACTTTAACATTCCAATGCCAGTTGCTTATTTTTAATCATTCCAGGACCAGAACTGAGCGTTCAACTACTAATTGTAATCAATAAAATATAAAATATTCTTATAAGACAACCCTGTAGGCTTGCAAAGACTTCTCTAAAACTCATTTTTTGGAGCTATTTTTTCCTTCATTCTCTCCCTGCTGTTTTCTCATTGACTTTTAAGTTGTGACCAGTCTTGATCCTAGATAAAGAAAAAAACAACCAGCAGTTAATTTGGAGTTATGAAACTTGTGTCCATCACTTTGCTTATGTGTTTTCATATCATCTTGTCAAACTAATACATGAAAAATAAAATCCTCTTTTTCCCCCCCTCCCTTTCCCCCCCCTTCTCCCCCCTCCCGTTTTTAAACGGAGCAGCTGCCAGTGAAGACTCTGCCTCTTCTGCCAAGGCCAGCACAATGGGACCTCAGTTCCTGAGTGGAGTAATTGTGAAGATCATTAGCACTGATCCCCTGCCGGGCAGGAAGCAGATCAAGGTAATGCCTTTGTAACCTCAGGGTAGCTGTTAGCCTTTCCTTTTACAGTGCCCCCCAGATGCTTGAATATGGAATACCATTTAAACAAGTCTGAGTGTTTTGGTTTTTGTTTCCTATTTGTTTGGCCAGAAGCTGTGTACAGATTCTTCTCTAGTACCTGTTAATGGCAGATTTTACAAAGGTAAAATGGGGTAGAGAGGATGTTTCAAAGCAAATTAGCCTGCTTCAAGCAATGTCAAGTTTAAAATTAAAATACTGGAAAGACACAAGGCTCTAGAGGATGAGTAATTCTTTAACACTTAAAAATTGGAGCTGAAGACAAAGTGGGCCCAATGTTCTGTATTGGTCATTGTGCCAGTCGTTCTGGCACAATTCAGGTCAATAAATTTGTAACAATGTATCTGTTTTTACCATTAACAGGAATTTGGGGGCAAGAAAACAGTCTCTGAGAAAATTTTTGTCTTTCTTAGTAACAAGTTGAGGGAGAGTGACAGCAGTAGACCTAGGCCAGTAATTCACTCACCCACTTCTATATTTTTTCCCCCTATGGCAAGTGCTCTCTGATGTGTCTTATCAAACTACCTGTATTTATGACTGAGTAGTCAACCTGAAGTCGCTGGCTGCTTGCAAGTGAAGTTCAGTGTGTGTATAAACCTAAGCAACATGAGAGAAATTACCATGAAACCAAACTGATTGCAAGGGTTCAATGTCATCAGTCTTGTCTGCCCAGGTACATTTGTATGCAGCTGTCTGAGTGCTGGAGACACTGAAAGAATAGTAGTTGTCACTGTAATGTTTGAGGGCCCTTTGACCCACCATACTGGGTGAAGTTGGTGTCACAACTTAACATACTGTGGTCAGGAAGTAAGCTTACTCCTCCACAATAGCTGAAAACAACCCTGGTTTGGTATTTCCAGTTACTCCTTTGGATTAATATTAGGCAAGTGTTTCAAGTAATGCCTTATGAAAGCAAAGGCAAGGGGTAGGGAACTCAGATTGGGATGGCCCTTGCTGTTATTAATCATGTCTTTGGTTTCCATATTAAGTAGATAGGCAGAATATTTCCCACAGTTTTTACAACCTAAATAAGGCTGGCTTTTTGGAGAGACACATAATTGCAGGATACAGCTGTAGGGGGAAGAAGTAATATTTAGGGTGCACCAGCTCTTTCTTTGGGTCAGCAGTGGAAGCTGCAGACTGTATTCGGTGTTTATTGCATTTCTCTTTCCATACTAGTTGCTTTTATGCAAGACATAACTTTGACAAAAACTTGCTTTGCCTGTCTTTGTGGATTCTTTGAGCTCCAGCAAACACTGCCACAAAGCAATGAATCCAGGGGGTTTTCCTTACTAAACTTGCAGAATTGATCTGTTTCTTACTATGGTAGACAGGCTTCATTGCTTCCATGCACATAAATGGTCTTTGCAGAGTAGTTCTGGTGTTATTTTTATGTTTTGATTTTTTACTTCACTACTTCCATATCTTGCTATTAAGGTGTGTCTCTGCCTCATGCAACTCCAGCAAGCTGTTTGGGTCTTTGTAGTTTTCCATTAAAGCATGACTTTGCAATACCAGAATTTAAAGTGGGAAGTGTCTTTGGTTGCCTCTCCAAATGGCACTGCATTTTGTTTTGTTTCAAGGCTGCCCTTGGTAGTGGAGGGTTAAAAGCAGTGTGTAATTCATGAATTGAAGCATCTTACTTGAGCTGCCTGCTGTGAACAAAATTGACTTGGTATGTGTAGTGGTGCTTAATTTCCCTAACAGCAGGTATTACAAGTGAAGTATTTCATCTGATTCTTCTTCCTTCAGCTTTCAGCCAGAGGTCACTTCATAAAGATAGCAAGGGCTGGTTGACTACTCTTCAGTTCTCAAATCATCTGCAATGAATGAGCTTGCTTTTCATATAGTTCATGCCTGCGATGAAGGCAGATATTTTTCTCTTGGACCAACATGTATCAATGTTATGGTACACGAATAACTTTTCTCTTAAAAAAAAAAGTCCATACAGATAAAGTATTGAAATAAATGAATAATTACTGATGCTCCTTTAGTAAGATTACACATAAAAAAAAAAAAGAAAAATCAGATCAAAACAAAAAAGCCCCAAAAAAAAAGAAACCACCAAAAAAATCTTCAGAAATTCCTGTTTCAAGTTGCTGTTGGAGAGCAGGACGAGAGATAAATGGATGTTTTAGGCTCATAAATCACATGTAATAACCTTCTTAGGAAAATACATGAAATCAAAACTATTTGACAAGAGGTTCATTGACTAAATGTAAAAGTTGTTACTGCCTTTTACTTCATTGTCTTTCTGAAAATGTCAATGACCTACAAATTGAATACCCCAGAAGTCACTCTTTTTAGATTAGTTTTATGAAACTTGTTCTCTCCTGTGCTTGGGTAGGATGCTTTGGCAGCACTGGCTGATGTTGCTTATGTGGACATGCTGGAGGGAGACACAGAATGTCACGTCCGTTTTAAAACTCCTGAGGATGCACAGGTTATCATGAAGTCATACAAAGAAATACAGATCAAAAGCAACTGGAAATTTGAAGTTCTCACTGGTAAGACTTTTCTTGGAGTTTTTTTCTTGTTGTTTTGTGGGGTTTTTTGGTTTTGCTTTTTTGTTTGGTTGGTTGGTTTGGTTTTTTGTTTAGTGGTACTAAGAATACAAGTATGGTAAAAAGTATTCTGTGGTAGTTCTGTGGATATACTGAGATGACTCAATCATAGCAAAGGGCATTTTTTATCCTGTGAGTCTTCCCATTTTGCAGTTATAGTGATATTGGTTAAAGGGTATGGGGTTTTATGCCACCATCCAGAGCAAAATTAGAATGTTTTTCTTGCCTTTAGCACTTAGTTCTGTTCTTTTGATATTGGTATATTTACATCGCTTTTCGTGGCAGTGTACTATCAAACTTAATTCCTATTTCAGTTTTATGAATAATATTGGGCCCAAATTCCACCCATTCAGTGATACAAACCCCTGTAATTGTCAGTTAAGGACTGCAGAAGGAAGAGCTGTAATGGAAGAATTAAGCTTTAATCAAAGTTAATTAAAGTTGAAGACTCACTGAATGTTACTAATGTCATTTTGAGAAACGTTTGTGTCTATTGTTCTGTGCTCCAGAGGTCCAGGAACAACTTGAAATATATTATTTTACAGTGGCGTGCTCTGTGTGTTTGTCTCCGGTTTTGTAACCTTATGTGAAAGAGTGTTGCAGTAGCTTAGGAGTAAGTACTACATCGTAGGAGCCTTCCATTCATCGGTTTAGGTTTTTTTGGTTTGGTTTTTTTTCAAATGGTTCATTGAAATGAGAATGGAAAGGCTTTTGAGGAATGCAGAAACGACTCACAGCAAGCATTTCAGCTTTTCTTGGTGGCATGAGGTGAGAGTAAGGAAAGAATCTTTAATGCTCCCTGCTGCAGGGACTAAAGCTTTCCTAGTAATATTTCACTTTTTAGGACTTGAGTAAATATCTGCAGTTTTTCACCTGACAAGATAGTAAGAAGCAGCTATGTATGTAGATATTATTATGATTGAATATATACATAATGCTGTTAAAATGTGTGCTAAATTTGTTCTCAGAATTGTTAATTTTATCACTTTTGTGTGAATCTTTTCCAAGATCACTTGGGAAATTCCCTGCAACTGAAGATTTCCCACAAAACCATACAACATCACAGAATTCTCCTACGGCAGAAACCATAGAAAACCGTGGCAGACCACACTTCTTACTGCAACACAGCTCCGAGAAAAGCTGCATAATTATTGCCCCCCCATGTTCAGATATTTGTAATTGCCCATGAAGACCCCAGAGCTTGCTTCTAACAGTGGTTTTTATGAAACAAAATTATCTCTGGCATTCTTGCAGTAATTTTTTTTCTGTTTGATAGATGTTCAGAATTCATCAGAGATTTGAGTACATCAGTAAATCAAAGGGCTTCATAGTGCTGTGGTGAAACTTCAGACAAATCTGAGCTCCTTCTGCTAACTACATGTAGAGATGGTGGTAGCATATTCGCTGAGTTGGTTTTCTTCAGTTTGTAAAACTACTTGTTTTGGAAAACTTGTCTCTTTTCCACAAAAGTTTGATTCTGTTCACATTGGTGTGTGGGGGTCAGATGTTACAATGCTGTGTGACTTCTGGTTCTGAAATTTAAGACTGATAGGGAAATATTTGTTGAGTTTCTCTAACAGGTATTTTCATATGCATTTATTTACTCTAGGAAACATTCATTCCCATCACAGCTGAAAATACTGTATCCATTGGTATTGAATACTTTTGTTCATGTCATGTAATGTTAATTTGTTTTTCAAGGTGATCATGAACAACGTTACTGGCAGAAGATTCTAGTGGACAGACAAGCTAAGCTTAACCAGCCTCGAGAAAAGAAGCGGGGTACTGAGAAGGTAATCTGCAAGACCAGTTTATTTTTCTTGTACAGCCATGGTTGAAAATGTGACTCGATTTCTGTGTAGATAAACATTTCTTGGTAAAGTTTGGGTGCTGTCTTTAATCCAGTTAAATGTCTTCCTGCTGATTTTGCTGAAGGATTTTAACAGTCATAGAGTAGAGAATATGTGGTTGTCCTGATCCATTTGCCAAATGCAAGGCTTGTCTTTATAGAGACAACCAGAGCAAGTTCAGTCTGTGACTAAAGGCATGAAGTTAATTTGTAAGATGGATTTCCTCTAAAATCATGTCTGGTGTGCTTGTAACAAAGTTGATTAGTCCTGATTGGCTCTAGTGTAATAAGGTCTAGTGGTATAGTCTTAACTCCCAGATGTGATAAAGAAAATTGTTTTCTTAAGAATTAATCTCTTACAATTTACACAAATATTTTAGTGTACTGTTCTGTGCTATTCTGAACAGTAGTGTTTTCCTGCTGCAGTCGAGGAGTCTATATTCTGCTGTATCTGCTCTGGTCCAGCAAATCCAAATGCTGCTGTGAGCATCCATAGCTGAGCAGCTTCCAGACCATAACTAGTGACATTTCCATCCAGCCTTGACCATGATGTGCCCATCTGGCCACAGTGTGGAGGGAGTGTTGCAATGAACTTGCAAGCTGCTGTCTCCACTCCTGCCCCTGAAAATCCTTTCAGGCATGAAGGGCTCTTGATTAAGCCAGACAGATCCCTTAGCTGACAGAGAGGAGCCAAAGAGTATTTTGCAGACACTTTATTGCTAGGTTTACTTCACACAACTTGCAGATAAGGCTTCTGAGTTGGATTTGAGCGTAGTCTTTATGCTGGAGCTTGCAAAACTTCAGAATCATCTGACCTTATTGGCTGGTGACTTTGGAGGCTTTTTGTTTTCTAAGTGCTCCATTGATGCAAACAATTAAAAATCCCTTGTTGCTCTATATTTAATTGAAAAGAAATACTAGGTTGACCTGAAAGAGCAGCAGTTGTACAGGTCAAAACCTTTTCTTGCACAAGGCATATTTTTGCATGTATTACCTTTTTGGTTTAAACATTTTTTCAGGCACCTCATAGATAAATGAGTCTCATTCTTTTCAAAGTGTGAATAAAGGTGTTTTTCCCCATGTGACTGATTTAATTTTCTTAAAGACTTAGAAATGGCATTTACTCTAGCCATTCTTTAATATAAGCAGTAAGTGATGTGAAATGTGCAGCCTTTTACTGAATGTGCCAGGTTTTTTGTGACTTTTTTTAATAAGTATTTTTAAATTATTTTAATTATTATTTTCTTTTTTAATGTACTTTTAGTTTTTTGAACAAAAATACGATTTGAACTGTAGGTGCTCTGCTCTCACATTTCTGTTCTTCATCTTCTGAAGATTTGATGTTTGTTGACCAAACTGGTATAAATTTGCCAATAACATACATCGAGGCTTTCAAATATCAACTGTTTGACCTCTTAACCATGGTAGTGAGGGTGCAAGCTCCTTCCTCCCCCTTACCCATCCCCTTGCAAGGCTGGGAGGTGTTAACTTCAAAGCTTAGTGAATACTATTTAAATGCTAACACTGTTAAGTAAAGCATCCAGAAAAGAATGGCTCGCTATAGTCAATGACTCTTAATGCTTTACTTACTTTTTGGCAATCTGTATGCCAGAAACACAAACTGAGAATAAGAAAAAGTGTTTCTTTCTGTTCACTAATTTTATTTTCTTTTAATCGTTTATTTAATTTTAATCTTTCATTTGAAAATTCTTCCCAAAGTACTCACAAGTTGACGTATTTTGAAGGTCAGGATAAAACAAAGGAAAAAAGTAATGATTCATAAACACATAGGTCTGTGTATGCCATCAGTTAATCTTTCTTGCAAATGCTGTTTTAAAATCCCTTACAAGATCTCTCTTTGAAGATTAGCATTTGCCTATTGTCTGATTTATACTTACAATAAAGGCTGCACTTTATACTTTAATTCAGATAGTGTGGTTAAATTTGGGCCTAAGATATATCATAACCTGTCATGACAGGGTAAGGTTACTGATCATTTCAACAGAGGGTTTCTGGTGTTACGCCTCACCCCCATAATAAAAAGTGGTATAGAATTTACTTTCTCTGGCATAGTTCTTGTGGTAACCTAAATGTCCAAAAGAGATCAGACATCCCAGGGTTCCCCAGAACTTGTGACTAGTGCCTAGCTATTCTCTGCAGTTAAAAAGGTGTTCAGTGTCTGGCTTTTCTCCCAGGCCTTCATCACTCATCATCATCTCTATGCTCCTTTCTCTTGTCCCTTCCAAATGCATGTTCTCTTTAGTCAGTTATTCAACTGAGGAATAAAACAATTGTAGTGATTCAGTGATACAGATAAAAAAGCTTCTTGCCAGAACGATTCCTTCAGGGCAGTGCCAGTTTTATGCAGAGCTCAGGCAGTTTATAGGTCTGTAGCCTTAAACTCTCCAGACTGAAGCCTGCTGTGCACCAAGCAAAGGCCTGAGTGGCTGTAAGCATTCTACTTGGGTGCTTGTCCACTGGGGGAGGTGCTGCTAAACCCAGTTTACACCTTGGATACCCTCTTACCAGAAGGAGGAAGTTTAAGAGGGTGGGAGTGGTGGTAGAAGTGAAAGGCATTTGGTGGGCAAGTGAGAATTGGGTGTTTGTGAAGGGTGGAATAATTTGCAGAATATATGGGAAAGGAGGATAGTGGGAATGCCTGGGCACAGCCCGCCCTATTCTCTTCTGATTATGCCTGGGGCTCTGTGACTGTGTCCTTGCAAGATGTTCTCAGTCTGTGCTAAGGGGGGGGGGGGGGGTAGGAGGAGGGAGGAGAGAGTCACAGATAAGCCCCTTTTGCTGGTTCTCTGAAGTTGGTATCTATGGAAGGGCTGGGTACCTGAACAGTGATGTGCTTAGGAATAGGTGCTGATACTGAATTGATGATCTCAAAATGGGAATCCTTAAGGCCTCTTCAAATTTTGAGGTGCAGGTACAGAAACACTCGCTGATACAAACTGGCTAATTCACATCCTAGAGCCTTCCTTCCAGTGTTTCTGATTCTGCATTGCATATGTTGAATGAGTGAGCCAGTTTACTCCTCACTTCTATTCAGAGTTTAACTCTTAGTCCATTTCTCAGATACCAGAGAGTAAAAGTAGCTCCTAGTTACATATTTACATCAGCTTTGCCTCTGGAGAATGAGAAAGTCCTCTACCAGAACTTACTGTGATGCTGTTGAGAACATGTTAAGGATTACAAATCAAGTTTAATGCTGGGGGCTCAGGGAAACATACCAGTAAAACTGTGGGAGTGTAACTGTATTTATTACAGCATAGCAAACCACATCCAGGCAGCATATGTGTAAGAGTGTCATTCCTGGCTACCAGGGTCAATGCAGCACCACACCTTGTACTCCTGTGCTGTGTGCGAGATGCGGTGTTTGCAGGGCTTAAAATTTATCATGGATAAATAGTAAATAATTTGATTTCTAGGTGAAAACGTTTCAGATCTAGCCAACTTTACTGGACTGCCTGGTGAGCAGATTTCTTTAATTTTTTTTAACCTCAGCACCAGTTAATATGTTTTAGTAGGCTCCTTCAGATAAGTTAACATGTATTTATGCTAGTGCCTTATGCATGTGCCTAGATTCACAGCAGTTTCCTGCTTTCTCACTTTTATTCAGATGAGGCAGCCTGTGTTGTGTTTTGGGGTTTTTTTCTCCTATTATTCATGTAACAGTTACTTCATGAGCTCTTACTTATGGTTGAGGAATCTTAATGGGGCATCACAGTAGCAAAGCTTGTACCTTTGCATTATTAGGATGACTTTGCTGCAATACTATGGTTAAATCCTTAAGTGTTCTAGTATGGATGCTTTAAAAACAATAATGCTTTTAACGTTCTCTGGGGTTTTGCTTTTGTGCCTAAGGACACAGTACACAGAGGCTGGAAATCAGCATGTTACATCCTACAAGAGTTACTTCTTTTACCTCAGCACTGACAGCAGCTAGCCAGGTACCTTGGTAATTCAGGCAGTCTCCTTAAAATACAGCTAAAAACACATGCATCCCTGGTCAGCCAGTTTTGAGTGAGGGATTCCAGCATCATGTTCTTCCAAAGTGCACCATTATTTCTCAAGATAAATTCTCAGCAGGGTTGTGGCATGTGCTGTGCTGTTTTCCCGGCCTGAAGGATCCCTTTCATCTGGATTTCCATGGATTTGTTTCTTTGCTGAGTGTAGAAAATGACACGGTATTCCTAAGGTTCTTTATTAATGGTGTTACCTTGTTTTCCTTAAATCAGTAACAGCATAAATGCAGTTTTAACTTACTGCATGAAACTGCGTTTTGGGACTTCTGAAGTTGAAATTCATTTATTCTCTTGAAAGCAATTTTTTACCTTCAATGATATTAGGAGGAAGAAGGGATTGAATGAAAGATGCTGCAGTGTCCAGAGATTGAAGAGATGCCTTACTATTTGTGATACTTCTGAAGGCAATAAAGAAGGGGCTACTTTAACCTTTTTTTTTTCTTTTTATCAGATGTAGGGGTTAGCTCAGCTCTTCACAGAACAGCTTTTTCTTATGAAGTTGGGTAAATTGAGGAATAACATATTCATAGTTACAAGATAAAATTATAACAATTTGATTTTCCTCTAACCTTTTCTACAATGTTTTTTCTGTTTGCAGTTAATTGCTAAAGCTGAAAGAATGAGACTCGAAAAGACTCAACAAACAAGTAAACATATTCGCTTCACTGAAAATAACTGACCAAGACTGATTGTGCTGTTCAAAGTGACCTACTTACTTAAAAACCCCAAACTCCACAAACCCCACTGCTTACAGCAACTAAACCTTTTCTAAGGAGGCATAAAAACCTGATCTGTTTGATTCATAATTCTGCAGGCTGCAAGTATGAAGATTATTCTCAATCCCATTTGGAAATAGGCTGAATGTTTACCCCTTCTGTGCCTGTAGGTAAAGCTTTCTGGGGGAAAAAAGTAGTGTATTATGAGATGTTGCTTTAGTTCACTTCTGATTTTGGTTTTGGGGTGTTTTGTTCTTTGGGTTTTGTGCTTTTTTTTGTTGTTGTTGTTTGCTTTTTTTGTTGTATGTTAAAGTTTTATGCACTAGGTTATGAAATAAAATGCTTGAGAAATTTTCAGTTGTGTATTCTGCTTTATGACACTATAAGTTATAAACCTGGTTAATGCCAAATATAAACCTCACCCTAGGGTCTCTGTTTAGTCCATCACACTGTTGAGAATTACAACAGAATGATTATATAACCTTCCATGTATCTTTCAGTGGCTAGAACTATCAGAAAATCTGTCATTGAGAGGTCTGGAAGAAAGCCTGCTTGTGTGAAGTGCACACTAAACTGTAGACTTTTCTTTTTAGAAGACTCTTCGGGAGGAGGAAATAAGAAACCTTTTGTTTGTTACATCTGGTTACTGTAGCTCCAGAAGTAATTCTGACTTACAGATAAGTGCCAAAGTTGTGTGGTGTACAAGTTAAGCTGGTGACCTCAATGTGCCTTGAAGTATTTCATTGTAGATTGGCAGTATTTAAAAAACAAAAAGCCAAATAAAAAAACCCTAAAGATAGAATAATAGCAAAGGTTACAAATTAATGTGTAAGTGTGCTGTTAGAGATCTCTCCATTAATGTAAAGATAAATTCACATGTTTATTTGTGAGATTGCCTTAGTGTATTTTATTGCAGGGCAAATGAGATGCTAACACATTGGTTTATGAAAGCGTGAAACTTCCTTATAAATAGGAAGATGAGCAAGTTAGCTGGAAACCTGGAAGTACATTCCTAAGATTCCATCAGAGGCTCTTGAAGGAAACTCACATGACACTGTAGGTGGTTTAACAGCTGTAGCTTTTGTTGGTAAGGTAGGCTGACATTTTTTCTTTGCTATCAAATTACTGCAGCAGTGGAGCTATTTTAATGATGTGTGTTCCAATAAAATTTGGTGATCCTGGCGTATTTTTTGCTAAGAATCTGCGCTATTTCTCCTGAATTCTTGAAAGCAGTGTGGATATAATAGGTACAGTGGTTTTGAAGTTGGGGAGAACAAGAGGCAAGGGAGTTAAAAAAATGGGAAAAACTGTATTTCAAAAGATGATGCCAAAGCATATGAATTGTAATGAAACTATCCAAGCTATAGATAATGTGGAGAAGCAGCACAATGAGAATGGAGGAGTGTTCACGGAGCACCATTTATGTGCTGGTACTTGTGATTTAGCAAGTGCTCAGGAGTGTTTCCTTGGATGGTCCATAAGCTCAGGTAGCACCAAGTCTCCCACAAGGCTGGGATCAGGATCAGAACCACCAGCAGACAGCAGACTGCATCCCTCTCCTGGGGTGCTGATGGAGGAATGGAGAGGATTAGCAGGAGTCAATGAGGAGGGTGTAGTGGTGATCAGGATAAAGACAGCAGAAATATGGAGGGGAAAAGTGCAAGATAAGAGACAAAGTTTCAGGATGGAGGGGAAGAGCTTGCTAATGGTTCTTGGAAATTGCATATGAACAATTCCCCCCAGGGGGCTGTGGAAGGAAGGCTGGGTACTGACCCCTGTGCCAGGTGCTGGTGTGTCCTGAATGCACTTAAGCAGCATTCAGATACTTAGTCCAGTTGCAGGATTTTCATTATTACTGTTTAATGTTCAACTTTTCTCTTACACTAAGTGTGTAAGATACTTGATGAGCCATTGGAGAGAACTGATATATCTAGCTAGGAAAAGGATTTGGTCAGTGAATGTCTCTTGGGCATCCTGCCTGAAAGACAGGAGATTATTCTATTTTTCCACTTCTGTGATGGATAGAGAAAAAAACCCCAACAGCCTAATCGGGATAAAATGCTTTGGGTTTCTCTGCTGAAGTTCATTTAAGTCAAATTTCATCCATGTTGTAAATAATTCATATCATGAGTGATTCAGGCTTTTTATATTTTGTGGAGAGTGGAGCAGAATTGCAAAAGCATAAGTTGTAGAGTTTTGCTCTTCTGTTAATAATTCCTGACTTGAACACACAGCAAGAGAAGTCACCCTTTCTGTTCCTTTCCATATTTATACAGGGTAAGTCTTTACAATTAAACATCACTTTTTTTTCCTCTCTGTTTCCAAACAAGTGCAGAAATTGGCTTCAGGAGGAAAAGGTGATGTTTAATACTTTCTGAAGAAGTGAATAATAGTATTTTTGCCACTTAATTCAGAGGTCAGGTATGGGGGACATGGTCTTTGTCCTCTCACAAAGTGAGCTTCAATTCTTAAGTATGCTAGAATGGTTTAGGTTTTTTGTTTGTTTTGTTTTGTTGGGGGGTTTTGTGGGATTTTTTGCTTGTTTTTGAGTACACAAAATATAATAGTTAATATCTGTTAGCCCTCCCCTTCAACATACGCTAAGAAGAGGAGTCCATCTGTTGAGTTTTACCATCCCTAGAGGTACTCTAGGGCTGTGCCAATGGAGGGTGATGTCTTTAGTGAAGTCTGGCGCACCTCTACTGGCAGTGGTTCAGTTTGTTGCTTACATTTAAGTGTTCTGTCCTGTTTTTCTTTTGGTTTATCCATTCCTAGGAACTTCCAACAGTGACTTTATACCCTTTTCAGCTCCACACCCCTCATCTCCCCAGGAAATACCATATCTTACTTAAAATTCAGGATAAGACCTTAAAATTATAGGAATTTATAACCTTGGACTCCTCATTTGGTTTTGCCAATTTTTCTGTTTCCCTTGGCTGCTAAGTGTTTTGGAAGAATGTCATTACACGTAAATATGCCTGGAGCAAAACCCAGCATTGATTCTGCTCTTTGTGACCTAGTGTAGGGCTGGATCTGACATTATTTTTAGCACTCACATTTTTGCCTGTTTTCCACAGATTTTGTGTGGTAGCAACAGGACTGTATCTGACCTTGTGAGGCCTTCAGTGCCACTAGAACATTTGTAATTTGGATCTTCAGTTAAAAACCAAAACTAATGATTGTAAATCTCATCATCTGTGATCTTCTCATCTGAAGGCTTCTTTGATTTCTCCTCTGACCCAACATTTAAAAGCCTAAGAGGTTGGTCTAGTGAGTACTGTTGTCTTACAGCAGGGACCATATGGGTTACCTTCATGGTGCCAACTTGCTGACTGGGACCAAGGCTCTGTTGTGTGCTTTGCATGGATAAAAAGCTCAGGAGCAAGAAGGACAACAAGGAGGATGGGAGTTGAGGTGTGCAGTGGTTGATGTGATGGCAACTAAGAGTCATTTTTAATGAGGAAGTGTCAGACTTCAGTGATGCAGGAAGAGAGCAGCAGGGCCACCTTGCTGTCAGCCACAGAGCCACTGCATGCATCTAACAGACACTCATGCTACCCACATCTTCAGATATGTGTCCTCCCATTTTGGGACTCTGCCTCCCCCAGGTTGTATTTGTGCAGTACAAGCACTGGAAAGAGGAACTTGGTTTTAGTAAAACACCCATGCTCAAACCCAGCAGCTTTCTCCACGATGACTGGACTTGCACATTTGCAGTAGCTAGCAGTCTGCTGTCAGTGCAGAATCCCACTTGCAGCACAATGCTTGCACCCTGTTGCTCTTTCTACCTGTTCCTTTATTGCAGGAAAGCTTCATTATTTTTGATTTTACACCTTGTGTTAATTTGTGAGTTTCTTCTGTAAGGTCTTAGAGTCACCTGGAGCATGCAGAAAGTCAAAAATGAAAATACTACAGTGAATTTTAACTGAATTACAGATCCAATAGGAGACTAGAAGTATCCTGAGGTGTTTGAAGTACTTTTGTCTGGCATGTTGATGTCTGCAGTGAAAGAACTTGCTAAATCTTTATCTGCTTCTTCTGTTGACATGTTGTATTTCCCAAAGACTATGTCCTTCTCTTTGAGAACTCTAATTCTGTAATGTTTTTACCATCTGACCAAGCCTGATTTAACTTTGCCACTTTTATCCATTATGTCTTACACACCCAATACTGGTCTTCTGGATTTGTTTTGGTTTGTTTTTTCTCATTAGGATCTATTCTGTATCCTATTTAAACCAGACTTTAAGGGGGTCCTTGAAAGCTAACAGGTAAGTAAATTAGGTTTTTCTAGAGAGGCTCTAGATCAAATTGTAAAACTACGCTCTGATAGATGACAAAGGCACTTGCCTGCCCACATCCTCTAGAACAGAGGTCACTTGTCATAATTGCTTACTTAATGGTACCATAGCATCTAATGATTTCAGATGGGATTAAATTATGGGAATAATGCTGTAAAAAATAATTAGATAAGGTATGCTTGGGTGACTGTGAAATGTGCCTAAGTGGAGAAATAACACAGTTATCTTACCTACAGGTGGTTAAGTTTCTGTGAGGTGATAAGGAAGTTACTCCCTAAGGAAAGTAGAACACTCTTCCTAGCATTAGATACGCTTTATTTGCATCAGTAGTGGCTCTGTAATGGAGGCATACAGCTTGCTTAGCTAATTCACATGCAGAATGTCACAGTTATATTTGTACCACTGGTATTAAAGCTTGACATTTCTAATGCATTTCTTTTTTTTTGTGGCAGGTTAAAAATTTGGTCCTGCAAGTATTGAAGAACATTTATATTAAATACTAGTGCACAGCTAACATGTTCTGGTGGGTTTCACCTTTTTTAATACACAAGTAGGTTTTTGTCAGTGTGTTAAAGAAATGGTTGGGAGAACATCAGTTTGTCAAGGAAAAAAACTTACTTCTAGCTCCTTTGAAACCTGAGAGCTGCTGATGCCAGTAAGCCAAGCAATTCTTTGGGGAACTTGGCAACCCACAGGCCAGCTCTCCCATTCATTCCCCTTTGCTGGAACTTGTGTTGATGTGTACTTAGCATGCATAGCCATTATTCAAGTCACACCAATCACTATAAAAAGATGGGAACAGAGTATGGGAGAGCTTTGCTTGCTGTTGCCAAGGTGACTCGGTTTTGGTTGCTTCAAAACTCACTCATCGTTGTTGCAGTTTTATTGCCTCATGGCATTTCGAGTGCAACCAGACAAACCCTCGAGAGTGAAAAAAGTGGGAGGAAGATAAAGGGAAGGAGCAAACTTGAAAGCTGCCTGTTTTCCTGCAGGGGCATTTTACTTCAGGTCATAAACTGCCCCGTTTCTCTCACCTTTAAAAGGGTGGGAGGAGAGCAGGAGGCAGCAGCTGGGGCTCCAATCCCATTTTTATTCTACTCTCCTAGACACATCTGTGTGGTTGGAGGGTCCTGCCTGTGCCTGGGCTGCAGGGCCTCTTCAGGGACCCCACAGAGGCTCAGGCCAGCAGAGGGCAAAGCTGCCACATGCTTAGGGCAGCTCTGCATCTAGTGTGCTTTACACCCCACCTGATCCTATGAATTAAACTCTGTACATAAATTGGGGGTGGGGAGGGGAGAGAAACAAGTCCCCTGTATTCCCATGGAGCCTGCAAGGTGACCAGGTGTTGGGACATAGGGTCCCCATTTATCAGCCCATAATCCTTGGCTCTCATCTAGTGCCTTAATTGGACCAGAAAGATGCTTTACTAGTATATTCAAGAGAAATACTCATCAAGCTGAGGAAAAACGTTTCCAAGGATAACTAAAACTGCTTCATGTGGGTTGAATACCCTCCCTGCTTCAAACAGCAGAGCTATCCACAGAGAAATTTGGGTAGTTTGGACTGATTTACTCTTCATAGTCAATAACAAACCAGATGAATGCAGGTTTCATCAACACAGAGATCTCCGCTGTCTGGTGGTGGGAGCATACATCGTGATGTGTGGGATGCAGGTTACATGTGTTATTTTCTTTTGCTTCTGGTAAGAAAGAAGAATTAATACAAAAATAGGAAGCTTACTGATTCCTTGACTCTGTGGAGGGAGCTTCTTCCAGTTCCCCATCCCTCTGAATAATGTATTGGGCAGACATGGCTGAATACCTTTTTGTCTTCATGCTTTGTGCCATTTTCTCCTTTGGTTTGGTTGTGTTTTTCACCACCAGCACTAGTTTTTCTGTTTGCTTTCCTTTCCCTTACTTGCTACACACTGAAATGTGATTTTACTATGAAAAGTGGCTTTTTTTGTTACTTAGTATTTGTAGTGTTATAGTATTATATGTGTAGTATTTGTTTGGTGTGTATTTTGGGAATGCAGCAGCTCCCACAGGTCTTGCCCATGCTGTCTGGTGCCTCAGTAGATAACTTCTTGCAAGGTTTAGCTTAGAAGACCTCTTCTGTGTGCACAAATTGAAAGGGTACTTGATCTGTTCCCTCAATTTAGTCAGACTGATAACATCTTGATTCAGAAAAGGGCTGTGCTCTCTAGGCTGAGCTTTATGGCTGCCAAAACAGCCTTACTGTAAATGCAAAAACTTTGAGTTTTCTCCCTTATGGCAATTAATATGTATCAGTTATTCTTGTATAATAATAAATATGTTCCTATTGCAAGGTAACAAAGTGGGAATTTTCTGTCACTGATTATAAGCTAAGGTCTGTCTTCATGGTGGCTGTTACCTGTTCCATTTACCTCCTTTTATATTATATTTCCTTTGTTATAGGCTTTGTTGTAGGCTTTCTTGCTTCTGATGCCTTACACTATGGCAGATACAGAAACATCTACCTATTCATTTGGCTGAAGTTTCAGGCATAATTTCTCTCTTACATACAATGCTGCTTTGATATTATTTTTCTCTTTATTCCAACATTTAACACTCTCAAAACTGAAAGCTGAATTTTTAATCCCCTGAAATTCCTTGACTTGCACTGAAACATCTTCTGCAAAGCTTACTATTTATGCCACTGCAATTCATCCTCAAATGTTTTACTTCATCTTCTCCCAGCAGTAGCTCTGGGGTGTTTTCTGGTTTATGCTGTGCATACCTCTTGTGTCAAATGTGAAAAGGTAGATTAAACTCTGCCCCTAGAGCACAGAAAAGAGTATCAAACAACCTCATCTCCTGGGTTTATCACTTGATGACAGTTTATTTTGATCTTAGAAGAGCCAGATGATTGAGATGAGCAGATTTAGTCAGTGTTTTATGCTTTTAGCTAAGGGTTTGTGCCCTGATGCTGCCCCCTGCTCTGCCTTGGGTCACCCAGGTGGGCACCCAACATCTGCATTCGCACCAGAGCTTCTCTTATGCCAAAAATCAGAGCTGTGGAAAAACCACAGTGAGTCTTCTGTAAACTCTAAGCAAGAGGGAAATAATTTCCCTTTTCCTGTTAATTCACATAATGTTTTTCCTTCCTGTCCTCCATTTATGCCCATTCCTTTTCTCTTTGTCAGTGTTTTCCTGGATGCCAGGATTAAAAGTGAACCCCTTGCCCTCTAATGATCTTCCCATAAGCTTGCCTAAAACCCTATTGCTCTTTGCCAGATCCATCACTGTGCTCTTACACTAATGGAAAAAAAAGACAGAATAATACAATTCGAATGAGAGGCAAAATATTTAAAGTTATTTAGGTAATGAAGCATGGAGCTGTGCAGCCCAATTGGGTTTAGACTATACCTGTACATAGATATATATGGCCATAATTTTTTTTCTCTCAGTGAAACTATATACAGACACAGCTGCAGCAGCAGAATGGGTCAACTGTAGCTTCCAGCAGGGAGATGTACACAGAGTCCTTTTGCAGTTTTAAAGGCTGACTTTGGCACCATCCCTTTTTCAGATGCCCTGATTACAACTCCTGTGCTGCAATTTATAGCCCATCGGTTGTGAAAGTATTTTGCTGTGGTTGAGTTAGATTCTTTCCTTTAGGGAAATATGACAATGTAGCCCACTCCTCTTAACAGGTACTTTCTTCCTTTGTTGGTCAAGTACTCAGTATTTATTTTGTCCTAAATTGTGTATACTTGTCTCTTTGATGTGTGAAAGTAACAGTTTTAAGGAATGATCAAATAACATTAGGGAAATGGTAGCCCCATCCCTGGCTCTTCAAGGCCAGGATGGACATGGCTTGGAGCAACCTGGTCTAGTGGAAGGTGTCCCTGCCTGTGGCAGGGGGTTAGAACTGGAAGAGCTTTAAGGTCCTTTCCTAACCTAAGCCAGTCTGCATGTCTATGAAGTATT